>NC_139996.1:12258501-12734319 GCF_964263955.1 Coregonus lavaretus
GATTGCCGTTTTGGGGCTGCCTGATGCAAAGCAGCATTTAACCCTGTCATGACCAGAGCAGACCACAGGCCGTATGTATCCAGTGTCTCAGAGTAGGAGTGCTGATCTAGGATAAAGTCACCCCTGTCAATGTAATCTTATTCATTGTGATCTAAAAGGCAAAACCAGGGCCGGCCCTAGCCACTAAGCGACATAAGCGACATTAAGCGACATAAGTGACATTAGGAACTCAGTCGCTGTCTCAACTTACTGTTGAGAGTTAGAATAGTAGAATACACAAGGGCAATTCTTAAATTAGGTTGTGCATCAGAAGTTTGTCTCTTGATATGTCAGTCACTCAATTAAACACTCAATTAGCCCATGTCAGCCCCCCCAAAAATGGTTTGGTAAGTTAGTCTAGCCAGCTATCTAAACTTGTAGTAATCATGGTTGAATTACCGACCGGGTGAATTACCCCCCATGGCAAAATTAGTAGAATTGCATGAAATTTGTTATGAATTTGGAAAATCCTCTCTCCGTTATCATATTCGCATCCCACTGGGCACAGACGTCAATTCAACGTCTATTCCACATTGGTTCAATGTAATTTCATTGAAATGACGTGGAAACAACGTTGATTCAACCAGTGTGTGCCCAGTCGGATGGCATAAGTCATGGCAAAATGTGTAGAATTGCAGCAAACTTGCTCAACAAAATGTTGCTTAGGGCCCCCAAAAGGCTGGGGCCGGCCCTGGGATCCTAGATCAGCACTCCTACTCTGAGATGCTTGATAAACACGGCCCCAGGGCACTGTGGGTAAAAACAGGCCAAGGGTAAAGCATCTGAAAATGTTTGTCCGTACACTGTAGCGTCAGAAAGTCATTATCTAATAGCGATATTGTATAACACTCCTGTACATAAACATGAGCATTTCAAAGATCATCTTGTCTGTGTAATCGATGCAAATTTGCGGTTATTGGTTGATTGTGAATATGATACCTTAACAATAGTTGTTTAACAAACTGTGAGCTAAATTCAGCAAGAGTAGCTACTTATATTTCCACAAATGTACATGTCGATGTAAACCAATAAATTACAGGGCAGTTTAAATGAGATAGTGGGTCCATAGAACTTGTTTTCTCTCTCACACAGAGGTGGGCATGGTTAGGATGTGTAACTGATTCTGTTCGTTACTGACAGCTCCTCCTAATGACACTCCCTTACAGCTCTGGTAAACACAGTTAGACAATTACTGCTGCGTGCGTCTGTCTGCTGAGACTCACATCTCTACCTCTCTCTCCTTGTGTGGTTGGGACTGGGGAGAGCTCAGGTTAAGTTTAAACAAACAAACAAATTTGGACTAACTGTTCCTTCACTTATTGTTTTAATCAAATGTTCCTTTGCGATGGTTATGCAGTATCTTTGTTGACTTTAAATATTTTTTACATAAAGCCTTGTGCTGAATGTAGGAGTCTTGTCCAACATGAGTGGGATGGGGACGGCGTTTTAGGGGCCGATGTTAAAATGTCATTAATTCAAAGAGTTGTCCCAGGAGACTGTGGTCTCTTCTTTGGTCCCTTCGAAAACAGAGACAAGGGAAAGAACACCAATCTGCATAGAGGAAGTAGGGTTCAGACAAATGAGTTGCATGGTGGCAACACACCCTTACATTTAGCTAAGCTGTCACACAGTAACAGGAGCACTTGACTGACAGGCCAAATGCCCACCCCTCCCTTCCCTACCCCCCCCACCCTCCCCTCGCTCTCATTGACTCTGAAAGACACAAAAAGGGATTCATAGAGGGGGTCCTTGGCAGAGAGAGCGCAGTCTGCCCATTCTCCTCATTGGCCATATGGGAACATGCTTTTGTGTACAGAGAGAGTGTCTGAAGACAGTGACCCCGAGGGGGTGAATGGTACAGGCTGACTCCTAGCATATGGCTGTCTATACTGGCAGGAGGGCTCCAGAACCAAGGCCTCTGACCTGGCACACCACCACAGGGATCCTGCAGATTTGGGCTGTGTCCCAAATGGCACCCTTTTCCCTATATAATGCACTGCTTTTGACCAGGGCCCATAGTGCTCTGACTAAAAGTAATTCCCTATATAGGGAATAGGGTGCCGTTTGGGATGCAGCCTTAATCATGAATTGCTCCATTGGGCTTCATAGCTTGGTTAGACTCATTAGATGCACTGATCCGCTTCTCCTCGTGCAGAGTGGGCATGCCGGACCACAATGGTCTTTTGTGAGTGTGTTGGCAACGTCCCGCCTTGTCATCTGATGGAGGAGTTTGGTGCTCTGTCTCAGCTCTGACCAAGGTCATTTGGTTTGTGATATTGTTTAGATTGGCTTTCAGACAGTCCCTGAATGCATGCACAATCTGCATCCAGGCCTTCTCTCTCTATGAGTCTGAGTCTGAACCCATATGCCATATCCTGTGTGCAATACCCATTTTAGACTCCTTACAGCTGTCGTAAGGCAACATATGAGCAAGAACAGTAGTTGTAGGCAAACAGTTGTAGGATTGTATTTCTGACACGTGTTTATGGCCTGATATGGTAAACGTATCAGATACGTGTGTTGTATTATGATGATAAAAAAAGTGGAATAAGCTAGTCAGATTGGTGTAATCACTTACTGTAGGTGTTGGTGTAATCACTTACTGTAGGTGTTGGTGTAATCACTTACTGTATGTGTTGGTGTAATCACTTACTGTAGGTGTTGGTGTAATCACTTACTGTATGTGTTGGTGTAATCACTTACTGTAGGTGTTGGTGTAATCACTTACTGTAGGTGTTGGTGTAATCACTTACTGTAGGTGTTGGTGTAATCACTTACTGTATGTGTTGGTGTAATCACTTACTGTAGGTGTTGGTGTAATCACTTACTGTATGTGTTGGTGTAATCACTTACTGTAGGTGTTGGTGTAATCACTTACTGTAGGTGTTGGTGTAATCACTTACTGTATGTGTTGGTGTAATCACTTACTGTAGGTGTTGGTGTAATCACTTACTGTAGGTGTTGATCAGGAGATGGATGATGTAGTGGTGTCCGTGTATAGAGGCCAGGTGAAACGCCGTGTAGCCCTGCCAAACATAACACAACCATCAGTGTTACAACCCTACCAAACAATCACAAACACCAGCAGGTATGTTAGTCCTACCAAACAATCACAAACACCAGCAGGTATGTTAGTCCTACCAAACAATCACAAACACCAGCAGGTATGTTAGTCCTACCAAACAATCACAAACACCAGCAGGTATGTTAGTCCTACCAAACAATCACAAACACCAGCAGGTATGTTAGTCCTACCAACAATCAAAAACACCAGCAGGTATGTTAGTCCTACCAAACAATCACAAACACCAGCAGGTATGTTAGTCCTACCAAACAATCACAAACACCAGCAGGTATGTTAGTCCTACCAAACAATCACAAACACCAGCAGGTATGTTAGTCCTACCAAACAATCACAAACACCAGAAGGTATGTTAGTCCTACCAAACAGACACAAACATCAGTGTTCAAAACATCATATAAGTCATACTGTGTTATGATCAAATCAAGCTCCTCAAAGGTATTTACTCCCATTAAATCACAGCGATTTGGATGTCTGGGTGCATGACACTACCCCAGACGTTCTGGTTATCTCAGAGACCTGGCTGAATTATTTGATTATGGATAAGGATGTTGCCATTGTGGACTACAAAATTTTCAGATGTGATAGACAAAAAAGGGGGGGGAGGGGCGGCTATTTATGTCAAATCTACTCTTATGGCATCATGCTCTCTTAGCTGTTGGTATTATTTCTGATTATTTAATAAAAACCCTTTTCTGGTATCTGAACTAGTTGTGTTAGGAGATCTACATCTTGATTGGCTTACACATGCCTCAGATCAGTTAAAAAATATCTGTCTTGAGTTCAACTTGACTCAGCTGATAATGAAACCCACTCGGATTAATGTAAAAAACCTAGCAAACTCCTCATTGATTGACCTAATCCTGACTAACCGTCCACATAAGTATTTGGCTAGTGGTATTTTTGCAAATAATATCAGCAACCACTGCCCTATTGCTTGCATTAGAGATACCAAATTGAAAAATTCAGACCCTCGTATAATTGTGAAGAGAAAAAATAAATATATATCGCCCCAGGCGTTCCTTCATGACCTATATTATTCTGAGATTTTTTCTACTAGCTGTATACCAGACCATGTATTGGCACTTGAATTTTTCTAATCTATTTTTACCTCTCTGGCTGGTAAACATGACCCTTTCAAGCAACTCAGTCAAAAAACCGAACTAATCCATGGTACACTCCTGTACTCTCAGACCTCCTCTTGATAAGAAATCAAGCCTGGGCCAAGACAAACTGTCTCGTTAGCTGATTGGCAGCTATTTAGGCAATTGAGAAATAGGTGCACTGCCTCAGTTAAACAGGCCAAATCAAACTACTTCTTTAGCACTATGGCAGACTCTGTTAGTGATCCCTCTATATTCAGGAAAACTATTAATTCACTGAAGTGGGGTAATTTTTCTACTTCCCTGCCTAAACAAGTTTTAGACTCCTGCATGATTATTGAAAAAGTGAAGATTTGTGATGCTTTTAATCTGCATTGTTCTCAGCTGGTTTCTTATTTAAAAGAAATGGTGGTCATACTGGTCTTGGTCAGCCAGTTGACTGTTCTTCCCACATACAGCCTCCAGTTGCCTCGATGGATGATCAGTCAACCTCACAGGATTTGGGAAATGGTAGTCAGGTTTTTTTTAGGGGCAACTCACATAAACAGAAGTTATTGCTGCCTTATTAGCTATTGACACCAAGAAGTCATTAGGGGCTGACAATTTGGACCCGTCTTTGCTTAAGTATGCAGTGACCCCCATTGCTGGCTCAGTAACACATGTTTTATTTAACTTTAGTATCAGGAAATATTCTAAAAGTGTGGGAAGCAGCTTTTGTGCTGCCACTCCATAAGAGCAGGGATAGTAGTGATCTCGATAATAATCAACCCATTTCCAGGCTCCCTTGTCATGCGAAAATCCTAGAATCATTGGTCCAGTGGTGTAAAGTACTTAAGTAACAATACTTGAAAGTACTACTTAAGTAGTTTTTATGGGTATCTGTACTTTACTTTACTGTTTATATTTTTGACAACTTTTACTTTTACTCCACTACATTCCTAATGAAAATAATGTACTTTTTACTCCATACAATTTCACTGACACCCAAAAGTACTCGTTACATTTTGAATGCTTAGCAGGACAGGAAAATTGTCTAATTCATGCACTTAAAGAGACAATCCCTGGTCATCCCTACTGCATCTGATCTGGCGGACTCACTAAACACAAATGCTTTGTTTGTAAATGATGTCTGAGTGTTGGAGTGTGCCCCTGGCTATCCGTAAATTAAAAAAACAAGAAAATCGTCCCGTCTGGTTTGCTTAATATAAGGAATTTGAAATGATTTATGCTTTTAATTTGACTTTTGATACTTAATTATATTTTAGGAATTACATTTACTTTTGATACTTAAGTATACTTTTATTCAAGTAGGATTTTACTGACTTTTACTTTTACTTGAGTCATTTTCTATTAAGGTATCTTTACTTTTATGACAATTGGGTACTTTTTCCACCACTGCATTGGTCAACAAACAGCTACATTATTTTCTATCTGTAATTGGTATTCTTAATGTTAATCAATCCGGATTCAGACCTAAACATAGCACCACTACGGCTACCATGCTTGTTGCAAATGATATTGCAAATGCCTTAGATGATAGACAGAATTGTGCTGCCATGTTTGTAGACTTGTCAAAAGCTTTTTATACTGTAGACCATGTTATTCTGTTGAATAAGCTGTCCTCGATAGGGTTGGGTACTGATGCTTGCCAATAATTTCATAATTATCTCAATGACAGAACTCAAGCCATCAAGGTCAAGGGGTCAAATCTGAGTTCCTTGAGTTACATAAAGGGGCCCACTACTGTTTACAATCTATATAAATAACAAACCAAAAAATATTAATTTGTTTGCAGTTGATACAGTGTTGTATTCCATTGCTCCATCGGTTGGCCAAGCCTTTTCACATTTGAAATCAGATTGTCTAGCACTGCAGAGGTCACTATTGGATCTAAAGTCAGTGCTAAATGCAAACAAAACAAAATGCATGCTTTTTTTTCTAGGTCCCATAACCCAGATTTCAATGAATTTATAATGACTAGTTTGAACGGTACACAAATTGAGCAAGGTCCTTCCTAAAAATATCTTGGTATCTGCCTTGATGACAAACTGTCATTTAAAAAACATGTGACTGAGCTGGTGAAGAAGTTGAAGTTGAGGTTTGGTTTCTTTTACAGAAACAAAGCATGTCTGACTTTTGTTAATAGGAAGGAAATTGTCCAGGCCACTTTTATGTATATTTTAGATTATGTGGATATTATCTATATGCATGCAGCAGCATCTAAACTTAAACCACCAGATGCTGTTTTCCATTGTGCCCTTAGGTTTATTACTGGTGATGCTTATAGAACTCACCATTGTGTTTTGTATCAAAATGTGGGATGGGCCTCTTTGTATGTAAGGAGAGAGCAGCATTTTCTTGTGTTTATTTACAAAGCACTCATGCAGAAACTTCCTATGTATCTATCATCATTCATTCAATTTAGACTTACAAATTACCAAACCCGGTCATAGGCCCCTTCGGTCTCCACAGAGTTGGGTAAAGCTGCTTGTAGTTTTTTTGAGCCCTTTATGTAGAACAACTCACAGAGATCTCTGAAATTAGATGTTCTAGTCCCCCTGGGTCAGTTCAGAGTAATGATCGGAGACCTCTATGTTAATAAATGTGTCTGTTTTTCTTAATGTGTTTTGTAATTTTGTATATTGTATGTTGTATATATGTTTTTTTGTACTGTATATATGCAGGGCTCATCTGAAAAAGAGACCCTAGTCTTAGTATGACTTCCCTGTCAAAATAAAGGTTTAATAATGAGTGGATAAAGTATGAGGAGGATATTGGAGTGCTTTCCTGATCCTCATTGTGGATTGTGAACCTTAGCGTAATTTATTTGTAACCAGTTATTAAAACCGGAAGGTCTCGCAGTCTGTCTATCTGTACATTCAGATATCATCACTAACCGGATGACACTTCATGCTTTGACGTGAGGAATCTTTGTATTTATTCTGTCTGTCTGATTCGCAGAACCTGCTGTGGGCTACCACGCTTGTCATTTGTACACATTAACACTGATCTCCCCCACCGGACACACTGTCATTCACATTGAGTTCTTCTCTGGTGTCACTATCATACAAACACAGTGCTCAAAAACTTGACAATTTGTTTTCTGTCAGAGAGAAGTTAAGTGACAGTACCGAAATGTGGGGGGAGATTTTGATGTCAGTATTGATTAGAGTAATGGGTCTGTATGAAGCGCTGCGACACAGTCATGCTAAACTCTTATCAAAACAGAGACATATTGGGCCCAGGAGACTCTTTGATATGCAGTACATCTATGAAGCTTTCAGACAAGCTGAAACATTGTACTGTCACTTCATTGTCCTCTGTGTTTCTATCTTGTCACTTTCCTTCCAAACAAGTCTTAAATACATTTATCCCATTGTCTACTGAAAATATGTGTGGATGGATGGCAGCAAAGTAAGAGCATCGATATTGTTTTAGCAGATAATAAATAAAAATATAATATAAGCGCATGCTGTACATAAACTTAATGCATACACACTTAACACACTGCGTGAGTATGTATTGTGAGGTCTACATTTATCTGGGTATTCATATATGTGGGGCGGCAGGTAGCCTAGAATTTAAGAGCGTTGGGCCAGTAACCGAAAGGTCGCTGGTTCGAATCCCCGAGCCGATTAGGTGAAACATCGGTCCATGTGCCCTTGAGCAAGGCACTTAACCCTAATTGATCCTGCTAGTTGCTCTGTATAAGAGCAACTGCTGAATGACTAAAATGTATTAATGTGGCTAAAAGAAAAACAGTACATCTATGTGTGGAGGCTCTAGATACTGTATGCTCCTTTTGCAAGGTAAAGGAGAACCCCTTTTACCTCTACATTTGACTTAAATGGCCTTAAATTAGGTATTTCACATTTGCTGAAAGGTCAAAGTCCCTTTAATGTGTTCAAATGTACTTTAGATCAAGGACAAATGGCATTAAACTAGGGTGTCAAGGGTGTAGGGTGAGATCAAGGTATGTGAACTCAGCGGGAATCCAACTCTGTTGTTGGCTGATAAGCTGGTTTTGTAACATGTCCAAGACAACCCATAAGCTATTGAATGAAAAACACACTCAGCACTCTATTTTTGTCTGGTGCTACTTTGGCGCAAGTGCCAAACGCACATCAGTTTGCAATTTCAGCATGTAAAAACTGGCACTCTGGCGTGTTTCACCCCATGTGCCAGGTTCAGCATTTTACCTGTCTAATATCGGTTGTGCTGAGGTGGGAGGGGTGGCAATATTTGAGGTGTGTCCTTGAAAACAAGCAGCAAAACTGTGAGCGGACATCCCCTTTTAACCTATGTATTGTGTAGGCCTACAATATTTTAGCCAGCTCCTGTTTTGGACTTGCGTAAAACCCCCTCCATGAATGCTATTTCCATATTGAAGCCATGCAGTTATGCTTCTTACAATGTGGACTGCAAACATGTCAACATATTTAGCAAAGATGGGATGGCCTAGATACATTTTATTATTTAGTTTCTGTAGGCTATTTAACAAACTAGGCTATAATGGACTAACATTCGAATTGGAGTTGATGACAACGCAGTACATAAAATACCATAAATACACAACTTGAAACAACCACATATTTAGCCATGGAGCACGATCTGAGGGATCAAGCCTCGATACACCTACAACTTATTTTTTAAATCAAAACCCAGCCCTTTCGCGCCACCGCCAGCTACTGCGCCCATAATTCCGGTTGTGAAAATAGCAAAAACATTTTCTGACATAACCCCGAACCTATAGTGCTACCGCCAGGGCCGCCATTGTGTTAATTCTGTTAAAATAGAGCCCTCAGAGTCCACTGACAAACAGGGAGATGATCTAAACAGACCCAGAATACCCTCTCCTTTCAAAGATACTGTACATGCTAACTTTGCCAACTCAGAGTACAATTTATTGTTCATTCTGATTGTGGACACAAGCCATATTTGATAATACTTAATTCAATGACCCAATGTAACTTGGCGCCACCCCTCTTCTAAACCTATTTGTTGGATGCCTATGGTGGGCAGACTGGAATTGGCTTCCTTCTGTATGCCTGTTCGTATGAGTCCTCCAGTCCAAACTCCCTTTCTCCACCCACATGTGATGAGGGAATATCACTCTAAGGCCCTATTCCCACTACGAGATATGAAGAAGAGTCTGAGGAGCGGGGTGGCGAAAGAGAATTATACTCTTCAATTCACAAGGCGTGACAGCTCTCCTTTACCATATTCATGACCGCTACAGTATGGACTCATTTCAAAGGTGTATTAGAATATTAGAATAAGTCTTACCCCCTGAAGAGGAGAGCATGTCGCCAGCCAAATCGCCAGGCATGGAGGAGACCAGAGGAATAGAGAGAAAATCTGAGAACATCAGAGTTAGAGGCACAACCTAATTTCACACTACCACTGCAGGTCATTTGGCTCAGTGAATTGTTTGTCAATGCTCAATTCATATGAAACGCATACAGCAGCCATAGGGCTATTCATATTTCTAGCATTTTCCTATATATGTTTAACGGTACTTGCCACAGCGAGGTAAGGGACTACTTACAGTGAGGGAAAAAAGTATTTGATCCCCTGCTGATTTTGTACATTTTCCCACTGACAAAGAAATGATCAGTCTATAATTTTAATGGTAGGTTTATTTGAACAGTGAGAGACAGAATAACAACAAAAAAATCCAGAAAAACGCATGTCAAAAATGTTATAAATTGATTTGCATTTTAATGAGGGAAATAAGTATTTGACCCCCTCTCAATTAGAAAGATTTCTGGCTCCCAGGTGTTTTTTATACAGGTAACGAGCTGAGATTAGGAGCACACTCTTAAAGGGAGTGCTCCTAATCTCAGCTTGTTACCTGTATAAAAGACACCTGTCCACAGAAGCAATCAATCAATCAGATTCCAAACTCTCCACCATGGCCAAGACCAAAGAGCTCTCCAAGGATGTCAGGGACAAGATTGTAGACCTACACAAGGCTGGAATGGGCTACAAGACCATCGCCAAGCAGCTTGGTGAGAAGGTTTGCAACGCCAGGGTTGTGGGTTCGATTCCCACGGGGGGCCAGTATGAAAAAAATTAAATAATGTATGCACTCACTAACTGTAAGTCGCTCTGGATAAGAGCGTCTGCTAAATGACTAAAATGTAAATGTGATGTAAATGTGACAACAGTTGGTTATTCGCAAATGGAAGAAACACAAAAGACCTGTCAATCTCCCTCAGCCTGGGGCTCCATGCAAGGTCTCACCTCGTGGAGTTGCAATGATCATGAGAACGGTGAGGAATCAGCCCAGAACTACACGGGAGGATCTTGTCAATGATCTCAAGGCAGCTGGGACCATAGTCACCAAGAAAACAATTGGTAACACACTACGCCGTGAAGGACTGAAGTCCTGCAGCGCCCGCAAGGTCCCCCTGCTCAAGAAAGCACATATACAGGCCCGTCTGAAGTTTGCCAATGAACATCTGAATGATTCAGAGGAGAACTGGGTGAAAGTGTTGTGGTCAGATGAGACCAAAATCGAGCTCTTTTGCATCAACTCAACTCGCTGTGTTTGGAGGAGGAGGATTGCTGCCTATGACCCCAAGAACACCATCCCCACCGTCAAACATGGAGGTGGAAACATTATGCTTTGGGGGTGTTTTTCTGCTAAGGGGACAGGACAACTTCACCGCATCAAAGGGACGATGGACGGGGCCATGTACCGTCAAATCTTGGGTGAGAACCTCCTTCCCTCAGCCAGGGCATTGAAAATGGGTCGTGGATGGGTATTCCAGCATGGCAATGACCAAAAACACACAGCCAAGGCAACAAAGGAGTGGCTCAAGAAGAAGCACATTAAGGTCCTGGAGTGGCCTAGCCAGTCTCCAGACCTTAATCCCATAGAAAATCTGTGGAGGGAGCTGAAGGTTTGAGTTGCCAAACATCAGCCTTGAAACCTTAATGACTTGGAGAAGATCTGCAAAGAGGAGTGGGACAAAATCCCTCCTGAGATGTGTGCAAACCTGGTGGCCAACTACAAGAAACGTCTGACCTCTGTGATTGCCAACAAGGGTTTTGCCATCAAGTACTAAGTCATGTTTTGCAGAGGGGTCAGATACTTATTTCCCTCATTAAAATGAATATCAATTAATAACATTTTTGACATGCGTTTTTCTGGATTTTTTTGTTGTTATTCTGTCTCTCACTGTTCAAATAAACCTACCATTAAAATTATAGACTGATCATGTCTTTGTCAGTGGGCAAACATACAAAATCAGCAGGGGATCAAATACTTTTTTCCCTCACTGTACATGCTGTGTAGAGATGGTGAGGATTGTGTGTCATAGGAAGACGTGGGTGGTAAGAAAATAGCAAATTAGTATTTCATCTGGTTCACAATGTCATTTTTCAAAGAGGTATATAAAATAAAATAAAAATCTGCACTAAGATGACAATGGACAATGCTACATCTACGAGATGCATTGCATGTCAACATTGTGTGTCCTCCCTTGCAAGTTCAGCTTCTTCTATTCTACTGAGCCATTTACTTTATGTTTGTACTCTTATCTTTTATTCATTCTTATTGCTGTTGCATTGTCGAGAAGAAACCGAAGTATTTCGTTGGACGGCGTAAACCATGTGTATCCCGAACATACGACTAATAAAACTTGAATATTGAAACTTGAAACTAGCTAATTGACAGTGTTAGCTCTTAATGTCAGATGAAAGTTGACTTATTGTAGGGGATAACACACATACATAGATACACCCACATGAAATTGATTAGCAGCTAAATAAAAAGCTACAAAAGCCTCTAAACTGCCTCCAGTGTATGGAGTGTGTTAAGTGAATCCAACGGTTTCTTAGCTCTTAATGCAAGTCTATGCATTATTGATTTTTGATTTGCTTTCTGCTCAGTTGCGAAGCCATTTTATCAGAGCCATTACCCCCCGTAACGATTAGAGACAAAAAGTTAATTATGTAATTATAGAGCCAATAACTGACTTGTCTGGTTTATTTTGCTCTGGTGGGGCTTAAACATTATCTCCTGTGTGTGCACATCACATCATAACCAGGCAGCGGGCTGTGAGGAGAGGAGATTAACACTTAGAGAGGCAGACACTAAATTGAATTCTCCAGGCCCATGGCTGTCTGGGAAGCCATTAAGTAATCACAACATTGCCCCCTCGAATCAATCCACCACCTGCCCGCCTCTGCCGCCTCTCTGCACACAAGACAGGCAGGGTGTGTGTGTGTGTGTGTGTCAGGTGTTATGATTACAATTTGTATTGACTGTGAAGGCAAACTTAGCCCCGGGCTGAGAAAAGAACACAACTCTCTCAGTGAATGTCAAAATCTGCCCCAAAATGAATTACAAAAAGAGTGTGATTGATAAAAGAGAAAATAGCGTTTTGAAAATAACAAAATAACAGAAAACAAACACAGTGAATATTTCACAGTATTTAACCAGGCAGGGATATGACATTGAGAGAAGATCCTCATGAGTTAGGCCTACAGTAAGTAACACTTAACTGGTATTTATTTAGTGTTGCACATTAGAGACTGCCAATTGCTTGGAGGTAAGGGAGGTGTAAGTAGTTCACTCTGTCAAACAAGCAGCCCAGAGTTGAAGAGAAGCTCCTCAGACTAATGAAGCCTTTGGACTAAAACACCACAGGGAGACTGGAGTATAACCTCAGGGCAGGAATCTTACTAAAGGAGTATAGTCAAAACACACAAAGAGTGTGTGTGTGTGTGTGTGTGTGTGTGTGTGTGTGGGTGGTGAACAATTGACAGACATAGAAAATGGTAACTGTGTGAGGAGATGCGGTAGCTGTGGTCTGTATGAGGTGGAGTAAGGAGTCAGTGTGAACTATGTGTCATTGACCTGTACAGCCTGACACCACCTGTCACCGCGGCGATCGCTCACCAATCTGATGTTGACGTTCATGCCAGCGCGAACCATCATGTCCACTGCCTCCACGCGGCCCTGCTTGGCTGTCCAGTGGAGCGTCGTCTGAGAACACACACAGAGGGAGGGGAGAGGAGGGGCCAGTCAATCAACACTCAAACTGCTTCTGCACATACATACACCCGCAATGACTGACTGACTGAAATCCCAACTTCAGGAATGTAATAATGTTATCATGCACTGATGTCAATGGGAAATGTGTGAGGAGGTTTGAGGCTAATTTAAAGCCCCCATGCAGTCTTTTTAATTAAGTGTTTAAATCATCACTGTGTGTGTTTATTTCATGAAAATAACTCAAAATATATTTTTTATCATTTATTTCCCTGAGCTTCCTTTTGCCATTGAAATGCTCAGTTTGATCATGTGGGGCCGTGTTGATACACATTTAAATATATTTATATACACAGCCCTGTCTAGATTTTTACCCCTTCAAAGTAGGAGGATACATATGCAAATAAAAGATGACTGGTCATTGGTCAGAATAATCAGATCAGATTGTGATGTCATGCTGTGGGCCAAAATCTCCATCCCACCTGAACAGGCTGAAATTCCAAACCTTTTTTTAAAGCTTACACTAAAAGGGCATTATCCACATTTTCACAATTTCAGAGTGTTATTTCGACCTCATAGTGTGGAAATCATTTTTTTTTTAAATGCCCTTTTATATAAAATCTCCCTTTGAATTGAATTCATGCCTAATTTGCCTAAACAGATTTGGCTTTGAAGAATGGCACTGTGTCTGCTCTGTAATAAGCTGGCTAATTCGGCCCAATGATGAGTTTATTGATGCCTTACTAAAGAGCTAGATCCAAGGACAGGTGTCCCTATTATATCTAGTTTGTAGGACTGAACGGGTCCTAATCACGTTATTTCATATATTATAGGGAATCTACGGGAAACTAGCTACACAATTAGGGAACACAACACTCTTATGCGAGAGACAGAAGAACAAATGTAGTACACACGCCACACACACACACACACACACACACACACACACACACACACACACACACACACACACACACACACACACACACACACACACACACACACACACACACACACACACACACACACACACACACACACACACACACACACACACACACACACACACACACACACACACACACACACACAGTAATTGAAGCCCATCTATGATCTTGATGTTTAATGCTATACTTACAAACTTCATGTCCAATTTATGGGGCGAGAACAAAAACAAAACGAAAGATAGGAAGGTTTAGTGTATGATCACTGTTCTAAACATTATAACAATTGCAAGTGTTAGTCACAATGTAAAACATGGTGGGTATCTCTTTGTATTGTTATGTTCCGATTCTAGCTCTGTTCTGCCTTTCTCCAGAGCAGACATTCTTATTGTCCGAATGGATGTATTTATGTAGAAACGGGACATTAACCATTCCCCTCCATCCACATTCGCAGTCAAAGCACATCAAAGTAGGGAGAGAGAAGAGGAGAGGAGAGAGGAGGAGAGGGGAGAGGAGAGGCATGCTTTGATGTGTTCACTCTCTGACATGTCCGTTCATTGACACCTTTGGGCCTATTCTGTTCAGATTTGACATGGGTTCAAACTAAACCCTTAAAACAACCAGAGTTTCCCGTAATCTTCTTTTTAAGAAGATAGTCCCTAAAGAGAATGTAGGGAACTTTAGTAACAGTAAATTTCCCTGTCCCTCTGAACTGATTCTTTGTATCTTTTAACACTGTCAAAAACCTGTACGGTGTGTGCTTCCACCTCATCTGACCCCGCATCCCTTTCAAAAGGACACAGAGTGTCAATGCTACCCTGGTCTTCTCTAGCCCGGCCCACTCCCTACCAACCTCACACTGTCACTACCATGTTGCGGTACAGTAAATTAGATTAAACAAATAGAACATTGTTTTCCACTGCTTTCCAAGTGTTTAATTATCTCTCACCAATGTTTTTCATTCAGCCAACAACCGAGAGCGTGAAAATCTAGCAGGAACCAATGTCTGATGGGGAAAATAGAGTGTGTTGTGTCGGCGGGATAGCTAATGGTAGTTATTTTGGTACCTGCAGCAGCCCCTGCAGTGTGTGTGTGTGTGTGTGTGTGTGTGTGTGTGTGTGTGTGTGTGTGTGTGTGTGTGTGTGTGTGTGTGTGTGTGTGTGTGTGTGTGCGTGTGTTAATGTAGACTGACCACTGCGCCCAACGAGGTGGGATGCTGCCAAGCTGCTTTAACAGGCCTGGTTTCATTAGAAGGTGCTAACCGAGCTCTGTGATGCCCGTTAGGGTTCATCCATCTCTCAGTCAGACTGTTTGGCCTCCCCAACGCTCCAGACACAAACTGATTAAAAACCTTTCTCCATCCAGGTCAGGAGCTATTGTCACTCATCATGTTACAATGAGCAACTGTGACCAATCTCTGACTGTCCACTTTACACTGACCATTACTAAAATGGAAATGTGTTAAACATTTTAAATGATACAATTAGTGATGAAACACGTAGCTACTATATACAATTCAATCCAACAGTCTCATATTATACTGCTTACAACAGTACCAGAAAAGCTATAAACATGCCCCTAGTTAGTTACTATAATAACACACTCCGTACTGCATTACCTTGTGCATATTTACTGTCACCATAAGGTATACTTTGTTTTAAATCAGGCCCATGAATAGAGAGAGAAGCATTCTGGGAGGTATCTGCCAAGCATCATGGGACAGTTTGACAACAGTGACCCCGTTCAAACTGGCAACTGCCATCCGACCATCTGCTACCATCAGATTGGTATCTGTGGCCCTTTACTGGGTGGTATTCTGGTATAGAGACGAACAACAAAACCAGTTCCTAATGCCCCTCTGAAAGCAGCAGGAAAAAGTACATCAAAAAGGCGTAAATTCTGCTTCTTCCGTTTTGATCAAGTGAAGCATGCAAAGAAATGTAATGCTCTCAAGTGGCAAGGGTTTACACCATTGATGTTGTTACTTCTGCATGGTGTGGCCCATGGAGCTGATGGGGGGATGCGGGGGGCACACAAACTGACTGATGGAGGGAGAGTTTTAGGAGAGGCCAAATGGATGAGGTCTTTTGCTTTGCAGCCTTTCAATAGGCAGCTTAGCACTTGTCTATGCAGTCTCACTCAATGCTGTGTGAAATTCCAGCTTTGGCTTCAGCAGTTTCCTTTCAAAGCCGGACTGCGACATTAGGCTACCATATGCGCTGCTGGTTGAAACATTCTCAACAGACAGACCTCAACAAGGTTTTCATAACAAGTGAAATAATGCCTTTGTGTTGTAGCATACTGGTGTACAGACAGTTATTTTAGAGAACGTATTGGTTGGGGTTAAACTAAACCGAATGGTTAGTTTGTGTAGTTAACTGTTGCATCTTGTGTATTCTTGTTTTTTAAAGACAATGACTGTGAAATTCTGTGTTTTAACACACAAAAAGCCCCCCCCCAATAATAAAATAAATAAAAAAAGCACACCCCAAATTATGGAATTGTTTCATTCTGTGCAAATATTATCTGTAGCTCTCATCTAGCAAAGACGGCATGGCGGTACATGTCTGCCTTCAGGCAGTGAAAGCTGTGTGTTTGCTCAACTATTAATTACCATGCAATTACAATATCATTACACATCCTGATCAACTGGGCTCCGGCACCATGCGGGTCCCAAATGGCATCCTAGTCTCAATATAGCCCTATGGGCCCTCTTCAAAAGTAGTGCATTATATAGGGAATAGGGTGCCACTTGGGATTAGCCCATGTCTATAAAGTGAGCTAAACTCTGTGGATACAGTAATTAGCATGGATTCTCTGGCCCATCACACTGACTGACCGCTAATATTAAACAAAAACACAGACGCCTGAAGAACACAAAAACAAAGAGGCTTGATAAAAATAACCAGCCCTGTCTGGTCGGGAAAAATACGCTGTGTATGTAGGACAGCATGTGTTTATTTATCGGTGTGTGTGTGTGTGTGTGTGTGTGTGTGTGACTGTAGGATGATAGGGAGAACCAAGGCCTGTCAAAATATATGAAGGGCATGTTTGCATGCCTTGCAAAACAATGCCAGCTTTTTGTTTGTTTTGTAGATAAACATGCCAGAAATTGGACATCCGTGTGAATCCCATTTAGTATACTTCTGAATTAATTATCTTCCTGTTTTAAAGAACAGCGAGACACCCAACCTTTGACACTGCCAGCGCTCTACATCTTTCACCAAGAGAGTAAGACGGGTGAAAGAGCACTATGTATTATCAATGCTTAGCTAATTAAAATAAAAGTAATGGGGAGGTTTGGTTTTAGCTGTAAGCCAACAGCAAAATTAGTTGATCTGTACAGAAAGGAGGCACAGGGACAAAATAATAATATAACTACTCACCCTCTTTGTTTCAAGCAGAAGGTTAACAGAAAGAACACAGTTGTAGAATAGTCATCAGGCAGTACAATTCATAGGAGAAAGAGAATATTGAATGTTGTGGTACTTGTTATAGTATATGATGTCATTCCTATTGGAGTTATATCCTGGACACTGCCTGAGGTTGTGGTAAGAAATATTAACTATTTGTTCATGTTCAGTTTTGTCTTTATAATTTGTCAATAATTTTGATATACTGTACTACATCAAATTTAGAAAATTCGTCTCATCATGGTTTTGCACTGATGAATAAAGTTCAACTCACATCAGCTGGTTGTTGATAGTCGGTGCTCAGATTTTGTAACACCATTGACCTTGAAACTTAGATAGAATCATAGACGTTTTGGAAAGGGGGGATAACCTATCCTTTTTGTCGGATGTTAATCATTAATCCATCTCTCATTCTCACCTTCCTGCTGATCCACAGTGGCCTCTTATTCTATCTAACAGGATCATTACTCTCTCTGATGGAGGGGGGTCTCTCTCCCTTCCTCCCTCTCTCTCTCCCTCCATCCCTCTCTCTCTCTCCCTCTCTCTCCATCCCTCTCTCCATCCCTCTCTCTCTCTCCCTCTCTCCATTCCCCCCTTTTCATTAATTTCTATAAGAAGATTACTAACTGCTTGTTTGTTGTAGTTGAAGCATTTGATTTCCTTAAGACCGTTGTTTTAGTAAGTGCTCAACTCTTTAATGCCCTCTATCGAGTTTCAGTGGTAAGGAAGGGAATGGGATTGGCTTAACCAGCCTGCAAACCAACAGCCCAGTCAGAAAGGAATTAATACAGCGGCGTTAGTAGATAGGAGGAGGAGAGGGGCTGTCGATGCATACTATAGAGAATGCAGTTTATTTAGTGGGGGTCTGGAGAAATGAAACCTATCCTGCTTATTGGGTCAATCAAGTCCGATACAATGTGTTGACGGCACACTATGTCCTCTTCTACTGTGCAGTATGACAGTACTGACTATTCAAGAAGGTTCTATGTATTTGTTTTGGTAAGAGGACAAAGGTCAGGTTTTATTGAGCCTTTATTTGATCAGGGAGTCATACTGAGACCAAGGTCTCTTTTACAGCTGAGACCTGAATTACAGAATTTTCTGAAAATACACACATCAAAATAAAAATACAAAATTCAAGCAGAAATAAAAACACGGTAATAAAAACAAACACATTCATCAGTAAAAGGTCCTCAACCCGCTTTCTGAATTACCCTACAGGAACCAAAACATCCCATTTATTTTTGAACATTGTTTAACAAACAAGGTGCAAGAAAACTAAAAGATAATTGACCTAACTCAGTAGAGACCAAAGGAATTTCCAGCGTTCCCTGAGACTGGGTGTGGTAACTCATAAGACTAAAGTTTAGTAATGATGTTAGGTGGAGTGGGAGTTTTTGTAAAAGGGCTTTATAAATGGAAACATAGCAATGTATCAAACTACGTGACATCAAAGAGGGCCAACCAAGTTTCTGGTATAGAATGCAGTGATGAGTACTAAAACTGTCACCCCTAATAAAGTGCAGTGCGCTGTGATAAACTGCATCTAACGGCTTTAATGAAGTGGCAGCTGCGTTCATATAGATGATGTCGCCATAGTCTAGGACCGATAGCAACGTCAACTGAATAATCTGCTTTCTACTATTTAGCGAGTGGCAGGACCTATTTCTATAGAAGCCCATTTTTATTCTCAGCTTCTTAACTAACTCATCAATATGCCTTTTAAAAGACAGCTTTTCACGATCAATATGGACACCATCCAAAGTACATATGTTTAAATCATCAGAATTTTTTGTTTTGCGTTCTAGAGAACAACATATACTTAGTTTTACCTGCATTCAATACTAATTTTCAATGAAGGCAGACTGTAGTTCAGATAGAGCCTGGTCAATAGCATACACAACAGTATCATCGGCATACAAGTGCATCTTCCAATTTTTACAGACAAGTCAATATTGTTAATGTAAACAGTAAAAAGTACAGAACCCAGAATTGACCTCTGCGGGACACCTTTCGTTATGTCCAGATAACCTGTTTCAATACCATCAGTAGATACACATTGACATCTATCTGTCAAGTAATTTTTAAACCACTTACATGCAGCCTGGTCTAGGCCAATTGAGGAAAGCCTCTGAATTAGAAATAAGTGATCAATAGTATCGAAGGCCTTTGACAGGTTAATGAAGACGGCAGCACAATGTTGCCTTTTATCCATACAGTTAACCACATCATTTATAACTAGGGAGCAGTAGAGGTAGTGCTATGACCTGGTCTAAAATCAGACTGATGTACACTACCAGTCAAAGTTTGGACACACCTACTCATTCAAGGGTTTTTCTTTATTTTTTACTATTTTTTAAATAAAGAAAAACCCTGGAATGGGTAGGTGTGTCCAAACTTTTGACTGGTACTGTACAGTCGTGGTCAAAAGTTTTGAGAATGCCACAAATACTGTTCTTCCTCTGTTAACCATGGTTACCTGCAAGGAAACACGTGCCGTCATCATTGCTTTGCACAAAAAGGGCAAATCAACAATTTATTGGATCATCAAGGACTTCAAGGAGAGAGGTTCAATTGTTGTGAAGATGGGTCAGGGCGCCCAAGAAAGTCCAGCAAGCGCCAGGACCGTCTCCTAAAGTTGATTCAACAGCGGGATCGGGGCACCACCAGTGCAGCGTGAATCCAAAATGGCGTAGTAGTGCAGTCCTGTTTTTGTCGTGTGTCTGTAAATAGCCTGTAAATACCCTGTTTTTTATTTATTTTTCGTACAAATTTCCCTATCAGACTTTTCATCCTTCTACAAAATATACTTTCCTGCAACCCGCCTCACTCAATGTGGAACGGATTCTATTATTGACTTACCTTTTATCTAGAATCTCCAGTTGAAACTAGCTAGCCAGCTAACTAGCTACTTGCTATTAGCCACAGTTAGCGGTATTTCACCCAGAACATTGGATTTTTCTGCCGGAATAATTTAATCACTGGACATTAATCACCGGATCGCAACTAGCTAGCCGCAACCGAATGGATGTTGCTGTTTGGCTAATCACTACTGCCCCCGATGCAAGCACCAGTTAGCCTCGAGCTAGCCTAGAGCCAGGCCCATATCCCGGCTATCTACCTCTCGGTCTACCGGACGGGAGTAGCCAGCTAACTAGCTACTTGCTATTAGCTACCGTTAGCGGTTTTTCACCATTGTCCGTGGCCTGCACCACCTACCAGCCAGCTCTAGCCTGGACTATTATTCGGCCAGTCTGCACTGTCTGCACAGCGCGTTATCGACCCAGAACATATCAGTTTTTCTGCCGGCATCACTGAATCACTGGACCTTTAACTCCGGATTCATCGCTACCAGCTAGCTGCAACAAAATGGACGTTGTGGTTTGGCTAATCATCCTGAGCTAGGCCCATCTCCCGGCTATCTACCTCTCTGTCAACCGGACGGGACCACCTAGTGTTGACACGGAGCCCCGCCGATCCTACACGACTGGTCTGCCGACGAAATGGTCTGATGTGGTTACAACAGGCTTCCCGTTACGACGTCGACCACAAAGATTCCATCTGCTAGCCCCGGCCCGCTAGCACACGCTAGCCGTGGCCTCTTGCTCGCTAGTGCTTTAGCAGCCCCCGAACTACCTCCGAACTATCCTATTGCTGTTCACCGGACCTTATGATAACTCAGCTATACAGCTGATGCTGCTGGACTGTTCCTTTTTACGGTACCGCATCCTGTTTATGTTTAGCCTCAGCCCAAACTGTGTCGTCATTACCAGCTGTTGCTTTAGCTCTCTCAAATTACACCTGTGATTGCTTTATGCCTCTCTCCCATGTCAATATGGTTTGCTTATTGCTGTTTCGGTTATTTCTAATTGTACTATTTCACTGTAGATCCCCCAGCCCTGCTAAACCTGCCTTAGATAGCTCCTTTGTCCCACCCCCCATACACGCGGAGACCGACTCAATCGGTGCCTCCAGTGATGCTATCTCTTTCATTGTTACCCAACGCTTAGGTTTACCTCCACTTTACTCATATCCTTCCATATCCTTGTCTGTACATAATGCCCTGAATCTTTTCTACAACGCCCGGAAATCTGCCCCCTTTATTCTATGTACCCAACGCACTAGAAGATCAGTTCTTAAAGCCTTTAGCCGTATCCTTATTCTAGTCCTCCTCTGTTCCTCTGGTGATGTAGAGGCTAACCCAGGCCCTGCAGCCCTCAGTATCACTCCTACTCCCCAGCCGCTATCATTTGTTGACTTCTGTAATCGCAAAGCCTTGGTTTCTTGCATGTTAATATCAGAAGTCTACTTCCTAAGTTTGAGTTATTCACTGCATTAGCACACTCCGCCAACCCTGATGTTCTAGCAGTGTCTGAATCCTGGCTTAGGAAGGCCACCAAAAATTCTGAAATTTCCATCCCCAACTATAACATTTTCCGTCTAGATAGAACTGCCAAAGGGGGTGGAGTTGCAATCTACTGTAGAGATAGCCTGCAGAGCTCTATCATACTATCCAGGTCTGTGCCCAAACAGTTTGAGCTTCTACTTCTAAAAACCACCTTTCCAGAAATAAGTCTCTCACTGTTGCCGCTTGCTACAGACCCCCCTCAGCCCCCAGCTGTGCCCTGGACACCATATGTGAATTGATTGCCCCCCATTTATCCTCAGAGTTCGTACTGCTTGGTGACCTAAATTGGGATATGCTTAACACCCCGGCCATCCTACAATCCAAACTAGATGCCCTCAATCTCACACAAATTATCAACGAACCTACCAGGTACAACCCTAAATCCGTAAACATGGGTACCCTCATAGATATCATCCTGACTAACTTACCCTCTAAATACACCTCCGCTGTCTTCAACCAGGATCTCAGCGATCACTGCCTTATTGCCTGCGTCCGTAACGAGTCCGCGGTCAAACGACCACCCCTCATCACTGTCAAACGCTCCTTAAAACACTTTAGCGAGCAGGCCTTCCTAATTGACCTGGCCCAGGTATCCTGGATGGATATAGATCTCATTCCGTCAGTAGAGGATGCCTGGTTGTTCTTTAAAAGTAATTTCCTCTCAATCTTAAATAAACATGCCCCATTCAAAAAATACAGAACTAAGAACAGATATAGCCCCTGGTTCTCCTCAGACTTGACTGTCCTTGACCAGCACAAAAACATCCTGTGGCGTACTGCATTAGCATCAAATAGCCCCCGCGATATGCAACTTTTCAGGGAAGTTAGGAACCAATATACACAAGCAGTCAGGAAAGCAAAGGCTAACTTTTTCAAACAGAAATTTGCATCCTGTAGCACTAACTCCAAAAAGTTTTGGGACACTGTAAAGTCCATGGAGAATAAGAGCACTTCCTCCCAGCTGCCCACTGCACTGAGGCTAGGAAACACTATCACCACCGATAAATCTACAATAATCGAGAATTTCAACAAGCATTTTGCTACGGCTGGCCATGCTTTCCACCTGGCTACCACTACCCCGGCCACCAACTCTGCACCCTCCGCTGCAACTTGCCCATGCTCCCCCCCCCCCGCTTCTCCTTCACACAAATTCAGACAGCTGATGTTCTGAAAGAGCTGCGAAATCTGGACCCCCACAAATCAGCTGGGCTAGACAATCTGGACCCTTTCTTTCTAAAACTAGCCGCCGAAATTGTCGCAACCCCTATTACTAGCCTGTTCAACCTCTCTTTCGTAACGTCTGAGATCCCCAGAGATTGGAAAGCTGCCGCGGTCATCCCCCTCTTCAAAGGGGGTGACACTCTAGATCCAAACTGTTACAGACCTATATCCATCCTGCCCTGCCTTTCGAAAGTATTTGAAAGCCAAGTTAACAAACAGATCACCGACCATTTCGAATCCCACCGTACCTTCTCCGCTATGCAATCCGGTTTCCGAGCTGGTCATGGGTGCACTTCAGCCACGCTCAAGGTCCTAAACGATATTATAACCGCGATCGATAATAGACAGTACTGTGCAGCCGTCTTCATCGACCTGGCCAAGGCTTTCGACTCTGTCAACCACCGCATTCTTATTGGCAGACTAAATAGCCTTGGTTTCTCAAATGACTGCCTCGCCTGGTTCACCAACTACTTCTCAGATAGAGTTCAATGTGTCAAATCGGAGGGCCTGTTTTCTGGACCTATGGCAGTCTCTATGGGGGTGCCACAGGGTTCAATTCTTGGGCCGACTCTTTTCTCAGTGTATATCAATGATGTCGCTCTTGCTGCTGGTGACTCTCAGATCCACCTCTACGCAGACGACACCATTTTGTATACATCTGGCCCTTCATTGGACACTGTGTTAACAAACCTCCAAACGAGCTTCAAAGCCATACAACACTCCTTCAGTAGCCTCCAACTGCTCTTAAACACTAGTAAAACTAATCAATCGAACGCTGCTGGCACCCGCCCACCCGACTAGAATCACTACTCTCGACGGGTCTGACCTAGAGTATGTGGACAACTACAAATACCTAGGTGTCTGGTTAGACTGTAAACTCTCCTTCCAGACTCACATTAAGAATCTCCAATCCAAAGTTAAATCTAGAATCAGCTTTCTATTTCGCAACAAAGCCTCCTTCACTCATGCTGCCAAACATGCCCTCGTAAAACTGACTATCCTACCGATCCTTGACTTCGGCGATGTCATTTACAAAATAGCCTCCAACACTCTACTCAGCAAATTGGATGTAGTCTATCACAGTGCCATCCATTTTGTCTCCAAAGCCCCATACACTACCCACCACTGTGACCTGTACGCTCTTGTTGGCTGGTCCTCACTACATGTTCGTCGTCAAACCCACTGGCTCCACGCCATCTATAAATCACTGCTAGGCAAATCCCCACCTTATCTTAGCTCATTGGTCACCATAGCAGCACCCACCCGTAGTCTGCGCTCCAGCAGGTATATCTCACTGGTCATCCCCAAAGCAAACACCTCCTTTGGCCGCCATTCCTTCCAGTTCTCTGCTGCCAATGACTGGAACGAATTGCAAAAATCTCTGAAGCTGGAGACTCTTATCTCCCTCACTAACTTTAAGCATCAGTTGTCAGAGCACCTTACCGATCACTGCACCTGTACACAGCCCATCTGAAATTAGCCCACCCAACTACCTCATCCCTATATTGTTATTTATTTTGCTCTTTTGCACCCCAGTATCTCTATTTGCACATAATCTCTTGCACATCTAGCATTCCAGTGTTAATACTAATTGTAATTATTTTGCACTATAGCCTATTTATTGCCTTACCTCCATAACTTGCTACATTTGCACACACTGTATATATATTTTCTGTTGTATTTTTTGACTTTATGTTTTTTTACCCCATATGTAACTCTGTGTTGTTGTTTTTATCGCACTGCTTTGCTTTATCTTGGCCAGGTCGCAGTTGTAAATGAGAACTTGTTCTCAACTGGCTTACCTGGTTAAATAAAGGTGAAAAAAAAAGAAAAAAAAAAAAGATCTTGCCTCAGGAATGGCAACAGGCAGGTGTGAGTGCATCTGCACGCACAGTGAGGCGAAGACTTTTGGAGGATGGCCTGGTGTCAAGAAGGGCAGCAAAGAAGCCACTTCTCTCCAGGAAAAACATCAGGGACAGACTGATATTCTGCAAAAGGTACAGGGATTGGACTGCTGAGGACTGGGGTAAAGTCATTTTCTCTGATGGATCCCCTTTCCGATTGTTTGGGGCATCCGGAAAACACCTTGTCCGGAGAAGACAAGGTGAGCGCTACCATCAGTCCTGTGTCATGCCAACAGTAAAGCATCCTGAGACCATTCATGTGTGGGGTTGCTTCTCAGCCAAGGGAGTGGGCTCACTTACAATTTTGCCTAAGAACACATCCATGAATAAAGAATGGTACCAACACATCCTCCGAGAGCAACTTCCCCCAACCATCCAAGAACAGTTTGGTGACGACCAATGCCTTTTCCAGCATGATGGAGCACCTTGCCATAAGGCAAAAGTGATAACTAAGTGGCTCGGGGAACAAAACATCAACATTTTGGGTCCATGGCCAGGAAACTCCCCAGACCATAATCCCATTGAGAATTTGTGGTCGATCCTCAAGAGGTGGGTGGACAAACAAAACCCCACAAATTCTGACAAACTCCAAGCATTGATTATGCAAGAATGGGCTACCATCAGTCAGGATGTGGCCCAGAAGTTAATTGACAGCATGCCAGGGCGGATTGCAGAGGTCTTGAAAAAGAAGGGTCAACACTGCAAATATTGACTCTTTGCATAAACTTAATGTAATTGTCAATAAAAGCCTTTGACACTTATGAAATGCTTGTAATTATAGTTTAGTATACCATAGTAACATCTGACAAAATATTTAATAACACTGAAGCAGCGAACATTGTGAAGACCAATACTTGTGTCATTCTCAAAACTTTTGACCACGACTGCACATTTAGAATACATTTCAAAGATAAGAAAGATCTTAGCTGAGAATTAATCAAGGATTCTAATATTTTAGTTAGACAAGAAAGTTTAGAAATAGGGCGATAATTATTTAGGTCACAAGGGTCACCATATTTGTGAAGGGTGAGTACATGGGCCTCCTTCCAAACCTCGGGGATAGTACCAGATACAGTGCCTTCGGAAAGTATTCAGACCCCTTGCTTTTCCCACATTTTGTTACGTGACAGCCTTATTCTAAAATGATTTAAATGAATAAAAATCCTCAGCAATCTACACATAATAACCCATAATGACAAAGCGAAAACAGGTTTGCTAATTTATACAAAATAAAAAACAGAAATACTTATTTACATAAGTATTCAGAACCTTTGCTATGAGATTCGAAATTGAGCTCAAGTGCATCCTGTTTCCACTGATAATCCTTGAGATGTTTCTACAACTTGATTAGAGTCCACCTGTGGTAAATTAAATTGATTGGACATGATTTGGAAAGGCACACACCTGTCTATATAAGGTCCCACAGTTGACAGTGCATGTCAGAGCAAAAACCAAGCCATGAGGTCAAAGGAATTGTCCGTAAACTGCCGAGACAGGAGGCACAGATCTGGGGAAGGGTACCAAAAAATGAATGCCATCATTCTTAAATGGAAGAAGTTTGGAACCACCAAGACTCTTCCTAGAGCTGGCCGCCCGGCCAAACTGAGCAATCGCGGGAGAAAGGCCTTGGTCAGGGAGGTGACCAAGAACCTGATGGTCACTCTGACAGAGCTCCAGAGTTCCTCTGTGGAGATGGGAGAACCTTTCAGAAGGACAACCATCTCTGCAGCACTTCACCAATCAGGCCTTTATGGTAGACTGGCCAGACAGAAGACTCTCCTCAGGAAAAGGCACATGACAGCCCGCTTGGAGTTTGCCAAAAGGCACCTAAAGGACTCTCAGACCATGATGAAACCAAGATTTAACTCTTTGGCCTGAATGCCATGTGTCACGTCTGGACGACACCTGGCACCATCCCTACGGGCTTGCATGGTGGTGGCAGCATCATGCTGTGGGGAATGTGTTTCAGCGGCAGGGACTGAGAGACGAAAGATGAACGGAGCAAAGTACAGAGAGATTCTTGATGAAAACCTACTCCAGAGTGCTCAGGACCTTAGACTGGGGAGAAGGTTCACCTTCCAAAAGGATAACGACCCTAAGCACACAGCCAAGACAACGCAGGAGTGGCTTCGGGACAAGTCTCTGAATGTCTTTGAGTGGCTTAGCCAGAACCCGGACTTGAACCCGATTGAACCTCTCTAGAGAGACCTGAAAATAGCTGTGCCTAACCTGACAGAGCTTGAGAGGATCTGCAGAGAAGAATGGGAGAAACTCCCCAAATACAGGTGTGCCAAGCTTGTAGCATCATACCCAAGAAGACTCTAGGTTGTAATCGCTGCCAAAGGTGCTTCAACAAAGTACTGAGTAAAGGGTCTGAATACTTATGTAAATGTGATATTTCCGGGGAGTTTTTCTTTATAAATGTGCAAAAATGTATAAGAAATGGTTTTTGCTATGTCATTATGGGGTATTGTGTGTAGATTGATGAGTGGAAAATAAACAATTTCATCAATTTTAGAATAAGGCTGTAACTAAACAGAATATGGAAAAAGTCAAGGGGTCTGAATACTTTCCGAATGCACTGTATCTGCATGCAGTTCCTAGGAGAGAAGTGGTGGAGGGTGGTGTGGGGGGCAATGTTGCTGGCTGTTATCCAGTCTCTGTGAGGCGCCATGGGATACAAGTCTAAAGGAGCGTCTTTGTCTCAGGGAGTTGGTGGCTGATCTGTTGCCCCTGTGGGGTGAGGTGGAGCAACATCCTTTAACGTCCTGGCAAAGGTGAGGACAGCCGCCTTGAACAAGTGTACATTATCATACAGACAGTACAGGCTAAGGGTGGGCTGGTGGGCCAATTTGACATTTGGCCATTTAGCAGAGTCCCGGGAGAGACTGGCATTTATCCTTTCGACGGTGGCAGGGTGAAAATCTCTTCTCTGGAGCAGGGTGGACATTACAATCCTGGCATCAGCGAAGGTGGTATTCCCTCCAGATTACCCTCCCAAGTGATGTGGCCACCTTTACCTGAGCACGCTGCTCATTGGTTCCAGTATGTACAATGATAAGGCGTGGTGAGCCAAGCTGGGCCACGGTCAGGAACGCCATGGCTCTCTCAGATGTGGGGCACCACAACTTTGCCACCACTCTAATTTTTTTTTAAAGTTCATGCTCAATAATGAATTTTCCATTGGAGTCCATCATCAAAACAATGTCAGGCTTCTTCTCAGGTCTGTGGAGGATGGCAGGAGTGAGAGCAATCACAGACCGTGAGACTGGGCTGGAGGGGGTCAGCTTGGTTGGTGGATCGGTTTGTTGGGTTTGTTGGATGGTTGGGTTGGTTGACGGGCTTGTTCAACAGTTTGCTGGGTCCTAGGTTTTTACTGGAATCTTTACGGAGTGGGTGGTGGTGGCTGACCAATTCCTGCCTCAGATCTTGTTGCTCCTTCTGCAGGTCCTTGAGATGGCTTATATTGACTGGGGTGGACAGTTCCTCTCCTACTCTGCACACTTCCATCCTGAGGGACTGGTTGTCCTCCTCAACGCACCTGATAGCATACAGCAACTCCCAGATTTCATCCCTATGCTGAAGCACCAGGCTGATCTCCTCCTCTCTGAGATGCTGTGATACTGCAGGTGTCACATGTGAGAGCGGCATGCTGAGGGCTATGTCTGCTGCAGGTGGGGGAAGGAGAGGGACACTAGGGACTACATCCTGGGACACAGAGGAAGTGGAGGCTGTTGTAGGCAGTTTTGGTGGAGAGGTTTTGAGTTCGGCAACAAGAGGTCTCATTTGGTTAAAGTACTGGACAAATGTATCCAGACTGGCCTCTGAACCTTGAACCATCACAGTGCCGTTATTATAAATATTAATGTTATGTTTGTGGGTGGAATCAATGTGCAATTGCCTCAATGTTCTATTTCCTGACATTTTAAGTTCATCGTTGCCCTTGTGGAGAGCTGTGTGCCAAGCATCCGTGTAAAAGACACACCCTCCTCCACTTACCCTCGCCTTATGCCCTTGGGAGAATCCCCGCGGCCAGAAACGCCCCATAATTCAATTTGCGATGATTGTACATCCGCTAAGAAAAGTCAGCCAAAACTTAAAACCAACATCAATATGGAGAAGTCAACATACAAGTGTAAGGAAAACGTAATGATGTTTTTGTTTGGTTAGCTTTTGGAAACATTAGCTAGCGCATACAACTTTCCCTGACATCACACTTATACATTGCAATTTCCGATTTACCTGATATCTGACTGCTAGTATTCGATGTCTGCGGAGGCGTTGTCTTCTAGCCAAGATATTAAATGCAATCATAATTGACTGTAGCGCATATAAAGCACACAACAGCTACCGGTGGTTCCATGATGACTGAAAACACAACTGTGGAACGAACGAGTGACGACTTTCCGGGCAAGGGCGGTCTATTTAAAATGAATTCATTCTCCCCTCGCCCCTTGCCCTGCAAGTGTCAACTTATCATATGTCATGATACGTCATCAGAAGTGTCCACTTAATTTGAGGGCTGAGGGGAGAGGGTGTGTCTTTTACGTGTTTGGAATGCAGCCAAGGTCATTGAAACAATGCTTAAAGAATGCATCCATCTTCATCTCCTTGGTGATCTCTTTGAACAATGCACTCTGCTCTATAATGATGTGCATGTGTCTCTTGATGATAGCACTTATTTAAATAATGCACCTATAGATAAATGCACTTTTTAAACAATGCACTTTTATGAATAATACAAATAAAGATATTAAATGTTTTTTTAATTAAACAACACAGTACACATTATATATTTTCAAAATTTTCAGAATGCTCCCACCTCCAAGTGCTCTTTTGCTTGTTTGATTGTTTATCTGAATGCTTGTTTCCCTATCAAGGCCTGAACTATCCACCAGAAATCCCTGAGAAATCTTTCATCTTTCTCCCTCTGTTGATTTTGTGTTTGTTTATAGTGCCCTATCCAATTCCTGCCTTGTCTTGTCTGATGATTCGGCAGATTAGCCTTGCCAGAACCAAATCGATCAATCTGTCAACATCTCTCAAAATCAAACTATTTCCACAAAAGTAAAGTATCTTGTGATTCCTCTAGATGAGCAGAACATAGCAATGCACAAAAATAACTAAACTGTTTACATATAACAAAATAATTTAACAAAACAATCACATTTAAGGAGGTGCTCTTCTTAAAGCTGCTTATATGTAACTTTTCGGTCGACCCGACCAAATTCACATAGAAATGTAAATTATAGATCTGTCATTCTCAATGAAAGCAAGTCTGAGAAGCTGTAGATCTGTTCTATTTGTGCCATTTCTATGCTTCCCGTTCTTAAATTTAGTTTTTGCGTCTTTTACTGTCAGTTTTATACACCAGCTTCAAACAGCTGAAAATACAATATTTTTGGTTATTGAAAATATTTTTCACAGCGGTTTAGATGGTACAATGATTCTCTACACACATTGCTTTTTTTATTCACATAAACTGAAATTAGGCGAACTATTAGAATTGTAGCAACCAGGAAATGGCGGAGCAATTTCTGCATATTGCACCTTTAACTGATGCTGCTCATGGAATTGGTTGCTAGGAGATATAGTTTGAAAGCTGCAGAACAATAGTTGCGGATATACAGTATTACACATACAATTATGGGTACTAATACATCACATTACAGAACTTAAACAAAACAGCATCAGTTACTGTATCTGAATGGCTTTTCTATGTGCATTACCAACATAAGAGACAGCAGGCCAAGTAATAGAGGAAGGGATTATAGTGGGAGAGAAAGAAGGGGTATCAACATACTGTAGGCTACTTACAGTGATGAAGTCCTGGTGAGAGCATCAAACACATGGGAATAGGGTGTAAATGTTAGGCATCTGATTAAAATAAATGGGTCTAATTTATTACCATACTATTTATGGTATATGTCATTACTTTTACATGTACTCTACATTAACTGTATTATAAGCAGTTCCTTGAATACAAGTAGGCCTACCAGATGGCTTTCAGAGGGTCCTTATCTGAAGATCTCATCTTAAAACAAGGTCAATGACATCAACCTTGCAATCTGACAGCTTTTGTGGAGGTGAAATGGTCCATGAAAGCTTTATGTCTCAAGAGGGGGCGAGTTGGGGGACAAGACAGCAACTATATGCCAGTTCAATTCATAACACTGTCTGACAAAGCTTGATGTGATTGACTGATAAGGGCTCAAGCTAACCTTTCCTGGTGTTGTTTTTTGTCTTTCAATCTCAGTAGCCTCAGTTGCCCATCAACCCCATCAACAGAAGCCCTCTTATCTGATCCTAAATGAGCAGAAGCAGCTCCCCAGTGCCACCATGCTGAATCCTATAGGAAGCCAGAGAGTGTGTGTGTGCGTGTGTGCATGTGTGCGTGTGTGCGTGTGTGTGTGTGCGCGTTTAGTGTCAATCACAATGGGAGATGGGTTTGAAAAATGTGCCAGTCAAAATGATGGCTTTGGACAGACCAGATCAAACAGGTTTACCCTAGTCCATAGCCTTATATTTGGTATCTGAGGATGAGGTAGAGGGTGAGGGTTAGGGGGATGGGGCTGAGGATGAGGTAGAGGGTGAGGGTTAGGGGGATGGGGCTGAGGATGAGGTAGAGGGTGGGGGTTAGGGGGAGGTAGTACCTTCTTGATGGCCAGGCTGGGGGTCCTGTGTGAGGAGCTGTCGGAGAGCAGTGGTGTTCCCAAGGGCACAGGATCATAGCCAGTCCTTTTCCAGAGGATCCAACCGGAACCTGCGGAACACAGACTGAGGAAAGAGAAAGAGAGAGGAGAGGAGAGGAGAGGAGAGGAGAGGAGAGGAGAGGAGAGGAGAGGAGAGGAGAGGAGAGGAGAGGAGAGGAGAGGAGAGGAGAGGAGAGGAGAGGAGAGGAGAGGAGAAACAAAACACTTCTGTCAACTATTTCATGTCATTTTCCCTAAAATCCTCAGATGTCTTCTTCCGGAGCACACATCCAGTCTGAAGTCTCTCCTGGGTTGTGTTCCAAATGGTACCCTATTTCCTATATAGTTCACTACTTCCCTGGCCAAAAGTAGTGCACTATATGGGGAATAGGGTGCCATTTGGGATGCAGTCCCAGTGTCTCTGAACATTTCATGAGCCTCATATTACCATGTGATGAGTAGGGAAGACATTCCCTTAATCTTCACACTGGAAAGGCTATTATCAATGGGAAGTCTGGAAATTAGTCCTGATAATAAACAAACAAAGCCAACTAACAAAGTAGTTAAGGATCTACATGCAGGCAGGGAATCTGTGGTAGAAGCAGCACGTCCTCCCTCCAGGGCAAAAGAGAGGCAACTCAAATCTGACTTAAGCTGGCAAATCAAGGCTATAGATTAATTTGAGGGGAAATTGTGATTTTCAGCATTTGAGGCTGAGGCAAAGACGAATTGTCAAACACTGCTACTCTGAATAGTAGTGCAACAATCTAACAAACAGTGCCACATGTATCTTTATAATATAATATAATAATATGCCATTTAGCTGTATTATAACGTATGGGTGGTCCCGGGGATCGAACCCACTACCCTGGCGTTACAAGCGCCATGCTCTACCAATTGAGCTACAGAGTGCACTCACATGTGCAAACCATCTAAAAACATTTGTGTTTTCTTTAGGTTGTAGAATCATATTTAAACTTCTCTGAACATCGGTCTACTATAACTACTATATCACACCATCCCACAGTCTCCCATCCCAACTACCCTACCACCTCTCTGTTATGTCAAATCAAATCAAATCAAATGTTATTGGTCACATACACATATTTAGCAGATGTTATTGCGGGTGTAGCGAAATGCTTGTGTTCCTAGCTCCAACAGTGCAGTAGTATCTAACAATTCACAACAATACACACAAATCTAAAAGTAAAAGAATGAAATTAAGAAATATATAAATATTAGGACGACCAATGTCGGAGTGGCATTGACTAAAATACAGTAGAATAGAATTAAGCAATAAGGCCAGAGGGGGTGTGGTATATGGCCAATATACCACAGCTAAGGGCTGTTCCCAGGCACGACGCAACGAGGCAAAATGTTTTGTCATACCCATAGTATACGGTCTGATATACCATGACTTTCAGCCAATCAGCATTCAGGGCTCGAACCACCCAGTTTATAATACAGTATATACATATGAAATGAGTAAAGCAGTATGTAAACATTATTAAAGTGACTAGTGTTCCATTATTAAAGTGACCAGTGATTCCATGTCTATGTGTTATTCCTGTGTCGTCGTCGTCGTGTGAGGTTGTGTCTCTCTCTGGCGGGAGGTAAGCTTGGCCTATATAGCTTATATACATAGTTTAAGCTTTGTCGAGTAAAGCTTAAACTATGTATTTAGATTGTAGTTAGGTATTGTAGGTAGTTATCGTGGGTTGTTGTATGTAATTATTGTAGGTAAGTATTGTATTCGGCTGAGCCCGGTGAAGCACGAAGCTAGCTAACCCACTACCTGGACTAGCTAGCGGGTAGCTACTGGTAACTATTAGCAACTGTGGATAGTTGTTTCACGCCTGAGAGTACCTGTAATTACGCCAGCTAGCTGCCTACAATAATTACATACAATAATGCCTACCATTCAGCTGTTTTTCTAACCTCATTGTCTGAAGCGTTAATGTTAGGTAGTAAGTAGCTACTGTGCTCGAAATGTAGCTAGCTTGTTGCTACCTGGATAGCTACTAAACAATAGCTGGAACAACCTAGCTAACAGACGCGAACTGGCCGAATCGATTCAGTGGCTAGCTTTGCACTTGGCTAGCTAACAGTAGCTGCTAGGGGTAAGTTATAACCTACATTTGTGTTTTGTTTTTACATACTGGTAGCCAGAGTCGTTCAAGGGAATTCGGGACATGGGTGACTAGTTAACGTTAGCTTGGCTCTCTCTGTGTGTTCGTGCCGTGGGAGGACGGGTTTCTTCGTTGGCAGAAAGCAATGGCTAGCTAGTATGCTAATTATTCTAGCTAACTAACTGGCTGAATAAGTTGACGACGGACTCGCTCAAGCTGTCGGGACTAACCCACAACGTTAGACATGGACACGAATGATCTGCTTGGCGTGTTGACACACTGGTGGTTTGTTGTGGCCGAGTATTGGTGCTAAACCGTGTTGTTGGAGGCCGGCATGCTAGTTGGCTGTGGCGTCATATGACTAGGTGCCCTGGACGGTTTTCACGGAAGAATACTGTACCAAGTTAGCTAGCTGAATAAACTAAGTTAGTCTATTCCTAGAAAACATTGAACCGCTGTAGTTTACAACAATTATAGTTTCTGAGGTGGAAGTTGGGAGAGTTATATTTGGGTGTTTCAGTGAAACGTAAGTGAGGGAGGCCCCGCTCTCTCGCTTTCCCAGATGTTTAGTTCATTTCATTCCGATCTCCTTTGCATTATTGAACTATTTTCTGTAGCCTGTCAACTATGCCTCTGTCTATCCCTGTTCTCTCCTCTCCGCACAGGCTATACAAACGCCTCACACCGCATGGCTGCTGCCTCTCTAACCTGGTGGTCCCTGCACGCACGACCCACGTGGAGTTCCAGGTCTCCGGCAGCCTCTGGAACTGCCGTTCTGCAGCCAACAAGGCAGAGTTCATCTCAGCCTATGCTACCCTCCAGTCCCTCGACTTCTTGGAGCTGACGGAAACATGGATTACCACTGAAAACACTGCTACCCCTACTGCTCTCTCCTCGTCTGACCATGTGTTCTCGCATACCCCGAGAGCATCTGGTCAGTGGGGTGGTGGCACAGGAATCCTCATCTCTCCCAAGTGGACATTCTCTCTTTTCCCCCTGACCCATCTGTCTATCTCCTCATTTGAATTCCATGCTGTCACAGTCACTAGCCCATTCAAGCTTAACATCCTTGTCATTTATCACCCTCCAGGTTCCCTTGGAGAGTTCATCAATGAGCTTGACGCCTTGATAAGTTCCTTTCCTGAGGATGGCTCACCCCTCACAGTTCTGGGTGACTTCAACCTCCCTACGTCTACCTTTGACTCATTTCTCTCTGCCTCCTTCTTTCCAGTCCTCTCCTCTTTTGACCTCACCCTCTCACCGTCCCCCCCTACTCACAAGGCAGGCAATACGCTTGACCTCATCTTTACTAGATGCTGTTCTTCTACTAATCTCACTGCAACTCCCCTCCAAGTCTCCGACCACTACTTTGTATCCTTTTCTCTCTCGCTCTCCTCCAACACTACTCACTCTGCCCCTACTCAGATGGTAATACGCCGTCGCAACCTTCGCTCTCTCTCTCTCCCACTACTCTCTCCTCTTCCATCCTATCATCTCTTCCCTCTGCTCAATCCTTCTCCCTCCAATCTCCTGATTCTGCCTCCTCAACCCTCCTCTCCTCCCTTTCTGCATCCTTTGACTCTCTATGTCCCCTATCCTCCCGGCCGGCTCGGTCCTCCCCTCCTGCTCCGTGGCTTGACGACTCATTGCGAGCTCACAGAACAGGGCTCCGGGCAGCCGAACAGAAATGGAGGAAAACTAGACTCCCTGCGGACCTGGCATCTTTTCACTCCCTCCTCTCTACATTTTCTTCATCTGTTTCTGCTGCTAAAGCCACTTTCTACCACTCTAAATTCCAAGTATCTGCCTCTAACCCTAGGAAGCTCTTTGCCACCTTCTCCTCCCTGCTGAATCCTCCTCCCCCTCCCCCCCTCCTCCCTCTCTGTGGATGACTTCGTCAACCATTTTGAAAAGATGGTTGACGACATCCGATCCTCGTTTGTTAAGTCAAATGACACTGCTGGTCCTGCTCACACTGCCCTACCCTATGCTTTGACTTCTTTCTCCCCTCTCTCTCCAGATGAAATCTTGCGACTTGTGACGGCCGGCCGCCCAACAACCTGCCCGCTTGACCCTATCCCCTCCTCTCTTCTCCAGACCATCTCCGGTGACCTTCTCCCTTACCTCACCTCGCTCATCAACTCATCCTTGACCGCTGGCTATGTCCCTTCCGTCTTCAAGAGAGCGAGAGTTGCACCCCTTCTCAAAAAACCAACACTCGATCCCTCTGATGTCAACAACTACAGACCAGTATCACTTCTTTCTTTTCTCTCCAAAACTCTTGAGCGTGCCGTCTTTAGCCAACTCTCTTGCTATCTCTCTCAGAATGACCTTCTTGATCCAAACCAGTCAGGTTTCAAGACTGGTCATTCAACTGAGACTGCTCATCTCTGTGTCACGGAGGCTCTCCGCACTGCTAAAGCTAACTCTCTCTCCTCTGCTCTTGTCCTTCTAGACCTGTCTGCTGCCTTTGATACTGTGAACCATCAGATCCTCCTCTCCACCCTCTCCGAGTTGCGCATCTCCGGAGTGGCTCACTCTTGGATTGCGTCCTACCTGACCGGTCGCTCTTACCAAGTGGCGTGGCGAGAATCTGTCTCCGTACCACGTGCTCTCACCACTGGTGTCCCCCAGGGCTCAGTTCTAGGCCCTCTCCTATTCTCGCTATACACCAAGTCACTTGGCTCTGTCATATCCTCACATGGCCTCTCCTATCATTGCTACACAGACGACACACAACTAATCTTCTCCTTTCCCCCTTCTGATAACCAGGTGGCGAATCGCATCTCTGCATGTCTGGCAGACATATCAGTGTGGATGACGGATCACCACCTCAAGCTGAACCTCGGCAAGACGGAGCTGCTCTTCCTCCCGGGGAAGGACTGCCCGTTCCATGATCTCGCCATCATGGTTGACAACTCCGTTGTGTCCTCCTCCCAGAGTGCAAAGAGCCTTGCCGTGACCCTGGACAACACCCTGTCGTTCTCCGCTAACATCAAGGCGGTGACCCGATCCTGTAGGTTCATGCTCTACAACATTCGGAGAGTACGACCCTGCCTTACACAGGAAGCGGCACAGGTCCTAATCCAGGCACTTGTCATCTCCCGTCTGGATTACTGCAACTCGCTGTTTGCTGGGCTCCCTGCCTGTGCCATTAAACCCCTACAACTCATCCAGAATGCCGCAGCCCGTCTGGTGTTCAACCTTCCCAAGTTCTCTCACGTCACCCCGCTCCTCCGCACACTCCACTGGCTTCCAGTTGAAGCTCGCATCTGCTACAAGACCATGGTGCTTGCCTACGGAGCTGTGAGGGGAACGGCACCTCCGTATCTTCAGGCTCTGATCAGTCCCTACACCCAAACGAGGGCATTGCGTTCATCCACCTCTGGCCTGCTGGCCCCCTACCTCTGCGGAAGCACAGTTCCCGCTCAGCCCAGTCAAAACTGTTCGCTGCTCTGGCACCCCAATGGTCGAACAAGCTCCCTCACGACGCCAGGACAGTGGAGTCACTCACCACCTTCCGGAGACACTTGAAACCCCACCTCTTTAAGGAATACCTGGGATAGGATAAAGTAATCATTTTACCCCCCCTTACCCCACCCCAAAGAAAGAAAAAGAAAATAATATATTGTAAAGTGGTTATCCCACTGGCTATAAGGTTGAATGCACCAATTTGTAAGTCGCTCTGGATAAGAGCGTCTGCTAAATGACGTAAATGTAAATGTAGGTGCAGGGTTGAGTAACCGGGTGGCAGCCGGCTGGTGATGGCTATTTAACAGTCTGATGGCCTTGAGATAGAAGCTATTTTTCAGTCTCTTGGTCCCAGCTTTGATGCACCTGTATTGACCTCGCCTTCTGGATGGTAGCGTGGTGAACAGGCTGTGGCTCGGGTGGTTGATGTCCTTGATGTTCTTTTTGGCCTTCCTGTGACATCGGGTGCTGTAGGTGTCCCGGTGATGCTTTGGGCAGACCGCACCACCCTCTGGAGAGCCCTGCGGTTGCTGGCGGTGCAGTTGCCGTACCAGGCGGTGATACAGCCCGACAGGATGCTCTGAATTGTGCATCTGTAAAAGTTTGTGAGGGTCTTAGGGGCCAAGTCAAATTTCTTCAGCCTCCTGATGTTGCGCCTTCTTCACCACACTGTCTGTGTTGGTAAACAATTTCAGATTGTCAGTGATGTGTACGCTGAGGAACTTGAAGCTTTTCACCTTCTCCACTGCGGTCCCATCGATGTGGATAGGGGCTTGCTCCCTCTGCTGTTTCCTGAAGTCCACGATCAGCTTATTCATTTTGTTGACGTTGAGGGAGAGGTTATTTTCCTGGCACCACTCCTCCAGGGCCCTCACCTCCTCCCTGTAGGCTGTCTCGTCATTGTTGGTAATCAGGCCTACTACTGTTGTATCGTCTGCAAACTTGATGATTGAGTTGGAGGCGTGCGTGGCCATGCATTCATGGGTGAACAGGGAGTACAGGAGGGGTCTGAGCACGCACCCTTGTGGGGCCCCTGTGTTGAGGATCAGCGAAGTGGAGGTGTTGTTTCCTACCTTCACCACCTGGGGTGGCCCGTCAGGAAGTCCAGGACCCAGTTGCACAGGGCGGGGCTCAGACCCAGGGCCCCAAGCTTAATGATGAGCTTGGAGGGTACTATGGTGTTGAAGGCTGAGCTATAGTCAATGAACAGCATTCTTACATAGGTATTCCTCTTGACAAGATGGGATAGGGCAGTGTGCAGTGCGATGGCGATTGTATCGTCTGTGGATCTATTGGGGCGGTATGCAAATTGAAGTGGGTCTAGGGTGTCAGGTAAGGTAAGGTAGCAGTGATATGTTTGTCCTTTCTCGGTGCCTGTGGGCTGGGCGGGGGGGTTGATGCCATTAGTGGGGTTTACTGATCAGCGGGACAGCTTGAATGAGAGAGAACCACAGAGAAGCAGAGCCAGGCTTTAATCAGTGGCATGCCAGGAAGGGCCTCTTCCTCACAGCTCACCTGTTTACACTGACCATGCAGATGTCAGCTCCACGTTAATTATAAAACCCTCTCGACCTCTCACTCAGGGAGGCTGTCCCTCAGCCCTCAGCCTGACAACAACACCACCATGAGAGAAAATTGAAGGAGAGGGAGAAAGTGAGAGGACATACAGTCAGTGTAGAAAAGTATGTGAACCCCCTGCACAGTTTCAAATGTTGTTGTGTTTGAGTCTTAAATACTCCACACTTACAAAGTGAAGAAATTCTAGAAAATGATTGCTTTCATAATGATGGTGTAACTGGAGAGATCTCCACAAAGTTTTTCAAAAGCCAATATACAGAAATAGACAATCATATGTAGGTTACGATAGTTTAATTAGGAAGGCTGGTCTGAATGCTTGTTTAACTTCATCCAGTAGCATAACATAATTCACTTTTGTTTCCTATTCTAGGGGCATAGTGGGAATGAACTCAAAGGTATCATCATCAGCATAGAGTCTTGTTTCTTCTCCTGTTCTATTCTACTGAGCCATTTACTTTATGTTCGTATTCTTATATTTTATTATTTCTTATTGTTGTTGCATTGTTGAGAAGGAACCTGCAAGTAAGCATTGTATACACAATGTGTATCCTGTACATACGACTAATGAAACTTGAAACTTTCCTATTAGCCATTTGTGGAATGTCATTCACCTATTTATCTTCTAGCCGATAAGCACGCCACAATAACGCACATTCCTCACGCTTGCTGTCCAACCTATGGGCTCACTTTTGCAATTATCACCTTCCTCTCAACCAACCAATGGGTGTAAATCTTGGGATGTATTTATTTGTCAACTTAACCTCATTCTCTCACTTGCTGTTTTTCAGTAACAGTTTTTGACAACCATCCACCTCCCCAACACCACCAGCTACAGTGCATTCGGAAAGTATTCAGACCCCTTCCCTTTTTCCACATTTTGTTACGTTACAGCCTTATTCTAAAATTGATTTTTTCTTTTTTTAATTCTCATCAATCTACACACAATACCCCATAATGACAAAGCGAAAACAGGTTTTTAGAAATGTTGGTAAATTTGTTAAAAATAAAAAACAGAAATACCTTTACATAAGTATTCAGACCCTTTGCTATGAGACTCGAAATTGAGCTCAGGTGCATCCTTGAGATGTTTCTACAACTTGATTGGAGTCCACCTGTGGTAAATTAAGTTGATTGGACATGATTTGCAAAGGCACACACCTGTCTATATAAGGTCCCACAGTTGACAGTGCACGTCAGAGCAAAAACCAAGCCATGAGGTCGAAGGAATTGTCCGTAGAGCTCCGAGACAGGATTGTGTTGAGGCACAGATCTGGGGAGGGGTACCAAAAAATGTCTGCAGCATTGAAAGTCCCCAAGAACATTCTTAAATGGAAGAAGTTTGGAACCACCAACAATCTTCCTAGAGCTGGCCACCCGGCCAAACTGAGCAATCGGGGGAGAAGGGCCTTGGTCATGGAGGTGACCAATAACCTGATAGTCACTCTGACAGTGCTCCAGAGTTCTTCTCTGGAGATGGGAGAACCTTCCAGAAGGACAATCATCTCTGCAGCACTCCACCAATCAGGCCTTTGTGGTAGAGTGGCCAGACGGAAGACACTCCTCAGTAAAAGGCACATGACAGCCCGCTTGGAGTTTGCCAAAAGGCACCTAAAGGACTCTCAGACCATGAGAAACAAGATTCTCTGGTCTGATGAAACGAAGATTGAATGCCAAGCGTCACGTCTGGAGGAAACCTGGCACCATCCCAAATACAGGTGTGCCAAGCTTGTAGCGTCATACCCAAGAAGACTCAAGGCTGTAATCGCTGCCAAAGGTGCTTCAACAAAGTATTGAGTAAAGGGTCTGAATACTTATGTAAATGTGATATTTAAGTTATTTATTTGCAAAAAAATCTAAAAACCTGTTTTTGCTTTGTCATTATGGGGTACTGTGTGTAGATTGATGAGTAGGAAAAAAACGATTTAATCCATTTTAGAATAAGGCTGTAACGTAACAAAATGTGGAAAAAGTTAAGGGGTCTGAATACTTTCCGAATGTACTGTATAATAACCTTAAGGCACGTGGGGGTGGGGGGGGGGGGGGGTACCTGCCATTACATAATCTGGTGCCGAGGATCTTCCCTCAGAGACGAGGCCATTCCCCAAACTATTTAATAAAATCTCATGTTGCATTCTGTCTTTGTTGTTCATTCTGTACTCAATTGAAATAAGCTACACTGCTGCTGGAACACATACTGGTAGTAAAGTAGCTCTAATTATGGCCACAAACCCCTAGTGTTATGATGGACATAACTGTGGGGACCCATCTCTGTCCTACCCCCTCCTCGTGGGTACCTTTCTCTAATTACCCCACTGTGGGGACATCTATCACTCATCCCCTCTCTCTCTCCCGCTCTCCCTCTCTCACCCCTCTCTCCCTCTCCCCCTCTCCCTCTCTCTCTCTCTCTCTCTCTCTCTCTCTCTCTCTCTCTCCCCCTCTCCCTCCCTCCCTCTCTCTCCCTCTCTCTCTCTCTCTCTCTCCCCCCTCTCCCCCGCTCCCTCTCTCTCTCCCCCTCTCCTCTCTCTCTCTCTCCCCCTCTCCCTCTCTCTCTCTCCCCCCTCTCCCTCTCTCTCTCTCTCTCTCCCCCCTCTCCCCCTCTCCCTCTCTCTCTCTCCCCCTCTCCCTCTCTCTCTCTCTCTCCCCCCTCTCCCTCTCTCCCCCCTCTCCCTCTCTCCCTCCCTCTCTCTCTCCCTCGTTGTTCAGTATAGGAGCTCCACTGCTATTTCTACCAGTGGCTTCACTCAGGCCCCTGCTGGTTTCAGCCAGTGAGAGGTAGGAGGCTGTCACAGCAATGAGCAAATGAGTCCGTGTCCCGCAAGGAGGGGGACGGGAGTGATTATGGGATATCGCCATGGGAACGGCGTGGGGGGAAAATAGTCTCCATTTCTTCCTGCTGGCAGCTCTGGAATACTGACGCCCCCCCTCCCCCGTGCCTCACTAACACACTCTGACAGTTGGAATGCTGTCTTATCAGGAACGCGCACACAAGTACTAACACACACTTTTACATATACACATACACACACCAACTCATGCACATACAAAAACACACACTTTCTCTTTCTCTCTCTCTCTCTCAAACGCCTCTCTTTCTAATTTGTAAACACAAATACCGTTTTTGGGGTAATGCATAGACAGTAGTTACTCTCTTAGAATGCTGAGCATACCGTGACAGAGGAGGCAGCCACACTTCTGGTATCTTCTTCCTGGCCGTCTCCATCACTCTACAACTGAAAAATTATCAAAACGTAGCATTAGCATCAGATGTTTTTGTGTTTTTGCAACATTGGTGGCAAATAACTGTACTATCTCCATTATAGGATATTTGGATTTTAAAATAAAAAAGGTCCTTTAATTTTTCGAACCAAAAATTACAGAAGACTGTCTAAATTCTCAAAGGCTTCCCAAAACACACTTCAGAGGACTTCAGAGACTAAACTGCTTTCATCTTCAAACTGACATCTTTATTTACAGTCTACAGTCAGACGAGCAAAGACTAAGGTCAGCTCGCTACTGATTAATGAGGAAGCTTGATTTATGGTTTAATTATTTCATTTTTTCTACCAGCTACATTAGCAAGAGTAAAATCCTTTCATTGTTTAATTACTACTGATCATCTCCCAAACTTTCCTTTCAAATTCTCTCTCTCTCTCTCTCTCTCTCTCTCTCTCTCTCTCTCTCTCCTCTCTCTCTCTCTCTCTCTCTCTCTCTCTCTCTCTCTCTCTCTCTCTCTCTCTCTCTCTCTCTCTCTCTCTCTCTCTCTCTCTCTCTCTCTCTCTCTCTCTCTCTCTCTGTCTCTGTCTCTCTCTCCAATTACCATGTTGTGTGATTTCCTTCAGAAACATAAACAAATCAGAGCACACCTCTTATGGCTTAAGTGAGCACACAGGGAAGGAAGAAAAATCCTAAGGAGGAGTTGTTTTCTCTGTTGGGTTGTTATTAATATTAAAGGAATACTACAGTAAAAGGAATATTACAAAATGCATAATCAAGGCAAGTTTTTTGCTCTTTACTGAAAGTGCTCTATCTTGAAAACCACACATTTTTGGGAGGATTGTATTACAGTTTTTCTCAATTGCTAAAACACTAAACCCTATTGTCTGAACCAAATGCTCAGTTGCCTGAACCCACTGATTGAATCAATCACTCTTTTGGCAAAACCATAAGCACTTTTCACCTGTTTAGACATAACTTGCCAACACATTTTCATTGTGATGCACCCGTGCTGCATAATGGTGAGCACAGGTGACAAAAGTCAAACACAATTAGAGCACAGGTGTCACCACTTGAACACAACAACTCAAAATTGATCACACTTGTGGCTAATGATGTGAGGGAACATATACAGTAAGCCAGTTCAGAGAGCACTGGTTTGTGAGGCCCTACAACGGATAGAAATCTGAGAGGAAGAGTTCGTGTGAGAGGAGGTCAAGGTGGTCGAGGTGGTCAGCGAAGACAAAGAACAGTAATATCTGATGAAATCAGAGCTACTGTGATTGACCATGTTCTTGTCCATGGTATGAGCATGAGGGAGGCTGGACAAAGGGTACAACCAAACATCAGTAGATTCACTGTGTCCACCATAATCCGAAGATTTAGAGAAGAGAACAGGTAATTACCTTTTTTTGACATTATAGTACAGTATGTAAATGTTGACAGCAATTACTGTATGACATACTATATACTGTACCACAGTATACTGTAAGTAAATATATGTTTCAGTACATCACTGTACCAATGTACTGTAGTATTGTAATGGAGGGTTGGTCTAACTGTTTGTAGGCCTAGTATTCCATGTATATTTTTTGTAACTCCATGTTCTCTTTTCGTAGAATTGAAAGACTGCCACATGGGGGTGGGAGGACAGGTATGTTCTCCCCACACCAAGAGACCCTAATTGTTGATATGGTCCGTGAGAACAATGCCATTAAACTGAGCGAAATTCAGCAGAAGATCATTGAGGACCATTTAAATTTTGAGGGTATCAACAGTGTCAGCCTCTCTACTGTTGATCGTGTCCTCAAGCGCAACAGACTGCGCATGAAACAGCTATACAGAGTGCCCTTTGATCGCAACTCAGACAGAGTCAAAGAGCAAAGATTCCAGTATGTACAGGTTGGCATATATCCAGACACATTCAATGTTGATTACTCTAAGTAGTGATTTACTGTAGTGGCCTAAATCACTTTTTCCGTATCACTTACAAAACTATATCTATTTCTACAGAGGGTTTTTCAACTGGATGCAATGGAAAGACCCCATCAATACATCTACATGGATGAAGCTGGGTTTAATCTCACCAAAAGGAGAAGGAGAGGCCGTAATGTGATTGGCCATCGGGCCATTGTTGGTGTTCCTGGGCAGCGTGGTGGCAATGTCACATTATGTGCTGCCATCAGCAATCATGGGGTTGTCCACCATCATGCCAACCTGGGGCCCTACAACACTCACCAGCTCCTCATTTTCCTCAATCACATGCGAGACGCTTTGTTAGGGCAGCAGGATGAGCATCCCATCTATGTTGTTGTTTGGGACAATGTGAGTTTTCACAGAGCCCTCCAGGTTAGAGAGTGGTACAATATGAACCAAGGTTTTATCAATCTTTGCCTTCCACCGTACTCCCCTTTCCTAAACCCCATTGAGGAATTCTTCTCCTCATGGCGGTGGAAGGTATATGAACGCCAACTTTACACCAGGGTAAATCTCCTGCAAGCCATGGGACTTGCCTGTGGTGACATAGGTGTGGAGGCATGCCAAGCCTGGATACGGCTTGCCAGGGGTTTTTTCCCCCGTTGCCTGGCCAGACAAAATGTGGCCTGTGATGTGGATGAAGTCCTGTGGCCTGACCCAGTACGGAGGCATGATGCTGTGGCTGAGTAATGCACTTATTTGTATATTTTTGTACTTTATTTTTACATGGGCTTACTGTACACAAGTGGCAAACGCATAAGATTTCTGTTTGTTTTTACAAGTGCTACATGTAAATGCACAAGATTTCTGTTTTGTCTTTTTGTACAAATGCTAAATGCACAGTTTTTTTTTGTTTTGCAACATGCATTTAGCCTACAGTGAACAATAAACATTTATTTCTCCAGCTTCATGTCCTGAGCATTGTGTTTTCTATTTTTCTACGTAGTGTTTAGTGACTGTTCAGTAGTGTTTTTTATTTTGATTGACTCGGGGCACGATTTGACAACATAGTTCAGTTTTGAGCACAGATTGAACTGTTTTGAGGTGAAAGTTTGGTTTTGCAAGAAGAGTCTGAGGTTTTGTGAATGTAGCTTGAAAATTGGGTTTTGTGTTCACAGTTAAGAGAAAAGGAGAGCAGCTTTCAAGAAATGTGTCTTAGCAATCGAGAAAAACTGTAACAGAGGACTAATGAACAAAATACTAATAGATCGTTTTTGAGTGTAGTATTCCTTTAACATGCCCACTCCTGCTCTATCCTACTGGATGTTACCTTATTCACCATCCTGTCAATTCTAAGCCCTCTTTTCCCAACTATATCTATATTTTTTCAGATGTGAAATGTACCACCTCAATTTGGCATTGTTTATGTCACTTTTTGTAAACAGCATCTATTTAAAAAAACAAAAACAAAATAAAAAATAAAAAATAAAAAACCAAAGGGGATAAGGAAAACCAAGAGTTCATGAGTAGCCCTCCATTACATATGTGATAGTGGAATAGTGGCCTGAGGGAACACACAATAATGTATTAGGGAAAGTGTTATGAAATGTAATGTCATGTAATATTTTTAACTGTATATAACTGTCTTAATGTTGCTGGACCCCAGGAAAAGTAGTTGCTGCCTTGGCAGCAGCTAATGAGGATCCTTGATAAATACAAATACAATATCAAAACCCCTCTCTTAGCAGCCAATCCTCTCCACAGCATGAGAGCATCATGGTAGAAACCCCTAGTGTTATGATGGACACTCGCTGTTTGGAAATGGACACAATGGCAATGCTTTGTCAGGGAGGGGGGTAGTAATATATCCCAGGAGAGAGAGGGAAGGAGGGTGCCTTTACTTTCCTCATTAGCCACCTAAGAACAGATATAGCTATATACAGTGTGAACTTTACTTCTATTCAATCCAGAGGAGAATTAAAGGTAAACTACTTCTTTTTTTGTACAGGCGCAACGTGATAGAAAAAATTACGATTTGCATACATTTACTTGTTTAAGTCTTAAAAATAACGCTCTATGAATTTTTGGAATAACGCTCTATGAATTTAAACTCTTTAAAGTTAATTTGGTTTTAATTTATGTTGATGGAGATTACCAGGAAAATCATTAGTCAGCCACAAACAAAAGGGAAATATTCACCAAACCAAGGAATGTGGAAATAGAAGTACTTGAAATGACCTATACTCCTTTTCTCCATACGACATCACCATTCCTTCCTTTCACATTCACAGCCCTTAAATAAGGACCAATAAGATAATAAAATAAACTGTTGAAGAGGGGTAATGAATGAATGGGGCTCCTCTACCTCGGCTGAACAATGTGGCCAGCTCTTAGCATAACAAAGCCATTTCCCAGCCTGCCCTGCACTTCCACCCCTCTATCTGTTCACACCGTTCACTTTCCCTTCTTTTTCTTCTCCCTCGCTTCAAACACAATGAGAGCTTCGGATGCACTGACAGCTCGAGAGGCAGAGGGGGGCGTCCGACCTCTCTTCCACTCAGGAGTAGAGGAGTAGCTAGTCCCCCTTTTTGTGTATTAATCGGCTGGCTAATTAGCCGTGTGTTTACGGGACACTCGATTCCGTCAAGGACGGCACGCAATGAAACTCTACATTCTGCTTGAGCAATTATGAGAGATGCGTCGGAACGAGGGACTTTGTAGAATACAAAAGAAAGAAGAATAGTTAAAGGACATACAGATAAAAAGCGAGAGAGATAGCAAGAAAAAGCGAGAGAGTCAGGGTGAGTATCATGCACATATTATACAACCGCAATCTAAACAGAACAAGAGCCTGGTCCCCTCATGTGTATATCAGTGCTCTGTGTCCCTTAACCAACCTAGACAAAAAAAAGAACATTCACCCCAACCAATATTGATCCAAAGGAACCTGAGAGATCAACATCACTTTTTAATCATTAAAGCATCCAACAATGAAGACTTTCCTTGTTTATGCAGTGCATTATTTTGCAGTAACAAGAGCGATAAAGGCAAGCCTTTGATCATTCAATTAAATGTGATAAGCTGTCTTATCCATCATAGTGTTTTCATCTTATTTGATTAAGGTTATTAGCAACAGCATTAATTAAAAATAATTCAGGGATAAAATAAAATAATAGTGCTATACTAGAGAGAGTATTCCCTTCTAATCTATGAGCCTTTGTAGCCAATTTCCATTTAGAAGGGATTTGCATAGGGAACACCTGAGGCACTAAATGATTTACTATGGCTACGTGCCAAATGGCACCATATTCCCTACATAGTGCACTACTTTTGACCAGAGCCCTATTAGAGAACAGGGTGCTATTTGGGACTAAACCTATAACAACAGAAACCCATGAGGACACTACTTCCCTTTAATAACTCTTATTAAAATCTACTGTTCACCCTGCAGTCATGATTCAATAATTCTGTCTGAAAATTAAATGTTCCTAAACAGTCTAGTGAGATGGAAAGGGAAATGTGGGGGCTTATAGCCTACTCTCTAATCACACAGTAGTTAGTGAAGTCAATTTTTGCTGAGGCATGTCTAAGCTACAGTATGTCTATGCTACTAACGAGGATATCAATGACAGTTTCTTTGGTATTATGTTCAATGTGATGGAACTGTCTTACGGTGCCTTCAGAAAGTATTCATAACCCTTGAATTTTTACATATTTTGTTGTGTTACAGCCTGAATTTAAAATTGATTAAATTGAGATTTTGTGTCACTCATCTGCACACAATACCCCATAATGTCAAAGTTGAATTGTGTTTGTAGAATTTGTTTATATTAATAGAAAATAAAAAGCTGTAATGTCTTGATTCAAGAAGTATTCAACCCCTTTGTTATGGCAAGCCTAAATCAATTCAGGAGTAAAACATTTGCTTAACAAGTCACATAATAAGTTGCATGGATTCACTCTGTATGCAATCATAGTGGTTAACATGATTTTTTAATGACTACTCCATCTCTGTACCCCACACATACAATTATCTATAAGGTCCCTCAGTCGAGTAATACATTTCAAACACAGATTGAAACACAAAGACCAGGGAGGTTTTTCAATGCCTCGCAAAGAAGGGCACCGATTGGTAGATTTAAAAAAAGAAGCAGACGCTGAATATCCCTTTGAGCATGGTGAAGTTATTAATTAGGCTTTGATGGTGTATCAATACACTCAGTCACTACAAAGATACAGGTGTTCTTCCTAACTCAGTTGCCGGAGAGGAAGGAAACTGCTCAGGGATTTCACCAATGGTGATTTTAAAACAGTTACAGAGTTTAATGGTTGTGATATTAGAAAACCGAGGATGGATCAACAACATTGCAGCTACTCCACAATACTAACCTAAATGCCAAAGTGAAAAGAAGGAAGCCTGTACAGAATACAAATATTCCAAAACGTGCATCATGTTGGCAACAAGGCACTTAAGTAATAATGCAAAAGATATGGCAAAGAATGTCACTTTTTATGCTGAATACAACATGTTATGTTTGGGGCAAATCCAACACAACATTTCACTGAGTACCACTCTTCATATTTTCAAGCATGGTGATGGCTGCATTTTTAAAAATATAAATAAACGGAATACAGCTATAAGCAGTGGTGGGTAAAAGTACCCAATTGTCATACTTGGGTAAAAGTAAAGATACCTTAATAGAAAATGACTCAAGTAAAAGTGAAAGTCACCCAGTAAAATACAACTTGAGTAAAAGTCTAAAAGTATTTGGTTTTAAATATACTTAAGTATCAAAAGTAAATGTAATTGCTAAAATATACTTCAGTATCAAAAGTAAAAGTATGAATAATTTAAAATTCCTTATATTAAGCAAACCAGACGGCACAATTGTCTTGTTTATTAAATTTACTGATAGCCAGGAGCACACTCCAACACTCAGACATCATTTACAAACAAAGAATTTGTGTTTAGTGAGTCCGCCAGATCAGAGGCATTAGGGATGATCAGGGATTTCCTCTTGATAAGTGTGTGAATTGGACCATTTTCTGTCCTGCTAAGCATTTAAAATGTAACGGGTACTTTTGGGTGTCAGTGAAAATGTATGTGGTAAAATGTACATTATTTTATTTAGGAATGTAGTGAAGTAATTGTAAAAGTTGTCAAAAATATAAATAGGAAGTACAGATACCCAAAAAAACCACTTAAGTAGTACTTTAAAGTATTTTTTACTTAAGTACTTAACTTTATGCTAATAGTGTGCAAAGCTGTCATCAAGGCAAAGGGTTGCTATTTGAAGAATCTCAAATATAAAATATATTTTGATTTTGATTTGTTTTACACCATATGTGTTATTTCATAGTTTTGAAGTCTTCACTATTATTCTACAATGTAAAAAATAGTAAAAATAAAGAAAAACCCTTGAATGAGTAGGTGTCTCCAAACCTTTCACTGGTAGTGTATATATATTTATTTTTAATTGTTGTATTATTCAGATTTTCCAGGGGCTGCTGCAGCACCCTCAGCATCCCTCCTTCCCGCGGCTATGGTGTTGTAGAACTACAAAATGCATTATGAAGACACTATACATTGAAGATGTATAAACATATGAAGCAAGTGTATCAACAGTAGTGATTTCTTCTTTGTTGAGGATTTCTGTTTATGATTCCACCCCAAAACAAAACACTCCTGAAATAAAAATACGCTAATAGCTCTTTTGGTAACTAATGAAAGAACTATGAGAAATTAAGATATTAATTGAGATTTCGACAACATGGCTGCAGCAGTGATGAGCGTATTCAAATGGGGCTTAAATGAGACGCAAAGAAGAAAATAACACCTTAGTCAGGACATACACTAGGGTCAGACCACACACTTCTGGAGTTTAGAATAAAGCACTTATCTCAAACCAGACAACCCACAGCTTCTGTCATCTGCCCTTCCATTCAGAGGCTCTAGCGTATGATTGTTTGAGGAATGAAAGAGCCATTTTGGCATCGGCAGTGGCGGGCGTGAAAGAGAGCGTCTGTTCTGTACCATGGCCCCACGTTGTCAAAGCCTCCGAGGGCCATCAAGGTCAGGGGAATTATGATTAGACGAGCGCTCTGCCCGATGTTTGAAACAACAATATGGCCTGGCTGCTCATTGGAGAGGTGCCATGGTTCCATATTCCTGGCTGACCTCTGATCTCTGGATAAAGCGCTCCTTTTTTCTGCGAAAATGAAACTGGATAGCTCTGAGGTGAGACATGAATGTTTTGTTAACAGGGGAATATCTGTGTCGTTTGGTTAGAGAGGTACATCTTGGCTAGATTGAGGTCTTGGTGTGTGAAAGCCTCACCTAGGCCTATCTCTTACAGCTTCTCGTGGCTTTATCAGACCGGGCCCAGGTGCCATAAATGGAATAGGCTATCAACAAAATGGATGCTGTCAAGAAGAAAGGGACTCAATAGCAGAGGAAGCATCACCAAAAGGCTCAAATTCTCAATGTGAGTGCAGCTTTCAGCATTTTACCAGGGTGTTTGCCTATGGCACCAAACCAGGGGAAACACTGATCACATCCCTGTAATGTGGTGTGTAGGAGAAGTCACTCACCCTCCCTGAGATGGCTGCCTCACTGGCCTGTAATGCATACTGGAAATATAGGAGAAGTCACTCACCCTCCTTGAGATGTGTTTGTAGAGGAGAACTCACTCACCTCCCTGTAATGTGTGTGTATGGTGCAAGTCACTCACACTCTCCAGGGACAGCAGATCACAGCAGGCCAGTAGGTCTCCCCATCACTGAGGCTGGGACTGGGGATAGGACTAGGAATGGTATCTGCAGTGAGAGTGGGGATGGGGCTGAGGTCTATATTGGTCACTGGAATCATGGCTGGTATCACTAGGTCTTATAGTCTCTCTGGACCTGGTCTCTCTGGTCCTGGTCTCTCTGGTCCTGGTCTCTTTGGGTCCTGGTCTCTCTGGTCCTGGTCTCTCTGGGTCCTGGTCTCTCTGGTCCTGGTCTCTCTGGTCCTGGTCTCTCTGGTCCTGGTCTCTCTGGTCCTGGTCTCTCTGGTCCTGGTCTCTCTGGGTCCTGGTCTCTCTAGTCCTGGTCTCTCTAGTCCTGGTCTCTCTGGTCCTGGTCTCTCTGGTCCTGGTCTCTCTAGTCCTGGTCTCTCTGGTCCTGGTCTCTCTGGTCCTGGTCTCTCTGGCTCCAGTGACCCCTCCAATCTCTCTGTTACTGCTGGCGCTGTCTCTCCTCCTGGATCCACCTCTGACGCCCGGCTCTGACAACACAGGAGAAAATACATTACTTTTTGGGTCTAAGTACCAACCCATCTATGGAGAGTTATGGTTATTTTGTGCACTGCAAGGGTTGTTTTTTTTAAAAAACAGAATACGTAGGCCAATATCTTCTATTCTAATCCTGCTCAGATATCTTGAAGTAATAATATAATATATACCATTTAGCAGACACTTTTATCCAAAGTGACTTACAGTCATGGGTGCATACAATAGGAACTTAAATTCCAGATGCTAGGCTATGCAAATCTGAATCATCTCTCACACAAGTCCACACAATTGTGTTTGTCTTGAATGAATGCAAAACTCAATTACCAAAATTAAACAATACAGAGGGCCACCATCGGCACTCAACATTATACAACCACCCACTATCAATTCCAATAAGAGCCCTGTCTTTCAAATGTGCTTTAGTGAGCCACTGAATTATCATATGAGATGGTTAACAATTCAACAAAATATCAGTACGTCTGCTTGTGTGAGAGTTAGTCATTCCTATGAAGGTACAAGATGAAGTGCCTGCCTGGCCTGTAGAAAACAATTAGGCCACAGTAAAAGACGGAGGCAGCGAGCAGCAGTTTAACATCTCATATGGCTGTGATTGTCCTTTAGCTGTTCAGACTGCCGTCCCACGAGAGCTAATTATCTAGACGATGCTGTAACACACACACACACACATTTACACTTCGTTCAAACACGGTGTAAAAATGCACTAAAATTGACATTATAGAGGCTATCATCACTCCAATCAGTTTGATTTCAGTTAATTATGTCTATGTGCTCCAGTGTCACTGTGTTCCATAATTATGACACCATTTGAAAAGAGACACCATTTAAAAGAGAGGCCTCTGTCTGGCTTTTAATTCAGATCTAATAATATGATTAAAAGTTATGAAAAACACAAGTATTTGCCAAGCGGCTGGTAGGGATCTGAGTAGCATACACCAAAGACTGGTTTAAAAGCTTGGCCCTTCAGAGTTTCAACTAGGGAGAAATAGGGACATAGGACAATACAGTGATATAAAATCCATATTTGGTGAATGAGTGAAAGAGAGTTATAGTATTTGCCATTTGCTCATTCAGTTTTCATTGCATGTAATGATGACCAGGCCCACAAACACAATGTTGTTGTCCTACTGTTAAACATTTTACTGCAGTGGGCTAAATCAGGGTCACACAGAGTGTTTCTTGGTAGTCTTTGAAACAAAAGAATACACCTCACACACATGGTTATGGGCTTCAAAAAAAGCAGACGCCTGTACCATGTCAGACATAGAGTTGAAATGTATTACATACACTTTATATACATCAAAGAAGACTGAAATATAACAAAACCGTTTGACATAGAAACATTGGATTTTCTGCGTTATTTGTTAAAAACAATGTTTATTAATTATGAAATTATGAAAAATATTAATAACATTCCACCCATGAGGTCACGCAACTGAGATTATGTAAATTGTCCACTGGGTTTGTATTGGGAAGACAAATGCCACTAGAAAACAAGATGGAAGACATTTCTACATATATGACACAGGGGGACTCTAATTGGTAACAGTGACTGTCAAACGCTGTACATCAAAGTTTCCCCATTACTCAAATACCACCACATAGACCATTAACAAGGACACACAAATGAAGTGTGAATGAAGAAAGAAACCCGAGATGTGAAGGGCACTTAGCGCAGGATGGAGACGAAGAAACAAAAGGAGGGGAAGGATATGATTATGTCAGCCAGCCTAGTTGTAAACATACAAGATGTCACCCAATCATAAGCAATGGAAGGAGAGCAGTGATTCGCTATGCCTTGGCAGCCAGGTAGCACAAAAAGGGAAGAGAACTCTGACAAGTAAATGTACATCTCAGGGCTATTGCTCTGTTGTTGAAATTTGTGTTGACACTGTTTTGTATGGCTTTCACTTTTATTATTTATTTTCTTGATTGCTCAGATGTAGTTGCTCTGTTTATCTCCATCTTGAGTCTTAAAAAGTTCAATGGATACTTTTTGCAATGGTTGCTTTACAAACTTATCACACACATCATCAAGCATATGTCAAACATTATGGCATTTCAAACACAATTTTAAAGAGCACTTAAAGCAAACCTTACGTAAGTCAATGAGCTGAAAATATGGGGGATGACTTGCAACATTGTAAGCAGAAGGAAGGAAGCAACTGGAAGAAAAAATGACTCAATTCGGCCCAAAAAAAACCCAGCACTAACTGCAAAATGGCTAAATATCATGGGAAATATCAATACCTACGCCAAAAAAGGACAACCAAAAGACATTGCAATTTGTAGATACTGTATTTCATGATATAATTATATTTCATGCTAGATTGTTTATCATGCTAGAATGTAACAGCATGGTCTGATCTAGTTCTAATGATGCTGGGGGCTTAAGGGGTTAATGGAGATAAGGAGGTCTAAAGAGAGGAGAAGCTGGAACGGACCCTCTCTCTTTTTGGATTGGCATCTTCCCATTCCCTCCTGTGCAGCCAGGAGTGTGTGTGTGTGTGTGTGTGTGTGTGTGTGTGTGTGTGTGTGTGTATGTGTGTGTGTGTAGCCAGGAGAGTGTGTATTCCCCAGCGAACACTGAGGCCTGTAAATTGTTTATCAGACACTAATGCAGTCTCTAATCCTATTAGCATTCATATTAGTTCCCCCGTATCGCCATATGAGGAAATTACTTATTCCAATTCTTCAGAGGGGTAAATAACTTTATGCATGATATCGGTATCTTCATAATTCAGATCGGTAAAGTCAATTTGGTTTAAGCTTGCCGTGTGTGAGGGAGAGGTTGTGAGGGAAACTTATTTGGAGACGGTTTGGATCACTGAACATGTACACATGAGAGCGGGTAATGGATTCTATCATAGGAGTGCTGGCTGCAAGAGAGTTACATTCTCACGTGTTTACCCCCTCTGATTCCTCCGGCTCGGCTTAAAGGGATAGTTGACCCAAATAAAAGAAATTACATTGGTTTCCTTACCATGTAAGCAGTCTATGGACAAGGTATGACAGCAATCCATGCGTTGGTTTAGTTTCCCTGGCACTGTTTCCATATGCTAATGTCTTAGCATTTGTGGCACAAATCCCATTCAAGTCATGAGACTGATATTAGCATGCAATATGAATCAATATGGGAAGTTTAGTGATTGGATAAGAGAAAATCAACCAAAATGTATGTCCTTACCTAAATGTCCCTTTTTATAAACACAGCCTATTCACTAAAGAGGGCTTTGTGATTCAGAAAGCAGCATCATTGGCTTAATAAGAGAACCATCTGCAGTTGAACAAATATTATTGAAGACATTCAGATCATCTCTAATCAACATTGTGATGAGCGGAACCAGGACATGAATGCCTAATTACCACCCCAAACCTATAAAAACAGGTACTATACGAACAATGCAGAAATTCCTTTGAATAGAACAAATCAAAATGGTTTAATGAAACAGAATAAAGAGAGAGTGGGTGAGAGAAAGAAAAGCTGTCAGAAAAGCTGGGCTTTGAACATGATCAGAGACATAGTTTAAACAAAGAATAAAGCAGGCAAATACGGAGAAGAAAGGGCTACCTGCGAGTTGGGAAAACAAAGGGGTTGAGGAAGAGAAGACATTTGGCAGTGTGAGCAGTAGAGCTAGAGAGTGCTGTGGAACAGTACAGTTGAAACCCATGAATATCAATGAGTGTTGGAGATATTATTTCCCATCAGGTATTGTAGCTTTACTCACCTCATCTGCCTGAGTGATCACCATCGCTGGTATGCAGCCTCCTTGCTCCCCCTACGCATCAACTGTGGTCGGGTCCATGGTCTGGGTTGAGTGGCCCATGTGGGACTCCTAGGACCTTCTCCTAGTCTTGGTGTGATCCCAGCAGTTACTCTTGGTCCTGGTTTGGGTTTGGGGATTAATCTGTGCAGTGTGGTAGATGCTTATCTCCAGCTAGATCATGGTTAGAGTCCTGTGCCTGCTTCTGGTTCTCAGCTGATACCAGGCTGGGGATGGTGACTTCATGCAGCCTGTCGTAGTCCTGTCCAGGGAGTGCTAATGGATCCTGGTTCACACTACTCAGCCTGCTTAGATCTCCCTCTAGCCTTTCTAGGTTTGAGCTGTGAGCTGATTTGCTTCAGGGCTACATTACACTGATAATCCTGGTTTCCCATTGGATCCTCATCCTGGTCCTGGGCATTTCTTGGAGAATCCTGTTCTTTTGTAGGGCATTTCTCATTTTTGATCCTGGACTTGATGTGAGTCATTTTGATTCAGACTGTCCTGGTCTTGTGCTGGAGCTGTACCCTGGTCTAGACTATATAGTCTCTCCTGGTCTTGCGCTAAACCCTTGTCAAGACATTTCAGTGTTTCCTGGTCTTGTGCTGGACCCCAGTCTAGACCTTGCAATGTTTCCTGTTCTTGTGCTGCATCCTGGTCTAGACGTTGCAGTTTCAGTCTATCCTGGTCTGGTGCTGAACTCTTACCTAGACTATTCCACCAGTCTTGGAACTGTCTTGGTGTCATTGGCTCTTGACGATGTTCTGGAGGCCTTGACTCTCCCTCCAAACCCTGCTGGGACTCCTGAAGACCTGAAGAAGATGCTGTCATAGGGCACGGAGTCACCTGACAATGGAGAGCAAGACGCAGAGGTTAAAACATACACAGATACAAACGTGTGCATATATGGATTACACGCACGCACGCACACACACACACACACACACACACACACACACACACACATACACACACACACACACACACACACACACACACACACACACACACACACACACACATACACATACACACACACACACACACATGCAAGCACGCACTCACACAATCATGCATGCACACGTGCACACACATTTTGAATTCTAGGCGAAAAGCCTCGTTCTTGAATACTGTGGTTAATGGGATATCCAGTCTATAACATGGCAGTATATGTTATCCAATGAGGTGTCTAACTATAGTATATCCCAGTTCTCTTTCCCTGGCAGTGCTGTCATAGTAACCATTAGCCCTTACAGTGAAGTTCTTTCATTAACACAGACACTGCCCCAACATCTCCCGTGGTTAATACACAAATCCCATGGGTAGTAATTACAGTTGAGTCCAGCTAACAAGGATTACATTTTATATTTTAACAACTATTTTTAAAACACACTGTCTTACAAGTAACCTCTTGTCATTTGCCCTCCAGGCTAAGCAAATTAATAAAAGAATGGGGAAAAAAGAGAGGAGATTTTGCATTCATCTGCAGAATTATCTTCACAAAAGAATCAGTACCACAAAGACTGTGGAGGAATTAGATGATGAATCACAACTGTGAATATTCAACTTTGTCCTCACAAGTTGTTTACATACAGGTAACTGCAGAAATAAAGGAAACACTTGAGTAAATGAGGGATACAAAGTATATTGACAGCAGGTGCTTCCGCACAGGTGTGGTCCCTGAGCAATTCCTAAGCAATTAACATCCCATCATGCTTAGGGTCATGTATAAAAATGCTGAGATTCTGGAGCAGCGCCTGAGACATCAACAAAACACCAAATGATGGAATTTCTCGTGGAAGAATGGTGTCACATCCCTCCAATAGAGTTCCAGACACTTGTAGAATCTATACCAAGGTGCAGTGAAGCTGTTCTGGTTCGTGGTGGCCCAACGCCCTATTAAGACGCTTTACGTTGGTGTTTCCTTTATTTTGGCAGTTACAGTACTTGTACCTTTAAGGCTTAAAAAAGTACATTTTAATTCTATGATGTTTCCAGGTAATTAAAATGGTCATACAAACAAACACATGTTGGGTCACCAGCTGGTGTCAAGCTACTACATACAAATGTTATGAATAAAAACAGAATAAATGCATATAATAGGCTATCATATCATATCATAGACCTGCTGTTTAGAAATGGATCACCACCATACCACATGCATTTATGGCCTTTAACTAATCTGATTCTCATCCATCCAACAATGTAACCAACAGTGCTTATTAGCCTACATTATACACCTCCCCAACTGTAACCTAACAGTACATTGCAGTGCATTAGCAAGGGATGCTTAAAAGTGTGAAAATGCCATCTCTAATCTACTCAACCCATCTGTAGTTTATAAGCTGAGAAACTGTATATGAGCCACAAATGATCATGCCCATCAAACGCACCATTTCCCCCTGCACACACACTGAAACACACACACACCACACACACCATCAACCGCACCATTTCCCCCAGCAGCAATAAGGAGTGCGGTCATGCTTATGATGTACTTAGAGAGACTCCTTAAGGAGAAGAGTTTTCACATTGCTCAGGCTTCATTATGCTCAATCAATATTTGTTTAGTGTTTCCAGGTTACTGACTTATTTTCAAATGAAAAGTACTCTATCTCTCTCTCTCTTCAGGCATGCTCTGGTAATTTATTGTCATTGAAATGGGAATATTATCCCAATCGCTTTCCCAGGCGTATTAAAAGTCTAACTGTAAATCATGTTGTTGTTGTTTTTTAATACTGTATATAAAACATTGTCAACAACCAATTTCTGCTATCTGTCACAGATAAATTAATGGGAGAACAGACTATTTCAGAATGTCAACACAGCATTCGTATCTTAACACTTCACTGTAAAAGAGAAGGATTTCCATTCAGACACAGAGACACAGAGAAGAGAAGGCTAGAGGGACATACTGTCACACCCTGACCTTAGAGATCACCTGTATTCTCTGTTTGGTTAGGTCAGGGTGTGATTTGGATACATTCTAGTGTATCTATTTCTATGTTGGCCGGGTGTGGTTCCCAATCAGAGGCAGCTGTCGATCGTTGTCTCTGATTGGGGATCATACTTAGGCAGCCATTTTGCCTACCTATGTTGTGGGATCTTGTTTCTGTTTGACTTGTTGGATGTTTAGCCTCTTGAGCGTCACGGTCTGTTGTATTTTGTTATTTTGTCTGTGTTTATAAGAATAAACAACTATGTACGCATACCACGCTGCACCTTGGTCCGATCCTTTACACAACGAACGTGACAGAAGATCCCACCACATACGGACCAAGCAGCGTGAACAGGAAGAGCAGACAACATGGACATGGGAAGATATTTTGGACGGTAAGGGATCCTGGACTTGGGAAGAGATCCAGGCAGGTATGGATTGCCTTCCTTGGGAGCAGACGGAGACAGCGAGGGAGAAAAAACGGCTACTCAAAAGGTCCCGATCACTAAGGAAGCCCGAGAGGCAGCCCCAAGAAAACATTTTGGGGGGCACACTGGGTGGTGGGCGAAGCAGCAGGAGGCCCTGAAAGACCTGCAGCTCAGCACTCTGAGAGAGGAGACCACCAAATTACGGGGGCTGATAGATAAGAGGGAGCAGGAGCTCTCCCTTCAGAAGGAGGCGCTGCAGGAGGCCCACAGGGAGAAGGAGTCAGTGGATGCACGGAGAGAGGAGCTGGCCAGGCAACAGGAGGAGCTGAGAGAGGAGTTAACCCTCCAGCAGCAGAGAGCTCGGGCCTTAGAGCAGAGGCTGGCGGAGCCAGGTTTAGCAGAGCCAACTCCTCGCACTCGCTTTGAGGAGCGTGTGACCGTGCAGGCACCAGGCTATGCGCCGGCTTTACGCACTGTGCCGCCAGTGCGCCTTCACAGACCGGTACGGCCCATGCTTGCTCCTCGCACCAAACCAGTGGTGCGTGTCTCCAGCCCGATGCGCCCCGTAGCTGCTCCTCGCACCAAACCAGTGGTGCGTGTCCCCAGTCCGGTACGGCCCGTGCCTGCTCCTCGCACCAAACCAGTGGTGCGTGTCTCCAGTCCGGTACGGCCCGTACCTGCTCCTCGCACCAAACCAGTGGTGCGTGTCTCCAGTCCGGTACGGCCCGTGCCTGCTCCTCGCACCAAACCAGTGGTGCGTGTCTCCAGTCCGGTACGGCCCGTACCTGCTCCTCGCACCAAACCAGTGGTGCGTGTCTCCAGTCCGGTACGGCCCGTACCTGCTCCTCGCACCAAACCAGTGGTGCGTGTCTCCAGTCCTGTACGGCCCGTACCTGCTCCTCGCACCAAACCAGTGGTGCGTGTCGCCAGCCCAGTACACCCCGTACCTGCTCCTCGCTCCAAACCAGTGGTGCGTGTCTCCAGTCCTGTACGGCCCGTACCTGCTCCTCGCACTAAACCAGTGGTGCGTGTCGCCAGCCCGGTGCGCCCCGTACCTGCTCCTCGCACCAAACCAGTGGAGCGTGTCTCCTGTACGGCCCGTACCTGCTCCTCGCACCAAACCAGTGGTGCGTGTCGCCAGCCCGGTGCGCCCCGTACCTGCTCCTCGCACCAAACCTGTGGTGCGTGTCCCCAGCCCAGTACGGCCCGTACCTGCTCCTCGCACCAAACCAGTGGTGCGTGTCCACAGCCCAGTGCGTCATGGGCCAGCGCCCCGCACTTGCCGGGCTCCAGTGATGATCCATGGCACGAAGCCTCCAGTGATGATCCATGGCCCGAAGCCTCCAATGATGATCCATGGCCCGAAGCCTCCAGTGATGATCCATGGCACGAAGCCTCCAGTGATGATCCATGGCCCAAAGCCTCCAGTGATGATCCATGGCACGAAGCCTCCAGTGATGATCCATGGCACGAAGCCTCCAGTGATGATCCATGGCACGAAGCCTCCAGTGATGATCCATGGCACGAAGCGTCCAGTGATGATCCATGGCCCGGAGCCTCCTGCGATGGTCAGCTGCTCCACTCCAGTGCCAGAGCAGTCCGCTCCACCGGTGCCTAGTCCAGCTCCGGTTATCTGCTCCCTACCAGAGCCGGGGCAGTCCACTTTACCGGTGCCCAGTCCGGGTCTGGTCGTCTACTCTACCCCCATGCCGGAGCCATCCGCTCCACCGGGGTCCGTGCTGGAGCCAGACATCAACCCCTCTCCAGGGTCGGGTCTCCCACACCAGGGCCCAGACAGGACTTGGTGCATCGCGGGAGGACTGCTGGGCCGGGACCAGACGTCAGCCCCTCTCCAGGGTCGAGGGCTCCCACACCAGGGTCCAGACAGGGCTTGGTGCATTGTGGAAGGACTGAGAGGGGGAGCATCGCGCCGGGGTCCAGACCGGACCGGGTGTGCAAAGGGGAGGCAGGATGGGAAAAGAGTTTACTGCCTACGTCACGTCCGAAGCCGGAGCCGGAGCCGCCACCGAGGCTAGATGCTCACCCGGACCCTCCCCTAATGAGTCAGGGTTTTGCGGTCAGAGTCCGCACCTTTGGGGGGGGGGGGGGGGGGGTACTGTCACGCCCTGACCTTAGAGATCACCTGTATTCTCTGTTTGGTTAGGTCAGGGTGTGATTTGGATACATTCTAGTGTATCTATTTCTGTTGGCCGGGTGTGGTTCCCAATCAGAGGCAGCTGTCGATCGTTGTCTCTGATTGGGGATCATACTTAGGCAGCCATTTTGCCTACCTATGTTGTGGGATCTTGTTTCTGTTTGGCTTGTTGGATGTTTAGCCTCTTGAACTTCACGTTCTGTTGGATTTTGTATAAGAATAAACGACTATGTACGCATACCACGCTGCACCTTGGTCCGATCCTTTACACAACGAACGTGACAGTAGCCAGGTTCAACAAGTGCTTCTATATTCTACACTTCTAGCATTAGGATCATCAAACAGGCTCTAGCTATTACAGTCTGTCTGTCAATGGGACAGCTTACCTGTGGATTCATGTCACAGTCACATCTCCTGGGTGGTAGGTTGTGGTGTGGCTGTCATCTAAAGAAAACCAGACATACAGAGCTTATCAAGATCACCACATACTGTTTGTAGATTTTCTCTTAAGACAACGATGATGACAGAGACTGACCACACACCATGGGCCAGTGTGATAGTGATGTCTGTTAAGCTATCCACTCTAGTTATAGTAACAACAAATAAGATTAACTATATCCATGCACACAGGTCTGACTAAGCAGAGCTGTTCAGGGTTGTGTTTACAATAGAAGCTTACAGTAAGCATGGGCCATCGCAATTTAAACTCATTAAGGCTATGCTTTTAGGTAAATATAACTTTAAATAGGAAGTCCGGGGGGGAGGGGGGAGCAGGTAGCTGACTAGTGGTGGCTATTCAGCAGCCTGATGGTCTGGGGGTAGAAGCTATTGGCCAGTTTTACCGTTTTTTGCCACGATGCTCCTATAGTATACTGCCCGCATCTGAGTGATGGAAACGGTGAGAACAGGCCATGGCTTCCTGCGACACCTGGTGTTGTAGGTGTCCTGGAAGGCAGGCAGTGTGCACCCAATGGTGCGTTCAGCTGAGCGTACCACCCTTGCGGTCCGTAGCGGTGGAGTTGTCGTTCCAGGCTGTGATGCAGCCCAACAGTATGCTCTCGATGGTACTCCTGTAGAACACTGTGAGGGCCCTCTGGGCCAAATTTCTTCAGGTTGAAGAGTCGCTGTCGTGCCTTCTTCACCACTGTGTCCATGCGGTTTGACCATTTCAGCTCCTCTGAGATGTGTACGCCCTGTTGATGCCCCATTGATGAGGATGGGGGCGGGCCCAGCCTGGTTCCTCCTGAAGTCCACAATCAGCTCCTTTGTTTTGCTGATGTTAAGGGAGAGGTTGTTTACTTGGCACCACACCGTCAGAGTGCCTACCTCCTCCCTGTAGACCGTCTCGTTGTTGTTGGTAATCAGGCCTACTACTGTCGTGTCGACAGCAAACTTGATGATGGAGTTGGAACTGTGTGAGGCCACGCAGTCGTGGGTATACAGGGATTACAGGAGGGGACTGAGGACACACCCTTGTGGGGCCCCCGTGTTGAGAATCAGTGTCAAGGAGGTAATGTTGCCTACCTTCACCACCTGGGGGCGGCTGTCAGGGTGGTAAGCGAATTGGAAAGGGTTGAGTGTGTCGGGGAGGGAGGAGATGATGTGGTCTTTGACTAGCCTCTCAAAGCACTTCATGATGATGGAAGTGAGGGAATTCATAAAGGTCATGTTAACAACTGACTGATATTATCTCATAGAACAAAATGTATAAGATCTCCTAAGCCTGTGTTAACCTTGGACTTCATTGTCAGCGTTTATCCCAAAACCCCATCAAAGACAGTACAGTATGAAGATAGGCAGAAAATGCTTCTCCAATAGAAATCCCCGCTCATGCTTGTAGGTGATGTCATGGTGACATTGGCTAGCTAAGCTCATGCGCAGCAACACGGAATCGGTCCTGGTCATTACTAGTTACCACAGCCACAAAGTCATAAACCCTGCCTACAATACCTTCAGAGTATATTCACACCCCTTGACTTTTTCCACATTTTGTTGTGTTACAGCCTGAATTTAAAATTGATTGAATGTAGATGTTTTGTCTCTGGCCTACACACAATACCCCATAATGTCGAAGTAGAATTATGTTTTTCTAATTTTTTACAAATTAATTTAAAATGAAAACCTGAAATGTCTTGAGTCAATAAGTATTCAACCCCTTTGTTAATGCAAGCCTAAATACGTTCAGGAGGAAAAATGTTTCACATAATAAGTTGAATGGACTCACTCTGTGTACAATAATAGTGTTTAATATGATTTTTGAATGACTACCTCATCTCTGTACCCCACACATACAATTATCTGTAAGGTCCCTCAATTGAGCAGTGAATTTTAAACACAGATTCAACCATAAAGACCAGGGAGGTTTTCCAATGCCTCACAAAGGGCACCTATTGGTAGATGGGTAAAAGAAAAATACATTGAATATCCCTTTGAGCATGGTGAAGTTAATTACACTTTGGATGGTATATCAATACACCCAGTCATTACAAAGATACAGGCGTCCCTTCCTAACTCAGTTGCCGGAGAGGAAGGAGACCGCTCTGCGACTTCACCATGAGGCCAATCCAATGGTGACTTCAAAGCAGTTACAGAGTTTAATGGCTGTGATAGGAGAAAACTGTGGATGGATCAACAACATTGTAATTACTCCACAATACTAACCTAATTGACAGAGTGAAAAGAAGGAAACCTGTACAGAATAAAAAATATTCCATCCGTTTTCTGGCTTGCTCCATCCGTTTTCTGGCTTGTTCCATATGTTTTCTGGCTTGTTCCATCCGTTTTCTGGCTTGCTCCATCTGTTTTCTGGCTTGTTCCATCCATTTCCTGGCTTGCTCCATCCGTTTTCTGGCTTGTTCCATCTGTTTTCTGGCTTACTCCATCTGTTTTCTGGCTTGCTCTATATGTTTTCTGGCTTGCTCCATCCATTTTCTCGCTTGTTCCATCCATTTTCTGGCTTGCTCCATATGTTTTCTGGCTTGCTCCATCCATCTCTATTCTTCTCCTCTTTGATCTCTTCCTCCTCTTTTTCCTGTTCTTACTTCTTCCACTCCTGCTCCTTCACTCTGATTTTCATCTCTGCCTCCTCCATTTCCCCCGTTGCAAGTTCCAATTTCTCTCTTTTTCTCTTTCTTCTCTTGCTGCTGTTGTTTCTTCCTCTCATTTTCAATAATTTCTTCCCTTTTCTCCTGCTCCTCTTTTCATTTATTTTCTCCCTTTACTCTCCTTTTCTCTTCATCTGCCAATCTTTTCTCTTCCTTTTCCCTCTCCTTTCTCTCTTTTCTCTCCTTTTTCTTTCTCTCTTTCTTTCCTCTGCTTTTCTAGCACCTTCTCCTCCATCTCCCTCTTATTTTCTTCCTCCTTTCTCAGTTTCTCTTTCTTTTTTTGCCTCGTCCAAATTACTTTTCTCCTCCTTTCGCTGGTTCTCCTCCTTTTCTGAATTTTTCTTCTCTTCCTCTAAAATTGTATTTCTCTTTTCTGGTTCTTTTCCAGCTTTTTTTGTCGTCTTGTAGGGCTTTTAGCACCTATTTTTCAAGGTTGGTTTCTCTTTCAATTCTTGACTCAGACTTCCTTTATTTCCCTTTCCTTCTCTTTCTTTCTCTCAGTCACTTCCTCATCCTCACTACTCTCAGTCACTTCCTCATCCTCACTACTCTGTCACATCCTCACTACTCTCAGTCACTTCCTCATCCTCACTACTCTCAGTCACTTCCTCATCCTCACTACTCTGTCACTTCCTCATCCTCACTAATCAGTCACTTCCTCGTCCTCACTACTCTCAGTCACTTCCTCATCCTCACTACTCTCAGTCACTTCCTCATCCTCACTACTCTCAGTCACTTCCTCATCCTCAATACTCTCAGTTACTTCCTCATCCTCAATACTCTGTCACTTCCTCATCCTCACTACTCTCAGTCACTTCCTCATCCTCATACTCTCAGTCACTTCCTCATCCTCACTACTGTCAGTCACTTCCTCATCCTCACTACTCTCAGTCACTTCCTCCTCCTCAATACTCTCAGTCACTTCCTCATCCTCAATACTCTCAGGCACTTCCTCATCCTCACTACTCTCAGTCACTTCCTCATCCTCACTACTCAGTCACTTCCTCATCCTCACTACTCTCAGTCACTTCCTCATCCTCACTACTCTGTCACTTCCTCATCCTCACTAATCAGTCACTTCCTCGTCCTCACTACTCTCAGTCACTTCCTCATCCTCACTACTCTGTCACTTCCTCATCCTCACTAATCAGTCACTTCCTCGTCCTCACTACTCTCAGTCACTTCCTCATCCTCACTACTCTGTCACTTCCTCATCCTCACTAATCAGTCACTTCCTCATCATCACTACTCTCAGTCACTTCCTCATCCTCACTACTCTCAGTCACTTCCTTATCCTCACTACTCAGTCACTTCCTCATCCTCACTACTCTGTCACTTCCTCATCCTCACTAATCAGTCACTTCCTCATCCTCACTACTCTCAGTCAGTTCCTCATCCTCACTACTCTCAGTCACTTCCTCATCCTCACTACTCACAGTCACTTCCTCATCCTCACTACTCAGTCACTTCCTCATCCTCACTACTCTGTCACTTCCTCATCCTCACTAATCAGTCACTTCCTCATCCTCACTACTCTCAGTCACTTCCTCATCCTCACTACTCTCAGTCACTTCCTCATCCTCACTACTCTCAGTCACTTCCTCATCCTCACTACTCAGTCACTTCCTCATCCTCACTACTCTCAGTCACTTCCTCATCCTCACTACTCTCAGTCACTTCCTCATCCTCACTACTCAGTCACTTCCTCATCATCACTACTCTCAGTCACTTCCTCATCCTCACTACTCTGTCACTTCCTCATCCTCACTACTCTGTCACTTCCTCATCCTCACTACTGTCAGTCACTTCCTCATCCTCACTCTCTTCCCTACCAGCCGCCTTCTGACTCTTTTCATGCTCTCCCTCCTCTCCTCCTTCTCTCTTTTCCTCATTACCGTTTTCTCTCTTCCTTTTTGCTTCACTCTCTCTTCCTCATTGCCTCTATTGTGCCCTGACAGTTCTCCTTCTCCCTCTCTGTTTGGTCACTGCCATTGGCAGGCAAACAGGTCTATGTGAGACAGAGAAAATAACTTGTTGTTGACACAGACAATGTTGCATTGAACACCATACAGTGCCTTCAGAAAGTATTCACACCCACTTGACCTTTTCCACATTTTGTTGGGTTACAGCCTGCATTTAAAATGGATTAGACTTCATTTTGTGTAACTGATCTACATACAGTACAATACCCCATAATGTCACAGTGGGATTTTGTTTTAAAAAATGTTTAAACATTAATTAAGAATGAAAAGCTGAAGTGTCTTAAGTCAATAATTATTCAACCCCTTTGTTATGGCAAGCATAAATAAGTTCAGGAGTAAAAATGTTGCTTAACAAGTCACATAATAAGTTGCATGGATTCACTCTGTATGCAATAATAGTGGTTAACATGTTATTTAATGACTACTCCATCTTTGTACCCCACATATACAATTATCTGTAAGGTCCCTCAGTCGAGTAGTGAATTTCAAGCACAGATGAAATCACAAATACCAGGGAGGGTTTCCAATGCCTCGCAAAGAAGGGCACCAATTGATAGATTGGCGGGAAAAAATTAAGTTCTCAATTACCCTTTGGATGGTGTATCAATATACCCAGCCATTACAAAGATACAGGCGTCCTTCCCAACTCAGTTGCCGGAGTGGAAGGAAACCGGTCAATGAGGCCAATGGTGATTTTAAAAAGGTTACGGAGTTTAATGGCTGTGATAGGAGAAAACTGAGGATGGATCAACAACATTGTAGTTACTCCACAATACTAAACTGCATGACAGAGTGAAATAAGGGAGCTTGTACAGAAGAAAGATGTATCCTGTTTGCAATAAGGCACTTAAGTAATATTGCAAAAAATGTGGCAAAGAAATTAATTGTTTGTCCTGAATACAAAGCGTTATGTTTGGGGCAAATCCAACACAACACATCACTGAGTACTACTCTTCATATTTTCAAGCATGGTGGTGGCTGCATCATGTTATGGGTATGCTTGTCATCGGCAAGGACTAGGGAGTTTTTTAGGATAAAAAGAAACGTAATAGAGATAACCACAGGCAAAATCCTAGAGGAAAACCTGGTTCAGCCTGCTTTCCAACAGACACTGGGAGATACATTAACTTCTCAGCAAGACAATAACCTACAACACAAGGCCAAATATACACTGGAGTTGCTTACCAAGACGGCATTGAATGTTCCTGAGTGGCCTAGTTACAGTTTTGACTTAAATCAGCTTCAAAATCTATGGCAAGACTTGAAAATGGCTGTCTAGCAATGATCAACAACCAACTTGTGGGGGGGGGGGGGGGGGGGGGGGGGGGGGTGGTATGTTTGGTATGCTTACCTGGTATGAGTGGATGTCTGGTAACTTAGGGTTGGTCTAGAGGAGAGTGGTGGCGGACTGATCACTGTGTGACCCAATAGCAGAGGCATCCCATGCTTCCTCTCTCTTTTATTCTGGCAACTGCTTCTCTGAAGGCAACCACACCCTTCCCCTTGAGGAGTGTCCCCCTCGCACCTGTATCCTTGGATGGGCCTCTGCATGGCAGTGGAGACTGAGCAGAGCCTGGAAGGGACTTCTGGGGTTGGGAGTATAATATAATATAATAATAATAATATAATAATAATAATAATAATATGCCATTTAGCAGACGCTTTTATCCAAAGCGACTTACAGTCATGCGTGCATACATTTTTGTGTATGGGTGGTCCCGGGGATCGAACCCACTACCTTGGCGTTACAAGCGCCGTGCTCTACCAGCTGAGCTACAGAGGACCACAGAAGGGCTTTGTTCTGTTCAGCTGCATCAAGGTGCTCTGGGTCTGGAAGACAATGATGGGTACGCTTGCCCATCATGTTGGAACTCCAGGAGCCACATTGGCTCCCCACTGCACTCCGATTGGACACAGAGCATTCATGGAGGACAGTGTTGGCGACAGAGCAGTGATCTGACGAACTGGCAAGCGGACGTCCCATTGGGTACTTATAGCTGGGTTTAAGAACTTCGCCCCATGATTGACTCTGTAAAGGGAAAAGCATGATGGGTACAGATTAATAAACAGTGTTTATATCAGTTATGTCTGAACAGTCATCTCGCCGATTCAATAATGCCCTTCAGACGTTTGAGCTGCGCAACAATATTTTGGCTGATCTGCTCCTTCTTGGCCTCCTCTACCAGCTTCTCCCTCTGGGTCTTTCTGAGTTCTCACTACAGTGCATCATTTCTATAAATTAACAAAATCTTCCACATTGTAAGCTACGAATCTGCACATTCATATAGGTCAGTGATCGGAACCCATTTCCAGCATCACGAATAAATGATTGCTTGTCACAGCCAACACAATCTCACACTCAATTCGTGCAAATATGTGTTGCAATAGCTGTCAGCTGCCTTCCACATCTTTCAATATGAAATCATAGTGAAGTCATTTAGCTCGCGGCTGTTGACGCGGCCACGCACCATGTGTCCAACTTGGCATAGCCTATACATTCATACATGAATTTGCTTTTAGTTGCAAAATACAAATATTCCCAAATGGAATCATGAACTCTACCAAGTAGGCCTACCAAGCCATTTTAGCCAAAAACCTGGTTCCCTATGCAAGGAGGCTGAAACTTGGCCGCCAGTGGATCTTCCAGCAAGCACGGCAATGACCCCAAGCACACGTAAAAGTCCACAAATAAATGGTTATTTGACCACAAAATCAAAATCTTGCAATGGCCATCTCAGTCTCCGGACTTGAACACCATTGAAAACCTGTGGTTTGAATTTAAGAAGGCAGTACATAAGTGCAGACCGAACGATGGATATCAAGGATCTGGAAAGATTGTGGATCGAGGAATGGTGTAGGCCTATATTCCTCCCGGTGTGTTCTCCAATCTCATAAAACATTTTAGAAAAAAGCTCAGTGCTGTTATCTTCGCAAGGTGAGGGTGCTGGAGTATTGAAAACAGGGATGACAATCATTTTGACACCTATCTTCTGAGAATGTGTTTTATTACTTGTTAAACAAAATATATTTCTCTGAGCAATTGTATTACTATAAAATAATATAATTTTCCGATTTGTTTTAGCATACAATATAGCTCAGCATTTGTCTTATTTATTTTATACAGTCTTTTTTGCTCATCTTTATCAAGGGTGCCAATAATATTGGAGGTGACTGTATATCTGCAATTGCTACAACTGAAGAACAGCGCAAACAGCGATCCCTCTCGGTTAAAGGGGCAATCTGCAAATGGTAGGCTGCATCCATTTTTGGACTAAATTAATTATATATACTGTAGGCCTACCCATTGATTCCTGAAGAATATAACTTATACATGCCTCATGAGCTTATTCAACTGTCTTAGGCCTACACCATCAGAACCCAAAATACAGTATAAGCTACTGCAAGCTTATTTTACTCCAATGTTTGTAAACAATGTAAATGTAAACAAACACTGTGTAGGTTAAAACTTTTGATATCATGGACGGTCTGTCCTTGAATCCATAGAGGTGTCTATGAATATGAGAGTAGTTACATTTCTCTTGCCCCATTCCTCTGCTGTTTATCAAATCAGTGGCGGGGTACACGCTTTGTTATTGTTTGAACTGCAGTTTGCCTCCTTAACCGGAGTGCTGCTAATAAGATAATTAATCGATAGTTGAGCCTAGATGAATATAATTTTATGTCTTAGGCTACAGATACTGAATAATATTGATTCGATAATAGGCTAACTGAATAATAGCGTAGCGTGTGTTTGTGTGTGTGTGTGTGTGTGTGTGCGTGTGTGTGTGTGTGTGTGTGTGTGCTTGTGTGTGTGTGTGCGTGTGTGTGTGTGTGTGTGTGTGTGTGTGTGTGTGTGTGTGTGTGTGTGTGTGTGTGTGTGTGTGTGTGTGTGTGTGTGTGTGCGTGTACGCACGCGCCTTCACGGGGGTGGAGCTGACAATCATAGAATGAGGTTGCCTTTTTCCTCTGCTGACTCCCACTTGCAGGAGGAGCACTTGCCTCAGATTACTACATTTCCAGAGCCTGGCAGGTAGTGAGCATCGACAAAGTGTTCCGCTGGAAGGCTGCATGCAGACAACTTTTCCAGACAACTTGCTGCAGCAAACAACAACAAACCAACCGACGCAACAGTTCGTAATGTTATTGAATGGAATACTTATTTCACAAATGCGAACATTGAGGGAAAGGGCCTATTTTCAGATGTGTTTCCATGCGCTAGTCTTGTGTGTGTACAACTAACCGAGTGAAAGCGCAGAAGTGGCCCTAAGTGGCTGACTTTAGGAGGTCACTCAGTCATCATGGCTTATCCTCAGGGCTTTCTCTTCCAACCGTCGGTTTCTCTGGCTCTCCATTCCTGTCCCCCGTTCAGTTCCAGTGTGATTTTAGGAAGACCGAGGACAGATGAAATGGGCCGGCCGTCTTCAGGCTCAGCCTTCGCGCCGTACGCAGGATCACCGGCTTTCAATGGCTCATCGCCTGGCTTCAACTCTTACCTTCAGTACAGCGGAGAGCAGAGGGCGGCAATGAACTCGTTTGTGGTGAGTGAATACTGTACAGTTTAATAATTAATTATGCACTTTGTAAAAACAAAAATGCCATTCTTTCCTTGAAAAGGCCTATTTGTATCCAGATTTTGGAACGAGTAGGCTGAAGTGTAGCCTTTTGATGCAATGAGTAGACTACAGAAGTTTAATAAAACATTCATAAAAGCTTCCTAATAAAAGCTTTTAAAAAATTTATAAAAATAAGTTATGCAATGATTAGTCACAATTATTTGCTAAACTTTGCAAAATAAAATATATAATTCTGAGTTAGAATCGTGTCCAATATTTTATCTGTCATAAGTTGTAAATACACTATACCTAAATGTAAAGGCCTATAATATACATACATGTTGATCTGTAAATCAATACAATTGGAAATTGAAGGTCTGGAAATGATGAATATCATATTTTAGGCTTGCCAGTCTTGTGCAGTCAAAATATTGAAATAAATTATAATAAATTGTCTATCTATTGACTTTCTAGGGCTCCGCGTATGATCCTTCAGCGGGCATTACTGGCTCTTTAGAATATCACCCGTTTGGTGGTGCATTGGGCCCATATCCATACGGCGACCCTGCATACAGGAAAAATGCTACACGGGATGCGACTTCCACTCTCAAAGCGTGGCTCAATGAACATCGCAAAAACCCTTATCCCACCAAAGGCGAGAAAATCATGCTGGCAATCATCACCAAGATGACCCTTACCCAAGTGTCCACCTGGTTCGCCAACGCCAGAAGGCGTTTGAAGAAAGAGAACAAAATGACGTGGAACCCGAGAAATAGAAGTGAGGATGAGGAAGAGGATGACAACATTGACCTGGAGAAGAATGACGACGACGATGAGCCACTCAAGCCCACAACAGAAATTGGGTCGAAAAATGAAGCAGGTTAGTTTAATTAACTTTTCAATAACGTTTACATGTTGCAATAGGCCTAACATTTATTTTATTTCAGACATTTAATTGGTTTCAAAAGTTGTAAAAACAAAAATATTGTCCTAGTTCTATGTAATTCACTGCATAGGCTTACAACATGTTGTTGCTTTCGTTAGAACTTGAAAGGGTGATTACGGTAATCCTTGGAACGCTTTGGTCTAATTTATTCTATCGTCTTGCAGATGGACATCATCCAAATCCAGTGGGAATCTCCTGTGAGAAATACAAAGAGGACAATAGTAGCAATGACATGGAACCTGTCTTAACTGATTCGGATTTAAAGGAAAACGGGGACAGGAGCGTGCCCGAGATGCTGGGGCCCACTATCACAGCATCCCCCCAAAACTTGCACCTTGGAGCGGAGAGGGATTCAGACTCGGCGGACACGCCAGGTCCACCTGCACCGAGGCGTAATGACACAGGCAACTCCAGCAATGCCACGTCAGTGATTGACTCGCCCCTTCCAGCCCCAAAACCAAAACTGTGGTCGCTCGCGGAGATTGCAACTTCTTCGGACAAATGTAAAGGATGTAGCGATGGTGCTCAGAACGTGCCCGGACAATTACGCACAGAGATTCCGGCCCGTCTGTCATCTCCACCGCGAGCCGCTCCTCATAATCTTTTCCCTCACAGCGCAGCTCTCTCAAGACATGTCTATTATACATCTCCCTTTTTCCAGGGTTACTCGAACTATCATGGCACTTTTGGACAGCTGCACAGCCCCGGATCCAACGTGGGGTCAGCGACACATTTAAATGGATTACATCAAACTATGTTACACAGAGCCGAGGCACTGGCAAGAGACAGCAAAGCCAGGAGCCAAACACAGATAGATATTTGTAAAGACTTGAGATATGAACTTAAGAAAGGTATGACACATGTTTAGTAGCCTGTGTGCTATTTGGTAAGCTATAGGCTCTATATAAACATTTATTTATTATCGAACTGGGAAAATAAAGGATATTTTCAGTGGGGAAATGGAAACATTGAAAATTAGTATTATTGTGAGTCCCTAAAAAGGCAACAAACGATTATTTAGGAATATGAATATTGAATTATTAAATTTTGTATTTTTTAAAGGATCATGTTAAATATCTGAAGAAAGTAAAGTGCATTCCTTTGTCAAAACGCGTGGTGAATAATTAATCATTAAAGAATAGTTTTATTGAAGTCTTTTTGAGAAGAAAAGCGTGTTACTCTGTCATTTATATTTAACTTTGGTCGTTCGTTATGCAAACAATATCTTATTTTTATCAGGTTCATTTCATATAGCATGGCTGCAATGTTTGACATCTGTGCCTTGTCAAATAACCACAGCCATGTTATTTATGCACACAACTCCACACAGAAAGTTGCCAATGCCGGCAAAAGTATTGGATTAAAAAACGAGGCATTATTGTATTAACTGCATTATCACAGTACCATTCCAATAAGCAATGTGTATGTATTTCAATAAGGATAAATCATTCTTAAAATTCCCCCTGCATGTAGCCAGGCTAGATTTTAGTAGCAATTACTTGAAGCAACTGTGGAAATGTAGACCTAATCCCCATATATCAGAAATGCTCTAGTCTGTTTTGATTTTTTATTTACTTTAAAGTTGAGCAGAGAGGAAATTAAATATGATCACACCACAAATATATTTATCGTAAACCAGGCCTATCTGGGTTTTGAAAATATTAACAGTTAAGAAGCTTACATTTTCCGAGGCCATCTTGAAGGAATTAAGTGTGTACGTTCGAATATGTTATCCTGAAAGAGGGGATTTCTCTTGATCCTGCAATTCCAAGAGCCAAACAGCAACAAAACATGCAGAGAAGGGTGAGAAAAGCGTATCACTGTGTACTAAACTCAGTGCACTAAGTGCACAATGACTTAAAAGGCTATGTAAATCCCTAAGGTATTTAAAGCAATTTCATGTTTTCTATGTTGCAGTGATTTTTCGTGGCTTTCTGCTTTCTCAAAAGCCTCTTGCTATTGAAGTCCTTTTTAAAACGGATAACTAACAGAGAAAGTGTGTATGAAACATCATTAAATTGTGTCAATGGACGTTTAAACGTTTCCCGATATGTTCTAGTCGGAGACACACCATCATCTTACGCAAACCTTTAAAAGGTTATAAAAACATTCGGACATTTTCATGTTTCTGTTGTCTTGGATTCAGTAAACACTCAGGTTACACAAAGGCCATAAGAAGGATAAATGGTATTTGTTTAAACTCAAATTGATAGTCTATGGATACATTTGTCATGATGGCAAAATATGACAATTTTGTTTTTTAATAGTACATGATATCTACCCATTTAGTTTTATAGAATTACTTCTAGGTCCTAGATACATACACAAATGGCAGCCCAGGGGCCAAATCCAGTCTACCACAAAGTCTCAAAAAGGAGTTGAAATACTATAAATAACAGGAAAACACAAAGGTTTATAAATCATCAAATTATCAAGCAGTAATTGTTGGATTATATTAGTATAATGTTATTAATATTGCTGACTTGGTCCATATCACGCATTCAAACTATTCGCCTGTGACCGCTTTTTTTTCTTCTTTTACACCCTTCTTTATCAAATCTAAAGAATATCTGTGTTGTAACTTTATCATACCAAAGATACAACTTCATCATTTATTATCTAGGAGCTGTCCTCTGTATGAATTGGCCAAAGTTGCATTCAGTAGATAAACTAAAACATTGACATTTGCAGTGAAGTAATTGTTTGATTGACTTTAGGGCCCATATGTCTCTCTTTCCCAACTGTGTTGTGCATCGAGGCTAAACACAACCAGACATCAATCAAATTTGTATTCGTCACATGCTTCGTAAACAACAGGTGTAGACGCTGCTGGGGCATTCTCAACCAGTGTGAGGTCCACTCTGCATGGGATAACCCCTAGGACTACCAGATGTTAGGATCTGATATCACCTAGCCCCCTGCCATGCCATGCAATCCCTTCACCCTCTTCTCTCCCTCTTCTCTCCCTCTTCTCTCTCCTCCCCTCCACTTCTCTTCTCCCTAGCTCCAGGACCTCTATAAAAGCAGCTGTTCTCACAGTGTTGGTCTTTCAGAGGCAGAACATTGTGTTGAACGGCCCAGTCTCTGGTCTTTGAGGGCTGAGGTAATGTTCTGTCTCAAAACAAGCAGTCTCTTCCCACGTTACACACATACAGTACCTTTCATATGAACATTTAAAAAAACAAGCCATGTGTAAGGCTTGCATTTCAATAGCACATTTTAAAGTGCTTACATTTAATGACCTCATGAGTCATCCTCATATTTTACATTGATTAATCGAATCGGGTGTGTTACAGTAAGGTTGGAACAAAAGCCTGCACACCCAGTAGTTTTCTAGGAGGGTAGACACAGTAGACTGAGACAGACATGTAGTATAGATCAGGGTTTCCCAAACTCGGTCCTGGGCCCCATATGGTTTGGGAAACCCTGGTATAGATGACTGTAGCCGTAACTTTGCTTGGAGTGCCCTCTAGTGCCAGTAAAAAGATGCAGCAGCCACGGAGACACCAACGCTAAAACCACTGACTACATTCCCCACTAAATGTGGTCTAGGTAAAGTAGCAGAAAACGAGCAGCATTTTGTAGCAGTGGTGGAAAAAGTACCCAATCGCCATACTTGAGTAAAAGTAAAGATACCTTAATAGAAAATGACAAGTAAAAGTCACCCAGTAAAATAATACTTCAGTAAAAGTCTAAAAGTATTTGGTTTTAAATATACTTAAGTATCAAAAGTAAATGTAAAAGTATAAATTATTTCAAATTGCTTATATTAAGCAAACCGTCTGGTTTGCTTAAAAACAACTTCCTTGTTTTTTTAATTGTATGGACAGCCAGGGTCACATTACAACATGCAGACATAATTTAAAGTGAAGCATTTATGTTTAGTGAGTCTGCCAGATCAGAGGCAGTAGGGATGACCAGGGATGTTCTCTTGATAAGTGTGTGAATTGGACCATTTTGCTGTCCTGCTAAGCATTCAAAATGTAACAAGTACTTTTGGGTATCAGGGAAAACGTATGGAGAAAAAGTACATCGTTTTATTTAGGAATGTAGTGAAGTGAAAGTAGTCAAAACTATAAATAGTAAATTAAAGTACAGATCCCCCAAAAAACTATTTAAGTAGTACTTTAAAGTATTTTTACACCACTGTTTTGTAGTATGCAATAATCGCTCACCCAAATGTAATTATTTTCACAATTGTTCTCCTAAACAATGTCCAACAATGTCCACCATCATTTGTTTGGGAATTACCTTAAAGCAGAGAGGAATAAGCGAGGCAATAAACAGCCCCAAGTTTGTGTTGATCAGCGGCATCTACAGTGGGGAAAAAAAGTATTTAGTCAGCCACCAATTGTGCAAGTTCTCCCACTTAAAAAGATGAGAGAGGCCTGTAATTTTCATCATAGGTACACGTCAACTATGACAGACAAATTGAGAAAAAAAATCCAGAAAATCACACTGTAGGATTTTTAATGAATTTATTTGCTAATTATGGTGGAAAATAAGTATTTGGTCACCTACAAACAAGCAAGATTTCTGGCTCTCACAGACCTGTAACTTCTTCTTTAAGAGGCTCCTCTGTCCTCCACTCGTTACCTGTATTAATGGCACCTGTTTGAACTTATCAGTATAAAAGACACCTGTCCACAACCTCAAACAGTCACACTCCAAACTCCACTATGGCCAAGACCAAAGAGCTGTCAAAGGACACCAGAAACAAAATTGTAGACCTGCACCAGGCTGGGAAGACTGAATCTGCAATAGGTAAGCAGCTTGGTTTGAAGAAATCAACTGTTGGAGCAATTATTAGGAAATGGAAGAAATACAAGACCACTGATAATCTCCCTCGATCTGGTGCTCCACGCAAGATCTCACCCCGTGGGGTCAAAATGATCACAAGAACGGTGAGCAAAAATCCCAGAACCACACGGGGGGACCTAGTGAATGACCTGCAGAGAGCTGGGACCAAAGTAACAAAGCCTACCATCAGTAACACACTATGCCGCCAGGGACTCAAATCCTGCAGTGCCAGACGTGTCCCCCTGCTTAAGCCAGTACATGTCCAGGCCCGTCTGAAGTTTGCTATAGTGCATTTGGATGATCCAGAAGAGGATTGGGAGAATGTCATATGGTCAGATGAAACCAAAATAGAACTTTTTGGTAAAAACTCAACTCGTCGTGTTTGGAGGACAAAGAATGCTGAGTTGCATCCAAAGAACACCATACCTACTGTGAAGCATGGGGGTGGAAACATCATGCTTTGGGGCTGTTTTTCTGCAAAGGGACCAGGACGACTGATCCGTGTAAAGGAAAGAATGAATGGGGCCATGTATCGTGAGATTTTGAGTGAAAACCTCCTTCCATCAGCAAGGGCATTGAAGATGGAACGTGGCTGGGTCTTTCAGCATGACAATGATCCCAAACACACTGCCCGGGCAACGAAGGAGTGGCTTCGTAAGAAGCATTTCAAGGTCCTGGAGTGGCCTAGCCAGTCTCCAGATCTCAACCACATAGAAAATCTTTGGAGGGAGTTGAAAGTCCATGTTGCCCAGCGACAGTCCCAAAACATCACTGCTCTAGAGGAGATCTGCATGGAGGAATGGGCCAAAATACCAGCAACAGTGTGTGAAAACCTTGTGAAGACTTACAGAAAACGTTTGACCTGTGTCATTGCCAACAAAGGGTATATAACAAAGTATTGAGAAACTTTAGTTATTGACCAAATACTTACTTTCCACCATAATTTGCAAATAAATTCATAAAAAATCCTACAATGTGATTTTCTGGATTTTTTTCCCCTCATTTTGTCTATCACAGTTGACGTGTACCTATGATGAAAATTACAGGCCTCTCATCTTTTTAAGTGGGAGAACTTGCACAATTGGTGGCTGACTAAATACTTTTTTCCCCCCACTGTAGATGGCAGCCCTCCCTCCCACGTGGTTTGGTATAAAGCTAAAAGAATGGTCTGAGGAATAGTAACCACTCTCATAAACCGAGGTTACAAAGACTGACAGTCCAGGAGTATTCTCCCCCTCTGTGGAAGACACCTTGCACTCATAACTGTCCCCTGATGTGAGCCGGGAGGCTGGAGCTCGTAATGGCTCCTGCCCTGAAGTCGTGTACTTCCTGCCTCCCCTAAGCAGATAGCCATGGAGTACGCTTCACCTGTTTCAGTCAGAACCATGCAGAGAACGCCCAGGGTCTGCCTGGATGACACTAACACAATGTTGACAGTGACATACATGACCCATCAGGGCAATATGGACTCCCTGGTGCCACAGCAGAAAGCAACATTATTAGACAGAGGCTCAGCTGTTGTCTCTGCTTGCTACTCACTCTCCTGGTGCCACCTAGGGCCCTCGTCTCACTGTATCGCTATTGGATCACCTGTGGAGGAAGGCCACACTCATTGAAGGATAAACACCGCCATCTAGTGGTGAACACGATTAGAATGAGTAGAATTACAAACTTACCAAGCATATAGCCCCTAAACAGGCCAACTCCTGCTAAGAACAGAACTGAGTAAAAACAAAATAACTCTAGATCATGGGTTTATTTATTACAGGTTATTTTGACAAATTAAATAAGGCATGTTCACTGCCTCAACATTCAAAATAAAATACTTTAGTACAAAAATAATTAACATTGAAATTGGATTGGATAATTACTACTGCATATACCAAAACGGTCACCTTGAAATAAAAATACATCCGTAAGATGATTGATGATAGTGGTTTTTATGTGTTCAATGTACTGTATGTGCTGGATAATTATCATTAAAAATAATGGCAGTTCAAAATGAGCTACAGACATTTCAGAGTGTTGATGACAGAAAATAAAATGGTAGGAGTAAAGTGCAAACTCCCCATAGCATCGGTTGGGTCCTATATGGCCTTGCTTGGCAGGATCAAACTGAATTTTCAGTTGAATGCTAAATAAACACTTTTTTTTTTAAATTATACTGTTTTCTACAGGATACATATGTACCCATTTCAATGGCATGTGTGACATCAGAATATAGTAAAGATGAGTCAAATTAACTATGGCAGTTGTGTTACTATATTCTCAAATGCAGTATCTTAACTACAGTACAATTTGTGGAGTCACTGAACTGAGCTACTCACTGTATATAGATTTGTGTATACATTGTTATGGTTCTCTCTCTACCTACAGAGCAACCAAGAAAACGATTCTAAGTGTTTGACATTCACTGGGATACAAGTGTGGCCTTACTGTGCATAGTAATTCAGATGTCACACCAGGGAGGTAATGTGTTATAGATGAATAGAAAAATGACAATTGATGGTTTTCTAAAGGGAATAACTGTAACTCAGTCAATTAAAAATGATATCCAAACCTGAGAACTGTAATAAAATTAAACTAAATTGTTACAAATAAAAACAGAGCCCTGATTCTACATGTTCAAATAAAAACCGTCAGATGTAATAGGAGCATACATTTTCAGATTATCATCTTTTCAAGTAAACCAACTTTCTCCATACTGATATGCTATAATGTCACTCAATCCACTGTTAGAATGTTCCACCTACTCTCTTTTATAAGAGTGAGCAACCAAATAAAAATGTACTAAAACAGAATGAAATTCGCATTAAGTTGAATTAAAATGTTTTGTATCCCTTTTTCCTGAAGGCAAGGTGAAAAAGTGCTTTCAATAACAGTCAGTACAGAAGTTCTTTCTGTAACTAGAATAGTTCAGGTTCTCCCCTGACTGGGGTCCGCCTCAGCCTCTGCTCCTCAGAGGAGCTCCATTTCTTCTACCAGGTCTTCTACCAGCTCCTCCATGTCTGTGGGTGGGCTCTCAGCCTCTGGACAGATTCTTTGCGACTGTACGTCTGTATCTGGTGAGGTGTGGACATCTTTTTCATGTCCTTCTCCGTCTTTGTCTTCGTCCCCATTGACTTGGCTAGGTGTGTGTGACGGGTCGCTGCTGGTTGTTTGTTGTGTATTTGAGGGGCCGTCGGCTATGTGTGTATTTGACACGTCAAGAGTGTGTATGTCAGGTGTGTATGTATGCTCAGGCTCACCAGGAGTGTCTGTGTGTGAAGGGTCTTCCGCTACATGTGTGTCCACCTTTACCTCAGCCTCTCCTGTGTGTCTCCGGAATGGGGGGTGCTCTGTGTCCACGGTGTGACAGTGGCTCAGGACCCTCTCCCTGTCCCTGTGGTCCTCAGGCTGGGGGCTTCCCTCTGGGCTGGAGCGGATGCTAAAAGGCCCACTGCTCTCCAAGGTCACCCCCCGCCTCAGTTTCCTCCTCTCGGGAGTGGGTGAGTTGATGGAAGGCACACTGGTGTCCCTGGGAAGACCTTTCTTCATCCGCTGAACTCTGCAAACAACATCGGTTTTAATAAACGTACATTTTAAAAAGGAACTACTATGTTTCAGTGCAGGTCCTTAAAATGTCTAAACTAATACGTTTAGCAAACTCAAGTTCAAATATTCTGACATCAATGTTAAATTCACTAGGAAGGACTGCATACAAATTTCCATCCCATTCCACTAGGAGACACAAGTCATCCATTCCATGGGACCAACCTGTTGATTGACTGGGCAAGCTTCTGATGTCTTCCATTGGCATTATCCTGATGGGGCTTTAACCTCTGGACAAATGAATGGGCTGTGATTGGGAGAAAGGAGTTAGAAAGTGTGGAGGAAAAAAAACGTCCAATTTTTCACACTAGCATACCACGGGCATGCATTCTGTGGTATGGGGTTAGAGACATTGGAAGGCAGCCATAGTTTGAATGAATTGAAAACAAAAAGATGGTGAGGAAGACTTGTCACTTGTGGTATATCTTCACGCTCTAGCAGGTAGGTGTTCAAGGAAAAACAGTGGCTGGTGTCAATACAGAGCTGTAGTGGAGCAGGTTGAGAGCTTCAAGTTCCTTGGTGTCCACATCACCAACAAACTATCATGGTCCAAACACACCAAGACAGTCGTGAAGCCTATTCCCCCTCAGGAGGCTGAAAAGATTTGGCATGGGTCCTCAGATCCTCAAAAGGTTCTACAGCTGCACCATCGAGAGCATCCTGACTGGTTGCATCACCGCCTGGTATGGCAACTGCTCAGCCTACGTCTGCAAGGCACTACAGAAGGTAGTGAGTACGGACCAGTACATCACTGGGGCCAAGCTTCCTGCCATCCAGGACCTCTATACCAGGCGGTGTCAGAGGAAGGCCCTAAAAATTGTCAAAGACTCCAGCCACCCTAGTCATAGACTGTTCTCTCTGCTACCGCACGGCAAGCGGTACCGGAGCGCCAAGTCTAGGTCCAAAAGGCTTCTTAACAGCTTCTACCCCCAAGCCATAAGACTCCTGAACAGCTAATCAAATGCTGCTACTCTCTGTTTATTATCTATGCATAGTCACTTTAATAACTCTACCTACATGTACATATTACCTCAATTGCCTCGACTAACCTGTGCCCCTGCACATTGACTCTGTACCGGTACCCCCTGTATATAGCCTCGCTACTGTTACTTTACTGCTGCTCTTTAAGTAAAAAATTTTTACTTAACCCTTTTTTTACATTTTTTTTTTACTGTATTGTTGGTTAAGGGCTTGTAAGTAAGCATTTCACTGTAAGGTCTACACCTGTTGTATTCGGCGCATTTGTCAAATAAAATTTGATTTGATACTTGCTCGCTTACCCAGAGCCCCCTTGGGCACAGAGAGCAGTTTGATTGGTTCAGCATCAGGGGAGAGTCCAGACGCCTTCTGAAGAGTCCTCAGGATCTCAGTGTTCTGTAAATACATTTAATCAATTATTCAGTATTTCCCAACTCTATTCCTGAGCTCTGTGTGTGTGTCTGTAGTATGTGTGTCTGTATGTATGTCTGTCTGTAGTGTGTCTGTAGTGTATTCGGGGTCATTGGGTTAGATTTGTTACTGAACATACAGTGTGTATTTAGACCAATGCTGTGGCTGTTCTATTCTCACCTTGCCCCCAGTCTCCGTGCCACAGTCCAGTGCTGTCCTCTGTCTCTTGTTCCTCATGTGGACCAGGGCTCCAGCCTGCAGTAGCAGCTCCACCAGGGCCAGGTGACCTCCTCTCACAGCCTCATGCAGGGCCGTGTTACCCTGGTTGTTGGACAGGTTCACTGACGCGTTGCTCTGGAGGCCCATTGAACACACATTAGTAAGAGTAACAGTTGGCCTGTGTGACCACCAGGGGGCAGCATTGTCAAGGTGTTCTACCTGCAGCAGAATTGTGTGTGTGTGTGTGTGTGTGTGTGTGTGTTCACCTGCAGCAGAATGGTGTGTGTGTGTGTGTGTGTGTGTGTGTGTGTGCGTGTTCACCTGCAGCAGAATGGTGTGTGTGTGTGTGTGTGTGTGTGTGTGTTCACCTGCAGCAGAATGGTGTGTGTGTTCACCTGCAGAAGAATGGTGTGTGTGTGTGTTCACCTGCAGCAGGACGGTGTGTGTGTGTGTGTGTGTGTGTGTGTGTGTGTGTTCACCTGCAGCAGAATGGTGTGTGTGTGCGTGTTCACCTGCAGCAGGACGGTGTGTGTGTGTGTGTGTGTGTGTGTGTGTGTGTGTGTGTGTTCACCTGCAGCAGAATGGTGTGTGTGTGTGTGTGTGTGTGTGTGTGTGTGTGTGTTCACCTGCAGCAGAATGGTGTGTGTGTATGTGTGTGTGTGTGTTCACCTGCAGCAGAATGGTGTGTGTGTGTGTGTGTATATGTGTGTGTGTGTTCACCTGCAGCAGAATGGTGTGTGTGTGTTCACCTGCAGCAGGACGGTGTGTGTGTGTGTGTGTGTGTGTGTATGTGTTCACCTGCAGCAGAACGGTGTGTGTGTGTATGTGTTCACCTGCAGCAGGATGGTGTGTGTGTGTGTGTGTGTGTGTGTGTTCACCTGCAGCAGAACGGTGTGTGTGTGTATGTGTTCACCTGCAGCAGGATGGTGTGTGTGTGTGTGTGTGTTCACCTGCAGCAGGATGGTGTGTGTGTGTGTGTGTATGTGTTCACCTGCAGCAGGATGGTGTGTGTGTGTGTGTATGTGTTCACCTGCAGCAGGATGGTGTGTGTGTGTGTGTGTGTGTGTGTTCACCTGCAGCAGGATGGTGTGTGTGTGTGTGTGTGTGTTCACCTGCAGCAGGATAGTGTGTGTGTGTGTGTGTTCACCTGCAGCAGAATGGTGTGTATGTGTTCACCTGCAGCTGAATGGTGTGTGTGTGTGTATGTGTATGTGTTCACCTGCAGCAGAATGGTGTGTGTGTGTGTGTTCACCTGCAGCAGGATGGTGTGTGTGTTCACCTGCAGCAGAACGGTGTGTGTGTGTGTGTGTGTATGTGTTCACCTGCAGCAGAATGGTGTGTGTGTGTGTGTGTGTGTGTTCACCTGCAGCAGGATGGTGTGTGTGTGTGTGTGTTCACCTGCAGCAGAATGGTGTGTGTGTGTGTGTGTGTGTGTGTGTTCACCTGCAGCAGAATGTGGTGTGTGTGTGTGTGTGTGTGTTCACCTGCAGCAGAATGTGGTGTGTGTGTGTGTGTGTGTGTTCACCTGCAGCAGAATGGTGTGTGTGTTCCCCTGCAGCAGAATGGTGTGTGTGTGTATGTTCACCTGCAGCAGAATGTGGTGTGTGTGTGTGTGTGTGTGTTCACCTGCAGCAGAATGGTGTGTGTGTTTGTGTGTGTGTGTTCACCTGCAGCAGAATGGTGTGTTTGTGTGTGTGTTCACCTGCAGCAGAATGGTGTGTTTGTGTGTGTGTTCACCTGCAGCAGAATGGTGTGTGTGTGTGTGTGTGTGTGTGTGTTCACCTGCAGCAGAATGGTGTTTGTGTGTGTGTTCACCTGCAGCAGAATGGTGTGTGTGTGTGTGTGTGTTCAACTGCAGCAGAATGGTGTGTGTGTGTGTTCACCTGCAGCAGAATGGTGTGTGTGTGTGTGTGTGTGTTCACCTGCAGCAGAATGGTGTGTGTGTGTGTGTGTGTGTTCACCTGCAGCAGAATGGTGTGTGTGTGAGTGTGTTCACCTGCAGCAGAATGGTGTGTGTGTGTGTGTGTTCACCTGCAGCAGAATGGTGTGTGTGTGTGTGTGTGTTCACCTGCAGCAGAATGGTGTGTGTGTGTGTGTGTTCACCTGCAGCAGAATGGTGTGTGTGTGTGTGTGTGTTCACCTGCAGCAGAATGGTGTGTGTGTGTGTGTGTTCACCTGCAGCAGAATGGTGTGTGTGTGTGTGTGTGTGTGTGTGTGTGTTCACCTGCAGCAGAATGGTGTGTGTGTGTGTGTTCACCTGCAGCATAATGGTGTGTGTGTGTGTTCACCTGCAGCAGAATGGTGTGTGTATGTGTGTGTTCACCTGCAGCAGAATGGTGGCTGTGTCCTGGTGACCTTTGAGGCAGGCGTGGATCAGAGGGGTGTTGCCATAGTGATCCTTCTTATTCAGCTTGGCGTTGCACTCCAGCAGTGATGTCACTACCTGAACATGATTAATGAGATGGGTGGGGTTTTAACCTTTGAGACTATTCCATTTGTTCAGATGTGCCAGGCAAGCTCAAATAAACACAGCTGAAGTACAGTGTTGTGTGCTCACCTGTATGTGGTTGTTCTGGCTGGCCAGGTGCAGTGGCGTGGCGCTCTGGCTGTTGCGTGCGTCGACGTTGGCCCCGTGGCGGCTGAACAGGGACACCAGGGCCGTGTGACCATGGAGCGCTGCGACATGGAGGGGAGTGAAGCCATCCACACTACTGCTGTTCACACCTAGACCACTGGCCTGCAGGCACACCAACTTCTGGAGGCAAACACACACACACACACACAGAGGAAAACACAGAAAGGCATCAAGTTATCTGGGCAGCACTGCAGGAACATCATAAATCATCTCCTTTCAACAGCTAACTTTCCATTCAACATAGCTTCAGTGCTTCCAGCTTTTGGCCATGTGTCAAGTTTGCTATTTGCTCACTGACATCGTCTATATATCAGAAAGGGGTTTGGCCAAGTAGTTGTGGTATGGAACCCCGCAGTAGGAATGAAAGGCCAGGGTTGCTCTCAAACCTTCTGTGTTGGTCCACAGTGTGGACACTGGCACAGTGGGTGGCACAGTTCTGTCCAGGATGGCAGCCCTGCATGCTCCTCCTCTGGTTCCTCGTCCAACCACTCCAACAGGTACCGCACCATCTCTATGTCTCCGTCCGCCACCGCACGCAGCAACTTCTCCACCTGTCAGTCGAGAGAGAAAAAGAGAGTGAGGCTACCTATTAGAACACCAGCCAGGCCTTTACAAACTGGATTACAAATTACAGATAGTCATCCCACAAAAAAACATTGGGTGAAAGCTTCAAATATTAGGATCCCTCAATATATAGAAAAATACTGCATCTAATTTCTATTGCATCCCTATTCCATTTCCCCTTTAATTAAGACAATACTACTCCTCTCAGGCATTGCCAGGGTCAGCCCTGCCCAGGTCAGGGGTCCTCAGTGCTCCCTGCTAACCTCTTTGTGTCGGACCCTGTCGCAGTCGGTCCTGGCCTCGGAGCTCTGGGAGGTGGTGCTGGAGACAGAGGAGCAGCGGCTGCTGCAGTCAGAGGCCTGGGCGGAGCGGTTTGGGGACTGGGACAGACAGCAGGGGGCGAGAGAGAGCACCGTCACTCAGCTGACCACGCACACACAGTACAGCACGTTTCAAACTCATTCCACTGAGGGCCGAGTGTCTGCGGTTTTTCGCTCTTCCATTGTCCTTGATTGATGAATTAAGGTCACTGATTAGTAAGGAACTCCCTTCACCTGGTTGTCTAGGGCTTAACCAAAAACCGTGGAATGAGTTTGACACCCCTGCAGTACAGGCTGCTTCTAGCAGAGCAAGTGAAGAGTAGAGTAGAACTACTGTATGTTGGTTAGTGGTGTTTTAACAGGCTGGCTGCCTGGCGTAGAGACATCATTTTATCAAATGAAATACTGTAGTTGCAACTCTTCTCTGTCACTTCCTATGTGATGAAATCTGACTTACATCATTGTTCTCTCTTCTATGAGAGCCGTTGTGCGGTAACTCCAATAGCGTCAGAATCTGCAAGACGCAGAGACACAAGTACACACACACATCAATTACACACGTTCTTATGCATGTGCACATACTTGTTCATTTGCACATATGAAAACACACACACACACACACACCTTGCAACACAAGCACTATTCATTTACAAATTCTGGCATGTACACGGTTGTTCCAATAATACCTCATTGATACCCATTCTGGTATGTAGCCTACATACACACTGCGTTAAGCTATACGGGACAACAGATTTTATAAGAGGATGAAGTCACTAACAACTGGGCTACTACTTTCACATACTTTCAGGTTCACACATCAGCTTAAGAGATTAAAAAGAAAGCAGGCATTAAATAATTACTTGAGCATAAAAGTAGGCTCTATTTCTAATACAACCTTATCACATTTCATAAATTGTTCAAAATCATAATAATACTGAATGACAAGGCAAATATATCAAGCCAATCCTGTTGCTAGGCGAACCATAAGTATTTTCTTCCTTAGAACAATTCCCACCCTTCTGTTAATACTTTCTCCAAATATATCTACTTAACTAAAATAAGTTTAGTATGCCAAGCCTTTTCTATAACACTAGAAAAGCTTGGCCTCGAGGGACCCCCCCTTCAAGCCAATGACGAGTCTTTTGGACGTCAACATTCTAACAGTCTAAAAAAGACATGTAATATATGCTATCGCAAAAATCATTTGGTTGTGTGTATGAAGGTGACATTGAACTACATCATCTTCCGTATTCTAAAAGACCACAATAGCATTTATTAGTTTATGCAACTGTATGCTATATATACAAATGAAAAACCAGTAAAACACCACAAGTCAAGTGTTAAAATCCATTAACTAAACACTATCACAAAGACCATTCGTTATTAATTTGTTAAAGGTCTTAAGGAACCTTATGAATTTAAGAAAATGAATGACAAAAGAACCAAATGGCATATTTTACGAGTGCACGCATGTAATCGCGGTTATTACGGTTAAAGTCATATTTTGAAATAGAGCTCAAGGGGTCATTTGTAAGAGTTGTTTGGCAATGATCGGTGATTTGGAAACTGCAGAATCTGCACTTTATGATACTACATAGACATCAAAACATCTTACCTGCTTGTGACTGTAGGATAATTTGAAAAGTCACTTTTTGGCACACCGTTTCGTTTCCCTGACTGTCAATTCCAAGCTGCACTGTTCATCAGATTCTTCATATACAATTTAACAACCGATAATATTCTCACCCTTCAGACCATTGTCAATTTCATCTGGTCTTTAGGCTAAACTCTATTATATGTGTGAAATTAGTTTAGATACACAAATAAGTATGTGGACACCCCTTCAATTTAGTGGATTCGGCTATTTCAGCCACACCCATTGCGGACAGGTGTATAAAATCGAGCACACAGCCATGCAATCTCCATAGACAAACATTGGCAGTAGAAGTGGTAAGCCACACAAGCTCACAGCACGGTACCACCGAGTGCTGAAGCGCGTAAAACTCGCCTGTCCTCGGTTGCAACGCTCACAAATCTTTTTGCAACACTCATTGTTTTTCATGGTTCGGGCTAGGCCCCTTAGTTCCAGTAAAGGGAAGTCAACGCTACAGCATACAATGACATTCTAGACGATTCTGTGCTTCCAACTTTGTGGCAACAGTTTGGGGAAGGCCCTTTCCTGTTTCAGCATGACAATGCCCCTGTGCACAAAGTGAGGTCCATACAAAAATGGTTTGTCGAGATCGGTGTGGAACAACTTGACTGGCCAGCACAAAGCCCTGACCTCAACCCTATCGAACACCTTTGGGATGAATTGGAACGCCGACTGCGAGCCAGGCCTAATCGCCCAACATCAGTGCCCGACCTCACGAATGCTCGTGGCAGAATGGAAGCAAGTCCCCGCAGCAATGTTCCAACATCTAGTGGAAAGCCTTCCCAGAACAGTGGAGGCGGTTATAGCAGCAAAGGGGGGACCAACTCCATATTAATGCCCATGATTTAGGAATGAGATGTTCGACGAGCAGGTGTCCACATACTTTTGGTCATGTAGTGTAGTTTAGGTGTAGTTTAACTGGGCCATTATCAGCTGCGGTGGATGACTGCCAGTGAATGACATGGTGGTGAATGATGGGCAGCGGGGAAAAAAATAACGTCCTCTTAAACCTGCTTAGAATACAAATTCTATTTGTGATATTAAGATTCTAACAACAACAGTGTGTTATATAGACTTATTCAGGAAAAGTCAAGGACGGGGGGGGGGTTAGTCCTGACTTTAAAAATGGCAGAGTCATATAAAAAGTACATTATTTTTTTGTCAATATGATGCTCTACAAAAGTACCCATTTGAGAAGTGTGTTTCAGGCAGAGGCAGGGACAGCTGTGACCAGGGGTCTTCACTCCTCACCTTAGAGTTGAGGGCACATTGCAGTGGTGAGTCTTTGACCTTGTTGTAGATGGTGGTGCTGGCTCCGTTCTCCAGCAGCACCTCAATGATGCCCTCGTAGCCCCACCGGGCCGCGATGTGCATGGGGGTGTCGCCCTTGTCATTCTGGATGTTCAGACGGCACGTGTGCAGGTCATAGTACACCAGGGCTTTAACACACTGAGACACGGACGGGATAACACTGTCAGACGCAGAACAATCTCCTCTGAACAACCATAGAGACACTGTCAGTGCAGGCTGTCATCATCTGTCATCCTCCATATACTTATTTACAGCAGTATCAATATAGATACTGTAACTGCTATCCCATGTACTGTGAGTGGATACATTTCTTCAGATAGATAACTCTGGTTACCAAACAAAGTGGCAGAGTCAAGGCTGTTGGAATTAACTGTGCCTATAAATACAGATTTTAAATTGAGATTGAATCCCCAGACTGACGTACATCCTCGTGTCCGTACATACAGGCCAGGTGCAGAGGAGTGTTGCCATTGTTGTCCTGGGCACCGGAGTAAGCCTTATAGTGCAAGAGCAGCAGCTAGAGTACAGAGACAGACAGACAGACAGACAGAATGGGAGAAATATATACATATGTCAGAGAGAATATACAGTTTGTGTAACAGAAGTATCCTTTTTGTATCTTTAGTGTAGCTCTCCTAGCCTGGTTCCAGATCTGTTTAGGAGTAGGCAAGGCAGCACAAACCGATCTGGGACCAGGCTATAGCTGTCCTGCTAGTGTCCTGGCTCACCGTGACTCCCTGGTAGCCCTTCTGGCAGGAGAGGTGTAGGGGTGAGAGGGCATGGTAGTCTGTGGCATTCACCAGAGCTCCCTTAGACACCAGCAGGTCGATCAACAGGGACTGACCTGCCACGGCAATGACAGGCATTTTATTTTATTTAGACAGTGGGGAATGAGGGAGACAGATGGGAAAGGGATGAACAGTAAGAATGTGGCGGACTAGGGATCCCCTGTTGTGTGATCTGGAGGCAGCTTCCTGGACAACTTTAGGTACCTCTGGAACGTGTTGTTATCTCTTACCACAGATAGCAGCGACGTGAAGTGGTGTATATCCCCTGTCGTCTCGAGAGAAGGGCGTTATGATGGAGGGATCATTCAGTCTCCTGTAAGCAGACAGAGTTGAAGAATAATCACATTTTCTGTTCCTATATGATTTTAAGCCATTCACTAGAGGTAGTGAAAGAAACATCAGAAAAGAACTTCTCCTACTGAGAAACTCAGGTTTTTCTATTATATTCCATCCTATGATAGAGGAGTTGTGTGCGCGCGCAGTACTCACCCAGAGAGACGGAGCTCACAGTGGTCACAGGAGCAGAGGGGGTGGCACATATTAACCCCGTCCTCGTCACTCTGGTTCTCACTCAACACACGCTGGACCTCTACCTCGTTACCATTGGCTATGTGCTGCAGGATCCACCCATCCACACACACAAAGTAAACAGAAATAAAAGGATCAACACACACAATTGATTTTTTTTTTTTAAGTGAAAGAAAAAGTTGATCAAACATTGTTTTCATATTCAAATGTAATGCTGAATGAAATTAGGTGTCCATCTGACCAATGAAGCATAACGTTATACAGACTGCAGAGTATAGCTTTTTCCCTTCTAAAAGGTCAGGGGACAGGGTTCTCACCTCAAACAGATAGTCTATGGGGGTAGCAGAGTTCTGGGAGAGCAGGTTTATCTTCTGGGTGAAATGCACCTTGTCGTTCAGGTCCCCTGAGCCCTGCAAACCACACACACAGACATGGTCACTCACTCTGCACAGGGGAGTGTTTTTCGGTCATTATAGTGGCCTGTTATCACAGGTATTGCAGTGATAAGGTGGTGTATCTAAGTCAACAATGTGCTTGGATAGGATATCAGCTCCAACAATGTATGTGCTTGGGGTGTATAAAGCCCTTTTCACAATATTGAGCCAAGCAGGCCAGGACTAATGTACAGTGTAAGGTAAGAAAGGAGCCGTCCTAATGTACAGTGTAAGGTAAGAAAGGAGCCGCCCTGTGTACTCCTGTCCTGCATTGTTCTGTGCTCACCATGCGTCCCTGGCCCAGGCCCAGGTTTCCCTGGCTGATGAACTCCACGGCGGCCTCGAACGACGTCAGGCAGTAGCTCAGCTCGTCCTTGGTGGAATTACAGAAATGGAAGTTCTTGATGTAGCTCAGGTTGGCCATCCTGGAAGAGCATGCTCGTTAGTTTAACATGGCTGTTAATTACCAGTTAATTGATTAATTAATGACTTTGTTTTATTACTAGGTCCAAGTTATTCACTTATTAATTCAATAAGTTTAGTTGAAGTAGTCATCAGGCCATTTAAATAGTCAGCGGTATTACTAGGTTAGAACTCCATACTCACCAATTGGGGATTTCCGTCTTCACCAGTAAGTACAGAATTACAGACAGAAGGTCATCTGCACACACAGCCTCTATGCTCACTGCATGTGGAGAAAAGGGAAATGAATGAATATATTAAATTACTGTGGTTGCTTCTGTAAGTTTCAGTGACTGTGAGATGTTTACAACTAGAGCATACAGCAGGGAGAAATGGCTATTCAAAATGAATACATAAAACAGCTTCATCCTACAAACAGGCGAGTGTCCACACAGTCAGTGTAACCTCTGAGACACTGCCTCTGTCCTCGTTATTTATGCTTTAAATTGGTAAATTGGCTGTTTGACCAACATAAATTAGGAGCGGATCGCAGCACTCCACAGAGACAGGGCCGGGTTGTTATGTGGCCAAGGAGGTTAGATTTCCAAAACAAACTGGACATAGACATTAGGCCCCTACAGTTAGGATTTTGTTCTGTGGACCGTGTGTATGCACTGAGTTATTATATTACCAGGGAGGGCGTGAGCAGAAAAGACAACAAATCCTGATCTGGGTTACAATGACAAGCCTTAAAAGCCATGTAGGCTGTATTATAGTAATGTCATGTCTTCATAAAACATAGGTGAATAAGCTTTTTAACTTTATGCATTTCATGTATTTCTTCTAAACTTATATTTGTCTCAGAGGCCGAAGCATGACGATACAGATTTGCATGGTACCATAACAAATGGGCCGGATTCCATTTTAAAAGGCACATTTGCATTCCAGTGTCAATGGGTTGATTGTGACAACAACACTGTGTAAACTTCTACTGATGTGACATGAAATGACATAGGGATGGATGGAGACATACAGACAGAAATACAGACAGACAGACACACACCCGAGTGGCTGGGGGACTGCATGATGGTGAGAGACACCTTCCTGAGGCAGAGCAGTTTGTGTAGAGGAGAGGTGCAGCGGTTCAATTGGCTCAGCTCTCTCTTGGCCCGGGGGATATTTATACTGTTGGAGGAGACATAACACAGAAGTACAACAGGATAAGTTAATATTGATACTGTAAGCAAGTGGAAACACAAACATAGTCCAATAGTCTATAGACACAATAGGACAGGTTATAGTGGTCAAATGACCTGATGGGGATCTACTGCTATAAACCTGCTTGACATTATGGAGATCTATATGGTGTCTGGTCATTTTCATTTGTGTTGTATGCAGACTTGTTTATTGGCCAGCAGAGAAATATAATGTGATGTGCATCACATGTTGTTATTGAGTTGTAATCATAAAAGCAGAAATTAAAGAGAGACCACGTGAAAAAACCCAACCTAAATTCAGATTTGACCCCCAAGTCTTTCTGCTGCAGGTCCTGCAGACCTCTGGTGGTTTTGTTGAAGGCAGAATCCTGTTGGAACAGTGATAATAAACATAGATATTAACCTTTACTGCATGGGGATTCTGGGGCTATAAAAGACTGACAGCATTATCAAATACTGTATAGTATGTATTTACATACCTGGCTGGCTTCAAGAGTCCCCACAAAATTAAAGATTAAATCATGGATACCATGATGTATATACATCTAAATGAGAAAAGAGAGAAAACATCTAAAAATACATGACGTCATTATAGCATCACAGCACTTCACTGAGGACCAGAATGAAGAAAAGCTCAAAAAAGCACCCAAAGAAGTAGAGGACGTCATATTTTAAAGTAAGTGTGAGGGATGACGACTAGGATAGAACTCCTACCTCAACCGCCTGTTTGAGGAGCGTCATCTGGAGCTCCTGTTTGGCCAGCACTTTCTGAAAGACAGGAGGTTTAACAAATCAGCTTTATTTCTTCAGGGTTGTGTCCAATAGGCATGAAACAGGAGAAAATATTTTGAAAATGTTTTTCGTAGCAAAACATGCTACTCACCAGGTGTGAGTCTCTCAACAGGCACTGAAGACATTTAGTATAAAGGGCATTCACTGAGTCCTGAGGGGAGAGCACAGTTACAGGTTAAAGCAGTGCGTCACAGCAGAAGTCAAATTATATATGTCACATCTTACTATATATCTATAGTATACAATACATGAGTGTGTACATTACTATAGTATAGCCATCTCTCATATTATACATTAGTATGTGTCATGTTACTGTACACTGAGTATACAAAACATTAGGAACACCTTCCTAATATTGAAGTGTACCCCCTTTTGCCCTCAGAATAGCCTCAATTCGTCAGGGCATGGACTCTACAAGTTGTCAAAAGCGTTCCACAGGAATGCTGTCCCATGTTGACTCCACTGCTTCCCACAGTTGTGTCAAGTTGGCTGGATGTCCTTTGGGTGGTTGACCATTCTTGATACAAACGGGAAACTGTTGAGCGTGAAAAACGTAGCAGCGTTGCAGTTCTTGACACACTCAAACTGGTGCGCCTGGCACTTACTACCATACCAAAACCCTATTCAAAAGGCACTTAAATATTTTGTCTTGCCCATTCACCCTCAATGGCACACATACACAATCCATGTCTCAAGGCTTAAAAATCCTTCTTCCCCTACACAGATTGCAGTGGATTTGACAAGTGACATCAATAAGGATCATAGCTTTCATCTGGTCAGTCTATGTCATGGAAAACGCAGGTGTTCCTAATGTTTTGTACACCCAGTGTATGTGTCATGGCTTCAGTCTAGCGTCAGATAGGTGTGTTGTTTAGGGTCAGTACTTACGATGTGGTGTCGCAGTCCCTTCTTTTCCTGCTCCTTAAATGAGTTGCAGAAGCTGCTGATGAACTTGTCCAGTTTCTCAACATGGCGGCCCAGGAACTCCCTGACATCCTCCACATTCTTCAGACAGTACAGGGCCGGGATTGGGGTCACCTCCACTGAGAGAGAGAGGGAGAGAGAGAAAAGAGGGAAAGAAGAAAGGTGAGAGTGAGATGGTGGCTGTAGGCGTTTGGATCAGGTTCAACATGGACTAAATCATACACTCACTTAATCAACTTTTGTCGCTTTGGAGGAGAGCAGTACCTACCTGGGCTTTGATCGGTGTCGATGGGCCTGGCGATACAGAGGATACTGTAGCTCTGCTCCTTCTCATTGTAGAAGGTCTCCTCAAACAGGATGGGCACATTGGCTGGGGCCTGGAACCCTAAGCCCAGTCTCACCAGGCTGTCCTGGATGGCCAGCTCCTATCAGACAGGACAAAGCATATGGGTAGCATCGTTGACCAAGATGTCTTAACCAAGAACGTTCTATTTTATAGCAGCTGTTTACAATGAACTAAATGGGTATATAGCAGTGGAGGCTGCTGAAGGGAGGATGGCACAGAGCTAATGGAATGTAATCAAACACACGGAACCCATGTGTATTTGACACCATTCCACTCCAGCCATTACCACAAGCCCGTCCTCCCCAATTAAGGTGCCACCAACCTCCTGTGGTATAGAGAAAATGAAACTGCATGATATTTTGTGTAGTTGGCAGATGGATCTTACCTTTCCATCTACAGTCTGATACCCTTCTCCAGATGGGTGTAAAACATAGGTTTCAAACTGGGCTTCTGTGTATGCACTAAGGGTTAGGCTTCCACGGCACGGCACCAAAACCTGGGGCACAACCACACCATCATCAACAACAAGGGTAAAGAACCATGCTTCTCGTGACTGACTGAGAATAGATTTATCAAAAGGTTTTATTGGTAAAGTTCCCACAATAAAAAGCACCTGATCCGACTGTAAAAATGCTACTTCACCTTTAGCCAGTAGCATTTATTTATCTGATATGGCCTACCACCCACACGCGATGCAACACCCATGACAGTAGTGTCTGCATGCTCTTTCTAGTTCACTGTAGGAGAAGGATACTAGACAGAGCTCTCCTTTGAAAACTTCCCAGAACAGTAACAGTGGTGAGTCATAGTAACGCCCAGATATTATTCTCTTGATATTCCTTTGCTAACCACCAAGTGGGCAGAGGACCTTCTAAGTGGCCATTTTCTACTAATGGCAAGACAAAACCATTTCCCACAGCAATAACATGGCCTCCCTCATCTATGGAAAATGGACTATTTCCCTTTTCCTCTGTGTTCTGCTTATCTGTGCATAAATGGATGCCCTCGTGCCCGACATCTCCACCAAGCAGCTGACTTGCCATAAAGAGAAGCTTCAGCCAGTGTGGTATTGAATAGTCCTACATTTTCAGGACAGTCGAGCTAGCCTAGGCCCATATGTTCAACCCTTACATTGTTTGATTCTGGTCCAAATCTACACACAGCTCACAAAGAAGAAATGTCACCGTCTGAAAATGCAGGATTTAAGAGAGGGGAGTTGTGCATTATAGCTGCAATCTGTACTGTACTTGATCATGCATGCCTGAACACGCTACTTTGTTCTGCTGAGCTTGGTCCCATACACAATATAAAAGGGCTGAGCACTATAGTATGGCCCCACAGCCACAGCTGTCAGTCTCTCACAATTCCATGTAGCTCTGCCACTCTGCTGCACAGGTCGGGTCTCTGCTTCTCCAGCGCCAGGTAAAAAGGGTTCTTCAGGAGGTTCTCATCATACACAGCCATAAGGAACTGGATCTCTGGCTCCTGGGGGGAGGAAAAGAGAAGGACAGTTCACAGTAAATATGCGGTAGGAGAAAAGGATTCCATATTAGGGGACTTTGGCTGACTGACAATTACAAAAAATGTGTTCATGTTGCTCCATAAGGACAAAGACTGAGCCAAGGCTGAACAGAGAACATGTTAGAGTTGTTGACCTGAAGTAGCCTAGGTAAGAGCTAAGTGGCTGGTTGGCTAGGGGTCCACCAGCCAAATCTTTCTGTCGAACATGCAGTATATGTTGGCTATTTGCGGTAGCAATTAGCCTGGGGACGAGGTTAGGGGTTTGCCAAAGAAGACAAAAAAACAGACAGAAGCAGCTAGGTCCAGAGGCTGTCCTCTTTCCTGAAGCATCTGAAACCACAGCGGGAACAACAAGAATATTGTTCCTGTCTCCAGGGTTGCTCTTCTCCTCCCTCTCCCTAGCCAGCTGCCTCTCAGCTGAGCTCGTTAACGTTCTCGGAAATGAAATTACCAAAGCTGGTTCACCAAATAAATGCATCTCCAGCTTCTGAACAAGAGCACTTTCTCAAGCAAGAATTTTGCTAGGACTGTCTTGGAGTGGGGAGGGGAAAACTAGTCGTTAATTGGCAGAGGTTGTCTATTCACTAAACTCCATTCGACCAAAAAAGTCAGCCTGAAATCTCTATTTTCAAAGAAGCTCAAAACACTAAAAGGGCATCATCATCTTCACAATTTCACAGTATTATTCCAACCTCAGTGTGGAAATATATATATATATATATATATATATATATAAAAACACAGGAAAAACACATTTTGACTGCACCGGGCCTTTAATGGCAAGGTGTGTCTTCTGACTTTTCTTTTCGGGGGAGAGGACGATATTATCCTGTTGTCAGGTTGGTCTGCTGTGCCCCAGCTATTAGCGCTGATCATTTGTAGAGGCCACTTGGCCATGGCTGTACATAAACAATACATTGTAGGTAATATGTCTATTTTGTGTGGCGTCTTACTGGCAGATCAGTGAAAACCAGACTGAGTGAATCAGTGGTGCACTTTGTGAACCAATTCATAAAATCACCTGTTATCATTACAAAAAAGAGCCAGATTCCACAAACATTCCCATCGGTTGCTTGCCTTGTCATGCTCTTGGCTACATCTCCGATTCTGATTTCACTTGAGTCAAGTTAAAAAGGTCCAATGCAACCGTTTTTATCTCAATATCAAATCATTTCTGGGTAACAATTAAGTACCTTACTGTGATTGTTTTCAATTAAAATGTCAAAAAGAAACAAAATAATTTTCTACAACTTGATTGGCATCCAGCTGTGGTAAATTCAATTGATTAGACATGATTTGGAAAGGCACACACCTGTCTATATAAGGTCCCACAGTTGACAGTGCATGTCAGAGCAAAAACCAAGCCATGAGGTCGAAGGAATTGTGTCGAGGCACAGATCTGGGGAAGGGTACCAAAAAATGTCTGCAGCATTGAAGGTCCCCAAGAACACAGTGGCCTCCATCATTCTTAAATGGAAGAAGTTTGGAACAACCAAGACTCTTCCTAGAAATGGCCACCCTGCCAAACTGAGCAATCGGGGAAGGGCCTTGGTCAGGGAGGTGACCAAGAACCTGATGGTCACTCTGACAGAGCTCAAGTGTTCCTCTGTGGAGATGGGAAAAACTTCCAGGACAATCATCTCTGCAGCACTCCACCAATCAGGCCTTTATGGTAGAGTGGCCATATGGAAGCCACTCTTCAGTAAAAGGCACATGACAGCCCGCTTGGAGTTTGCCAAAAGGCACCTAAAGGACACTCAGACCATGAGAAACTAGATTCTCTGGTATGATGAAACCAAGATTGGCCTGAATGCCAAGCATCACACATCTGGAGGAAACCTGGCACAATCCCTACGGTGAAGCATGGTGGTGGCAGCATCATGCTGTGGGGATGTTTTTCAGTGGCAGGGACTGGGAGACTAGTCAGGATCGAGGGAAAGATGAACGGAGCAAAGTACTGAGAGATCCGTGATGAAAACCTGCTCCAGAGCGCTCAAGACCTCAGACTGGGGCGAAGGTTCACCTTCCAACAGGACAACGACCCTAAGCACACAGCCAAGACAACGCAGGAGTGGTTTCGGGACAAGTCTCAATGTCCTTGAGTGGCCCAGCCAGAGCCCGGACTTGAACCCAATGGAACATCTCTGGACAGACTTGAAAATAGCTGTGCAGCAACACTCCCCATCCAACCTGACAGAGCTTAAGAGGATCTGCAGAGAAGAATGGGAAAAACTCCCCAAATACATGTGTGCCAAGCTTGTAGTGTCATACCCAAGAAGACTTGAGGCTGTAATCACTGCCAAAGGTACTTCAACAAAGTACTGAGTAAAGGGTATGAACATACTGATGAATAGACTCCTTCAGGACGAGCAGTAACAATTATTGCAATTCAAACAAAAGGTTACTGATTCAATTGCACTTGAAATTAATAGGCCTATCATTTCCTCTGCCAAAGCCTTAGCAATGTTTGCAGAGTCGGACTATGGTTTTAATTTCCCAATACAGCCAACATCATCAACATCCATCTTGTTGTTTCCATGGAAAGTAGTGTACCCAAGAGAAGCACAAGCACAACAGACTTCCACAACAATATAGGCCTATCATACATTACTAGACAAAATTTGAAACGTTGTGTCAGCCCCAGGGTCAACTGAAAAGGACTACATCATATGATCATGTGCTTGTCCAACAGAATAAAATAAATGCAATTGATTTAATGTACTAGGCCAATTTAGAGTTGTAATCACTACTTTAGTATCCCACGGATAACAAGCCAAAACTGTATACAGTTTGATGTCCCCACAAATCAGATTTCACAGATGACAATCTTAATTGTGCTCATCAAAGGCTCTGTAGTACCATGGCGTCCTGAATGTGAACCACAATACCAGCAATTACTGCATAGGCATGCCGGTAGGATGCATGTCTGACCTCGGTCTAGGAATAGAGCTCACCAGCTTGTAGTTCTAAAAAACAGAAATTAGTTACCTCTGATTCGTTCGGCCATTCCATTCAGCCAGCGGGGTTCTCAGTCCATCACGAGGACAGGAAGAAAGAACTCTCCGGAAAAAGAAAGGTGGAGGGGTATGTTTCATGATGGTGTGATTATGGTAATGTACAGGAACACAATACCTTTTGTTCTCCAGATCTGGAATACCTCACCATCAAATGCCGACTGCATTACCTCCCGAGAAAATGTTCTTCAGTCATCGTCACAGCCATGTATATTCCCCACCAAGCCGACACCATGACGGCTCTCAAGGAACTACACTGGACTTTGTGCAAACTGGAAAACACATATCCTGAGGCCGCTTTTATAGTAGCTGGGGACTTTAATAAAGGAAATCTCTACCTAAATTCTATCAACACGCGTAATGAAGAATCTGGATCATTGCTACTCTACCTTCCCAGGATGGCTACAAGGCCCTCCCCCGCCCTCCCGTCGGCAAACCAGATCACGCCTCCATTCTCCATTCAGGGTGGCTGGTAGCCTAGTGGTTAGAGCGTTGGGCCAGTAACTGGAAGGTCGCTGGTTTGAATACCTGAGCCGACAAGGTGAAAAATCTGTCGATGTGCCCTTGAGCAAGGCACTTAACACTAATTTGCTCCAGGGCGACCATACTACTATTGCTGACCCTGTAAAACAACACATTTCACTGCACCTATCTGGTGTGTGACAAAGCATTATATATGTTTTGCTCCTCCCCACCTATAGACAGAAACTTAAGCAGGAAGCACCCGTAGTAAGGACTGTTCAATGTTGGTCTGACCAATCGGAATCTATGCTTCAAGATTGATTTGATCACACGGACTGGGGAAATGTTCGGGTCAGCCTCTGAGAAAATAATCAACTTATACACTGACTGGATTCATCAGGAAGTGCATAGAGGATGTTGTTTCCACTGTGACTATTACAACTTATCCAAACCAAAAACCGTGGATAGAAATCATGAAATGCTTTGAGAGGCTAGTTAAGGATCATATCACCTCCACCGACACCCTAAACCCACTACAATTTGTATACCGCCACAACTGATCCACGGACAACGCAATCGTCATTGTACCCCCAGGGGTACTATAGTGCACAGGTTGAGAACTTCCAGGAATAGGTAAAAAAAAGACTGCAAAATGACACTTGATACATTGCAGATACGGGGTGAAATGTGTTGGCAATTTAAGCTGCAAGAGACAGTCAAATTTCAATATACAAATACTTGCTTTGGAAGTGGACTAAAATCTGGCCTGGGACAACGCTAGTAAGACAGCCTTGAAATCTATAACAGCTGACCAGATCGAGGGGCCTACCGTTACTCCTTAATTTAAGGTCCAAGGATCTAATATGTTATTTTTAAAGTTAGACTGACTCTGGAAGCCAAAACAGCCAAATACTCCATCTAAACGTGAATATATTCTCAATAGTGATACTGTTCTAAAAACATAAAGCCCTTTATTTTCAGATCACATCAAAATAACTTCACAAATGCTAAATGAAACACGTACACTGTTTTAACCGGCTTTGTCACAGTTGCAGCTGACGTATTTTTCAATGAGAAGTTTCTGGCGGCCTTCTTCCGTTAGACACAGGTGTTCAGAGCATGCTAGATAGCTAATTAGCACAGGTGGTCTCTCGGTCTTCCGTAAACACACGCCATAACATGGATATGGCCGTGTGGGAACGCTAACCCTATAAAAAGGTGTGTATCAATTTAACCTTTTGTTTTTAGAAAATGATTTATTGGTGATATGAAAGAAAAAGGTCCTTATGCTTCCAAAACCGTATCGCAAGCGATGCGTGTAAATGTTCAGACAGAGCATCAGTTTACCAAACCTCCCCCGTACAGAACAGAAGACGTAATGGAACTGAGTCATGATCAAGGGCTAACGTTAGCTACTTATCTTTTAGCTAGCTAGCTATCACAACAACAGCGACATCGATTTGAATGTACAGTCATACAAACACAACATGAACATCTAACTTACCTCTTTATTTGCTAAACCCTAAGGAATCGCATGTCAAAATGCACTTCTTCAAAAGATTTGCAGTAAACAGAAGAAAGCCTAGCACCATCTGTCCACCGATGGCTGTCAACACTACCGATCTCCCTAATTTACTACTATTCTGCAAGCAGCAATAACGATGTCACTTTCCTATGGTAATGAGGAACCCTTCAAAATTAAAGCCCGCATTTCAAAACAGTGCATGGATAATTCATTCAAAAGATATTCTATTTCAATCAATGTCGATTTGTATTGTGTTCGTAAACAAATGCAATGTCAAAATATATATAATCAATACCACTATTGACAATATTGGGATTATAGTGAAAAAAAAAACTATTCTGTGTGGCATTGTAAAAGTGGGGTTGGGAGTACTCGGTAGGGTCTGTAGAATATATATGTTGTCATTTCATGGGGCAGTGAAAAATACGATGTGTTGTTAGCGTTTTACTACATCCATTCCATAGGCCACAATGCAAATCACTGTATATTAAATACATATTGTGCCCCATCAAATGACACCATATATGGATTCTACAGACCCTACGGAGTACTCCCAACCCCATTTTTACTTTGGCACATAGTTGTTTTCTATAAACCAATATGTAATTTATAGGCCTACAGTGTATTGCATTGGGACCACTGGAATGGGTGGATTAGAAAGTGCTGCTAGGTATGTAGACCTCAGTAACCCAAGAAATAACACCACATTTAGATACTACAGACCCTACAGAGTATTTCTAACCCCACTTTTACATCGGCACAGTCACTTTCTCTATAAGACAATATGTAATTCATATGCAGTGTATTGCATTGCAGTGAATAGAGTAAGGAGTCACCAGCACAATGTATTAAACCCGTTGCCCAGCACAATAGACCAATTTAAGTTTAGTAGATTTTACATATTGCTGAGGCTATATTTAAATAACTTTTAATGAAATATAAATATGTAAAATCTACAAAACTTAAATTGGTCTATTGTGCTGGGCAACGGGTTTAATACATTGTGCTGGTGACTCCTTACTCTATTCACTGCAATGCAATACACTGCATATGAATTACATATTGTCTTATAGAGAAAATGACTGTGCCGATGTAAAAGTGGGGTTGGGAATACTCTGTAGGGTCTGTAGTATCTAAATGTGGTGTTATTTCTTGGGTTACTGAGGTCTACAAAGAAAGAAATGCTGGTCTTTGAAAGAAATGCTGGTATAAATAATTTTTAAAAAATGGGTGGTTGCAATGCTGCGAAAAAAAACAGTTATACTGCACTGGATGCCCCCCCAAAAATCGATATTCCAAAGTTTAGCATGTCTTTGTAGGGGGACTCTTATTTTGAGGGGGAAAAATCCGCGATCGTGATGCCAGCATCATATCCTGCTGCAAGGAGAACGGTAATCCCTATTTTGATGAGGAAAACAAACGCATGTGGTTTTGTCAACCAATCAGGTGAAGGTTCACCGATTTGCAGTAAACCAATCGCGTGAGTCCCGGACAAATCGGTCAGGGGCCCGGCTCAAATCAAAGGAAAGGATGCATAATGAAGCCATGTTACACTGCAAATCAACACAGTATAATACTAAAGAAGCCTTTACTGCCCTCTAACAAGTTATTGGATCACCATGAACTTGATTTGCAGAATAACATAGGTTTAAGTGTTTTTTCCACAGTGTAATGTAATAAAATGTTGCAATGTCAGCGTGCAATCAGAATACTGAAAGTGTACATGACCTTTTACTGTAATTCTAACCCATCACTTATTCAAAAGAGAAGTGATTTATTTCATAATCTAACATGGAACAGGGCTTGAATCAGCAACACAGTGATTACAGTGAAAGTTTAGGCCTCAGTGGCGGAGGAGCTGGGAACCACTGGGAGCCCGGGAGCAAATGTCACAGGTCCCCTATCCTACAATTAGTTTGTAACAGAGGGCCCTTTCAATATATTTAAAATGGGCCCATGTTAGGCATGTACAGTGCCTTCAGAAAGTATTCACACCCCTTGACTTTTTGCAAATTTTGTTGAGACAACCTGAATTTAAAATAGATTAAATTGAGATTGTGTCACTGGCTTACACACAATACCCCATCATGTCAAAGTGGAATTGTTATTACATTTTTTACAAATGAATAAAAATCAAATGTCTTGAGTCAAAAAGTATTCAACCCCTTTGTTATGGCAAGCTTAAATAAGTTCAGGAGTAAAAATGTGCTTAACAACTCACATAAATTGCATGCACTCACTCTGTGCAATAAGTGTTTAACATGTTTTTTGAATTACTACCTCATCTCTGTACCCCACACATACAATTATCTGTAAGGTCCCTCAGTCGAGCAGTGAATTTCAAACAGATTCAACCACAGACCAGGGAGGTTTTCCAATGCCTCGCAAAGAAGGTCACCTATTGGTAGATGGGTAAATATAAAAAAAGCAGACATTGCATATCTCTTTGAGTATGGTGAAGTTATTAATTACACTTTGGATGGTGTATCAATACACCCAGTCACTATAAAGTTACAGGCGTCCTTCCTAACTCAGTTGCCGGAGAGGAAGGAAACCACTTAGGCCAATGGTGACTTTAAAACAGTTAAGAGTTTGATGGCTGTGATAGGAGAAAACTGAGGATGGATCAACAACTACTACAATACTAACCTAATTGACAGTGTAAAGGAAGCCTGTACAGAATAAAAAATATTCCAAAACATGGATCCTTTTTGCAATAAGGCACTAAAGTAAAGCTGAAAAACATGTGGCAAAGATATTAACTATGTCCTGAATATAAAGCGTTATGTTTGGGGCAAATCCAACACAACACTGAGTACCACTCTTCATATTTTCAAGCATGGTGGTGGCTGCATCATGTTATGTGTATGCCTATCATCGGCAAGGACTAGGGAGTTTTTTTAGGATAAAAGGAAACGGAATAAAGCTAAGCACAGGCAAAAACGGTAGAGGAAAACCTGGTTCAGTCTGCTTTCCAACAGACACTGGGAGACAAATTCACCTTTCAGCAAGACAATAACCTAAAACGTAAGGCCTACTATACACTGGAGTTGCTTACCAAGACGACATCGAATGTTCCTGAGTGGCCTAGTTACAGTTTTGACTAAAATCGGCTTGAAAATCTATGGTAAGACATGAAAATGGCTGTCTAGCAATGATCAACAACCAACTTGACATAGCTTGAAGACTCACAGCTGTAATCGCTGCCAAAGGTGTGAATATTTATGTAAATGTGATATTTATGTATTTAATTTTCAATAAATTAGCAACATTTTTCTAAAAACATGTTTTCACTTTGTCATTGTGGGGTATTGTGTGTAGATAGGTGACAAAAAATATATATTTAATCAATTTTTAATTCAGGCTGTAACAACAAAATGCAGAATAAGTCAAGGGATATGAATACTTTATGAATACTTTATCAGACTTACACTGCCACCTGCTGATAAAGGTACAATGGTGAAATGTGTGTTAGTGACAAGAGGACGTAGGAAAGCAGCTATAAGATTTTGAAGCGTGTCCATTAATGAGAGCCCACCAATGTTTACTGACCATACCCCGTTCACCTCTTTACAGGTATTGTAATGAGTGGAAATTTTGCATGTTTGGTGTTCCAGTAGTTATTAGGGTAATCCAGTTCTAAGTGTGATAAACACATTATAAAAGGGTACTTCAAGAAAAATAAAGAACTTTAATTTAACCAAAAAATAGAGCTTTACATGGATTTTGAGACAAAAATAAGCAACATAATGAGATAAATGTTAATTAACTAGATTGCACAAGCTACATGGGTTTTTGCCAAGACATGGGTTTTTGCAATGACATCAGTCCCCTCTTCAATAACTAACAAATTCCTCTTCAGTAATCAACAAATGCCTCTTCAGTAATCAACAAATGCCTCTTCAGTAATCAACAAATGCCAGTTTGGGCTACACACTAATATGACCATTCTGTAGAAAGGTGAGACTCTCACAAACACAGGCCTCACAAGACTCCTCTGAAGGTCCCCCTGTACCAGTTTAAAAAAAAAATATGGATGTATATATGGAGACAGTTTAGTGCCAAAAATAAGGGGTTAAATACATGTAAAAAATAAATAAAATAAATGTTTCCTGATCTTACTTATACCGTATCTCTCAGATATAGGACAGACACTTCAGAACAAACTTCCTTTAGAGGGAATATATGTTCCATGTAATTAATCTGTTATTCAATGTGTTTGTATGGGCTAATAGCAGTAAGGCCAAATAAAAATGTTCAAATAATTTTTTCATATGTTTTGGGATACTTCAAGGGCTCTTAAAATTCTAAATCATATTGCAAAATGATCCTTGGTATGACCTTCTTTAAACAATTCCATATAGCTTAGTAGAACACCCCCTGGGCTTACACAGGGCTTAGACTGTAATGGGTTAAACGGAGTTTGACCAACTCGTCTTTTTCAATATTGGAAGAAAAATAAATATCTTTTAAAAAACTAACAGAATCCATATGAAGGAAATCCATCTCAGTGACGGAGAACTTTAACCCCTGAATCCATTTAAATGCTTAGTGGAACCATTAACTTTAAAGGGATAGTTCACCCAAATTACAAAATCACATTGGTTTCTTTCCCTGTAAGCAGTCTATGGACAAGGTATGACAGCAATCCAAGATTTAGTTTCCTTGGCACCATTTTCAAATGGTAATATTTTAGCATGTGGCACAAATCCCATTCAAGTCATGGTACTTATTTGCATTTTTTTGGCACATAATATCCAAAACATCCTAAATTATCGAACATTGATTGTGTAGCTCAACTCACTTATAGATGATTTGGACCTGATGCACAAAAAATGCTAATATAGGTACCATGATTTACAGGGGATTTGTGCCACAAATGCTAAAACAAAAGCACTTTTTACAACAGCATTTGTCAAAGTGCTTCACGGTAACATGGCCTAATCCTCCAAAGAACAAGCAGCAGCACAGTGGCAAGGTAAACCTCCCAGATGGAAGAAACCTTGAGAGGAACCAGACTAAGGCACTTGTGCCATGTTTTAATGTCAAAACATATATTTTGTAAAACCACAAACACTAACAGAACCACCTTTTAAAGCTGCAATCAGCAGTTGAAACAATAAAAAAAGTGTACTCCTCACCCCTGTTTCGGTAAAAAGCTGAGGGAAGGGGCTGGAGAAATGTAACCACTCAAATTCATAGAGCTATGGATGCAAGGACTGACCAGCCATGATATAGAAATTAGTTTTAAAAATGTGTTTACATTTACTTTGTTTACAAACATTGGAGTAAAACAAGCTTATATTTTGGGTACAACTGTTTAACTAAGCTCATGAGGAATTGATAAGTTATATTCTTCAAGAATCAATGGGTACATATGATTTATTATTATAAGTCCAAAAATGGCTGTAGCAACTGCTGATTGACCTTTTAAAGGGTTAGTTCATCCAATCTACATGCTTGGGTGAAATTAAATCTACAATGGCTGTGTTTACAATTCAGATTTTTGTGCCCAATTACAGTGCATTCGGAAAGTATTCAGACCCCTTGACTTTTTCCACATTTTGTTACGTTACAGCCTTATTCTAAAATGGATTAAATTGTTGTTTTCCTCAGCAAAAGGCACATGACAGCCCTATGGTGAAGCATGGTGGCTGCAGCATCATGCTGTGGGGATGTTTTTCAGTGGCAGGGACTGGGAGACAGGTCAGGATCAAGGGAAAGATGAACGGAGCAAAGTACAGAGAGATCCTTGATGAAAACCTGCTCCAGAGCGCTCAGGACCTCAGACTGGGGCGAAGGTTCACCTTCCAACAGGACAACGACCCTAAGCACGCAGCCAAGACAACGCAGGAGTGGCTTCAGGACAAGTCTCAATGTCCTTGAGTGGCCCAGCCAGAGCCTGGACTTGAACCCGATCGAACATCTCTGGAGAGAGCTGAAAATAGCTGTGCAGTGACGCTCCCCATCCAAATTAAAGGGGTCGGAATACTCAGTGCACTGTATTGGCAAAAGATCTGATTGGTCAAAATACTAATTAGTGGCAAAAGATCAGAATTGGGATGCCTGTATAAATGCAGCCTTTTGAGTTGTATATGTTGGCCTGAGCCCTATACTACGTACATGGTTTGACGAGTTAGTGAGGTGCGGTAACTTTGACAAACTCGGAGTTCCTCGGGATAACCGGTACCACAAAAGTGACCTTTACATTTCTATGGCAACGAATCCTTCAGAACTAACCTGCTCCAGGGCAGGCTAACTCGTGGCTAACTTTTTATACTGAATGAAGCGTCTGAGCCGCGAGTTGAGGACCAATAAAATCAGATTCCCTCCTACTAGCAAAGATTGCGTCATCATCCCCTTCATTTGAGGAAGACGACTGATTAAATATTTTATTAATCAAATGTTTGTGTTCGATAGTAGTGGGGAAAAAGGTGCTGGTGCATTGATAAGCACACCAAAGATGGCATTACCAATAAGTAATACAATAAAGACGGCACTTTTACAAGCCTATTTCACACCATAGCCTGCTGAATTTGCATTGTCTAAATGAAGAGTTCAGAGTTCGACTAGCCATGTGCGACACGCACAAGCCTGCTAGAGTTAGCCGCAAGCGGACGAGCAATATCCACAGTCATAGTACGGATTGTGCCGGAGCTGAATGTGAAGCTAACTGAACCTGGCTAGCTTTAGAAAACCCTGAGTAGAATATAGCTTCAATCGTAGTATACCTCTCTGTAGTGACAGCATCCACGATAATCCTTTGTATACTTTTGCTACAGCTAGCATGATTACATTAGATAAACTAACCCTTTAACTTGGAGAAATTCCAACTACATTTTTAATTTATTTTTATCTACACAACCCACTCCATACTTCGTAAGGGTGTTTTTATATAGCGTTGGCCTTCATTGTACTGCTGAAAGGTGAATTTCTACCATAGACTACTGATAGTGTAGCTGTTGTTAACTTTTATTTTGAAGGCTATATTAACTCCGAAGTAAATTTGTTGGTGCTTCTGGCGAAATTTGGGTCATACCGAATTGGTCCATGTATTGAAAGTAAAATCATTGGTATTAATTTACAAAGCAACTGTTCCAAAACCATTGCATTTTAATTGAAAAATCACAGCAAAAATGGAGCTAAATCTGGAAGAACGATAATCTGAAAGTTGCTTAATGGTAATTTAGATTCTTGAAATACACCTATTGATTCTTTAAGAATATTAACGGAAACTCGTCATTCACTACGCGCAGCACTAAATCTGGCGGGAAAATCCGACCCGACAGGGAAATCGAATACAGTGGTTTTCAGGCAGGATGGAGACGCAATATTGTTACTGTTGAATCACATTGATGACCACTAGGGAAAAAAACGAAAATACACAAAGCTACATAATGGAGCTTTAAACGCCCCATGAGCAAAGCACAACCATCGGTCTTTATCATAACCCAAAATATTTGGTTTTATTACACTATAGTTTACAAACGACAATGTAAACAAACAATGTATAGCTTGGATGTCATGGACTGGTCCTCTGTAGCTCAGTTGGTAGAGCGTGGCTCTTGCAACACCAGGACAGTTGGTTCAATTCCTGGGACCACTCATTCGTAAAACAATTATGCACGAAGCACGCATGACTAAGTCGCTGTGGATAAAAGCATCTGGTATACTGTTAGTCCTTGCACCTAGAGCGGAGTCTATGAATTTGAGAGGGGTTACATTTTCCTAGCCCCATCCCTCAGCTGTATACCAGAACAAGTGACAGGGCAGCAGTTTTTCGAATCCCAGAATGTAGCTTTAATCTGTCAATTTCTGTCAAGTAGACACTTACTTGAAAACAAGGATCGGTTTACACATTTTAGTTTGCTTGAAATTGAACCCAACTTAAACCTATAACAAAACTGATTTGCGTTTTAGCTAACAACTATGTGTGAACACGCTTATTATAACTGTCCAGTGAAAATCTCACTTTTAAAAGTTATGTTAACTCATACCCAAATAACGTTGTTGATTCATCCTATACTTGTATGTGGCCAAAGCATAAATCTGAGGGAAAAAACCCACTTCAAAGACCACCTCAAACAGACAGTTTCAGAAATGCTTTCCATTTCTTCATAGAGGATGATGTCATCCTCCTGAGGAGGATGAGATGGCCAATCAGCAGCCTACTTGCTTGAATATTTTTTATGACCAGTATACGCCCACACCATTCTGTTGTTGAGGTACGCCCACATCATTCCAACAGAAAAGCTGCTTTTTAACATACTTAAAAGGATACTTTGGGATTTTGGCAATGAGGCCATTTATCTTCTTCCACAGTGTCAGATGAACTCGTGGATACCATTTGTATGTCTCTGTGTCCAGTATGAAGGAAGTTATAGGTAGTTTCGGAAGCCAATTCTAACTAGCGTTAACACAATGACTGGACGTCTATGGGTATCTGCTAGTTTGGCAATTCCTTACTACTAAGTACTTTCTGATGTACCTGTGTCATAACAGATTTGAATAAGCCATCATTCTCAATTCACTTGTGTTGATAGTCTGATAGCATAACATCAAAAAATAAACCTGAAAACATGGAATTGTCATATGAAATGTCCTAAAATAGCCAAAGAGATGCATCCTTCAAGCAGACATGAAGGAAAAGTGTATAATAACTAACTGGCTGAATTTATGTATTTTTGGGGGATTGGCACTAGGTTCTTCTCAGTTGATGATTAGAGGGAGGATCGATGAGGGCCGTCTGTCTGCAGTCAGTCACTGCTACTGTCTGAGCTCACGTAGCAGCCTTCCTCCCCAGTGTGCCCCACAAAGCAGAGACCTGAGGAACACCAGCAACAGAACAAGGTGGTCAGTCAGAACTACACTGCATATACAAAAGTATGTGGACACCCCTTCAAATGAGTGGATTCTGCTATTTCAGCCACACCCGTTGCTGACAGGTGTATAAAATTGAGCACAGCCATGCAATCTCCATAGACAAACATTGGCAGTAGAATGGCCTTACTGAAGAGCTGTGAATTTAAAACGTGGCACAGTCATAAGATGCCACCTTTCCAACAAGTCAGTTCGTCAAATTTCTACCCTGCTAAAGTTGCCCCGGTCAACTGTAAGTGCAGTTATTTTTAAGTGGAAACATCTAGGAGCAACAACGGCTCAGCCGCGAATTGGTAGGCTACACAAGCTCACAGAACGGGACCGCGTTGATGTGATGTAGCGCGTAAAAATCGGCAGTCCTCGGTTGCAACACTCACTACTGAGTTTCAAACTGCCTCTGGAAGCAACGTCAGCACAAGAACTGTTCGTCGGGAGCTTCCTGAAATGGGTTTCCATAACCGAGCAGCTGCACACAAGCCTAAGATCACCATGCGCAATGCCAAGCGTCGGCTGGAGTGGTGTAAAGCTCGCCACCATTGGACTCTGGAGCAATGGAAACACGTTCTCTGGAGTGATGAATCACGCTTCACCACCTGGCAGTCCAACGGACAAATCTGGGTTTGGCGGATGCCAGGAGAACACTACCTGCCCGAATGCAGCGCCAACTGTAAAGTTTGGTGGAGGAGGAATAATGTTCTGGGGCTGTTTTTCATGGTTCGGGCTAGGCCCCTTAGTTCCAGTGAAGGGAAATCTTAACGCTACAGCATACAATTACATTCTAGACAATTCTGTGCTTCTAACTTTGTGGCAACAGTTTGGGGAAGGCCCTTTCCCGTTTCAGCATGACAATGCCCCCGTGCTCGAGGTGAGGTCCATACAGAAATGGTTTGTCGAGATCGGTGTGGAAGAACTTGACTGGCCTGCACAGAGCCCTGACCTCAACCCCATCAAACACCTTTGGGATAAATTGGAACGCTGAATGCGAGCCAGGACTAATGGCCCAACATCAGTGCCTGACCTCACTAATTAATGCACTTGTGGCTGAATGGAAGCAAGTCCCCACAGCAATGTTCCAACATTTAGTGGAAAGCCTTCCCAGAACAGTGGAGGCTGTTATAGCAGCAAGGGGGGGGCGACCAACTCCATATTAATGCCCATAATTCTGGAATGACATGTTCGAAGAGCAGGTGTCCACATACTTTTGATAATGTAGTGTATTTTATCTCTATGGCTAATATCCTGTGAAAGCATAACTGGAGCCTCCATGTAATTTTAAGAGGCTTGATACAATGATGGAAAGCTAGTGAAAGAGTTTGGGGGCGGTAGCTAACTGACTGCAAATAAATGTAAATAACTTTAGCTTCTGGAATTTAGTGCAAATGATTCTGAAATCTTACCATTTAAAGTCTTCTTTTCATCTTCCTCAAAGCGGTCGAAGTCCAAACTAACAAAAGCACTCTGAGGACATCACAATATTTATCATGAATAAACAACGAGGTATGACATCTACTAGTACATTCTGTTACTGTAAGCAGAACTCTAACAACTCATTTGGAAGGTCATGTCTTGTATTTTTTAGTTCTCAAATGTCAAAAGGACTAAATATCCAAAGTATGTCTACCTACAGGTATTGCTAGCTGTACAAAAGAGATTAGGAGATAGACATATAATACTATATATTTTTCCCTTAATAAAAAGCACTACCTTTTGCTTGAGGAGCATCTTCCAGTCTCCCCTCTCCTGTTTGACGAGCCTGATGACTGGCTCATTGCACTTCATCTCCCAGGAGCACCTCTCTGCAGTGATGTTACTATGGAGCTCCAGGTCAGCACGGTAAGGCCTGTCATTCACATACGCACTACAGAGGCAATATAATCGTTAGAGATGAAATATTATCAAATGAAATGCTTCTCTCATTTGTGTTGCAGGGAATTACAGCCCCAATGTTAACTTCATCTTTTAAAAAACTCCTGCACACACAATGTTACCTTGCACGGGAGTTATTTTTTACATTTTTATTTACATAGAACAGAAACATTAACAGCTCAGCACTTGCCTCAAGCTACTTTAGATAAAAACTGTCTGTTCAGGTGGTTGAAAGGACATGTGACAGACATTAAACAGACCTGTACACCACTCTGTCAGGGAAGAATTCACATCTCTGTTCCACTGGTTCTCTGAGCTTTATGTTCAGTGTGACTGTGTCATCTCTCTGGAACCACTTGATCTGGGGATGGAAACTGAAAAAGACTAACTAAATGTAAATCTATGATGGATTGGAGTAATTTGCATTTCAATTCAGCCAATTTATATATTAAGTAAACTGAATTGAAGTGGAATCGACTCCATGCAACACTGATGCGCACTACAAAAACACAAAATCAGCTTAATTTGACTATTCAGAAATATAAGGGATACGTGTACCTCAAATACCTTTTTGGTGCGTCCACATCGACCTTGTCAACACTGATGACTTTCTCACTGTTGATGACTTGCTGGCCGTTGATTTGCTTCTCATCGATCAAATGACCTGAATAAGACAAATGCACCAGTTGGAATAGTATGAAGAGCCAGCCTTATGAGGTACAACAATGGTGAATGGCATAGTAGACTACTCTATATTTGAGTCTTTATATGTCTTTGTTGATCATTATCAACTTGTGTTTTCAACAATAGTGAATGTCATGGTTGACTAGACATACATACATACAGTAAATTTACTTTTTGGACATTGTTGATCACTATCAAACTAAAATAGTTTTCATACCATTTTCAATGGGGCGGGGAACTGCAGAAATCCAGTCTTTGGGGGAGAATCCTTGTAGAGCTGTATGCCTGCATGACAACACAAGTCTTTTGAACATCACATGTTGAAGTGAGATCAATGAAACACTAGCCATTGATCACAGTTAGGGCACTCAGCACTGAGACGTAAGCCTCTGCCGCAGACTGGTTAAATCAACGTTGTTTCCACGTCATTTCAATGAAATTACGTTGAACCAACGTGTAATAGACGTTAAATTGACGTCAGTGGACAGTGGGATATCTCGGGTCGGGTGCAGAGCCGCACTGTATAGTGAAAGAATCAAACATCAGAAAATCTATTTTTATTGACTGACAGCATCAAAGAAAAACAATAGTGAAGACACCAACCTCCGTGTTGGAGTGGTGCCTTGGAGGTTAGCTATGCGGCTCCTCCACTGCTCCATTTTGGGGTCATTGTCCATGGGTGTTGGGGCAGGTAACTGGGCCTCGCGAGGTGTTGGGAGTGGGGAAGGTAACTGGGCCTCGCGAGGTGTTGGGAGTGGGGAAGGTAACTGGGCCTCGCGAGGTGTTGGGAGTGGGGAAGGTAACTGGGCCCTGTCCATGAGTGTTGGTAGTTGAGCTACGCTCGGATCAGGTACTGCTGCTAATGGGGCCTCCTTCTGTGGCTTGGGCGAGAGCTGGGTAGGGTATACAAAGACCTTCTGGTCCATCTGACGCAGGTCTGCTGAGTCCTTCATATGGCACTGGGACAGGTCTGTCTGGGCATGAAGCACAGCCGTTTGGTTCTGGGGCGGGTCTACAGAAACCTCCTGGCCACAGTGTAAGCGCTCGACGGCTGCCCTCATCCTGTGGACCAGGGCCTCCTCTGCAGCCTGCACCTTGTTCTCCAAGGTCACCTCAGAGCCCTCCGGCCTAGCAAACAAACCAAGCAGACACGAGTCACGACACACAATCATAATAGGTTGGTAATGTAGTGCTCTCATTAAGTACTGGGGATGAAAAATCGAATGGTTGACAGCCATGTCCTCTCTGACGTAACCCCATATCTGCACATAGCCCCTGGTGTAGCAGCATAAGTTTTAACATGCTGTATTACATTGTGCCGTATTATAAGTGAAGAATGCTGTTGGATGTCAGTGTACAGTATCTTGTATTATGAGGTCCTATGGTGCTGAAAGCCTGGTTACCCATGGGCATAGAGGACTGAACTCACCCCGTGGTGAGAGGGGTCTCCCCAGCACTGGCTCCAGGCCCAGCCCCGTGGTGGAGCTCCTTCAGCAAGTCCAGGTGCTGAGGGTTGCTGGTGCCCATCCCTGTGCTCAGGATCTCAGCGTGGATGTTGTACTCGTTTATGAATGTCTTCAGGCCTGGCAGACGGGTCATCCGCACCTGAGAACAGAGCACATTTTAGTCATTTAGCAGACACTATTATCCAGAGCGACTTACAGGAGCAATTATGGTTAAGTGCCTTGCACAGACAGATTTTACACCTAATCAGCTTTAGGATTTGAACCAGCAACCTTTCAGTTACTGGCCCAACGCTCTTAACCGCTAGGCTACCTGCCACACAAGGATTAAGGACATTCAGTGTTTGTGTGTCTGTGTTGAAATTCAGCTGTCTGTAGATGGAGTAGAAGTAGCTAAAACCAAATGGAAGATAAAAAGTGACAACCTACCATGGGATCGACGAAGACCGTGTTTCCCAAACACAGAACAACCTTGGCTTGGTGCTGCAGGCCTTTGATCTTCTGACTGATGGCCCTGGTGACCTGAATCCACACCATTGGAATAATGTCATTGTAACCTGTTGTTCTAGACTCATTGATTATGCACTTTGAAAAGGTAAGGTCCTACACTAGCAATTGGCATTCACAATATGAGTCTCCGGCAATCACAATCTCAACACATAATTTGAGCTTCTGCAACATAATTCACAGTCATTGCTTCGAATCATTTCAATGTTCTATCCCTAAAGATGAGCTCCGAAAAAGTGAGTGAGAGAAAGAGCCCAGTGAGTGAGTGCAGCCTGGTGTATAGACCTTGGGGTTCCATTCGACCTCAGCGTCGATGGGCATAGCCCTGCAGACGATGATTTCCAGAGCCTGGGGTGGCAGTGTGTGGAACTGGGGCGGCAGCTGCAGCAGCTGGTGGGACTTCACCTCCTGCTCACGCCCCTCATCCAGGAACAGAGCCCTCACGCTGCAGAACAGACACTCACCCTTGTCCGGCACCGAAGTCAACCGCACCCTGCATGACAGGTAGGAGAGGAGCAGTGGGTGAAATTGTTAAGGAACGAGAGGTAGGGTGGCATTGGGTTGATATGTGACAAAAGCATTTGACCCACCCAGAGGATTTGGACTTCACTGCATGTAACCATTACTTGGCATGTTGTTTAAACCTGCTTCATGGCCATATAACATACATCATCAGTTATGAAAGTGACTGAATTAATGTTGTTTGGTGTTTGTTTTCTGACCTGTGGTAGACCTCATCCTCTTGTACTCCGTAGAGCCCTCCCTCCAGAACCTCCTTAGCGCCCAGCTTCTCAGTGGCGTAGTACGCAGTCATCTCTGCTGCCAGGCTCTCATAACTGTCCACCTTCTTACTCACAATGCGTCCGTAGTAGACGGAAGCAGTCTTGATGTACAAGGGCAGAACCTTTCAAACGTAAGCGTGAAAAAATTGAATGTCTTCATTTGTATACATTAAGATAGAATATTAAACTATATTACACCGGTGACCTCATTGGAAAAGCTTGAGAGGATATGTCCAACTTTGGCATGTGTTCTTGGCTGATATCTACACCCCTGAAACAAGTGTTATCATATAATATGCTGACTCACCACAATAGTTCCAGAGTCTGGTTGCAGTGGCTGATCCTGTATGGGGCTGATGCTGTGTCGATAAGAACAAACATTGCTGTCCCTGCAATACAGCACAAGTCACATTAAGTACTACATAAAGAATATCAGGTGCCACCTATTGCTGCTGTGCCCTTGAGCAAAGCAATTAATTACAAAACTATAAAGTTATATTCTTAAGTGCATAGGACAAGTATGCATCTTTCAAAAGTACCCAAATCCAAGGTTCAGCTCATGTCTGAGTATTGTAACATGCATAACAGCAAATCAAATCTAACATTATTGTCCCCATGGAGAAATGTTCTTGGCAGAGTACTGCCTGCATCTCAGCAGCACTGACCTGCAGAAGCCGAAGCTCTTGAGGTAGCTGCAGAGAGGCCTGTCTGACTTCTGTTCCTCCTTGGCCTGCAGGACTCCCTGGGCGAAGTGCAGCAGCTCTGGAGGCAGCGAGGCCTCAGTACGCTTCAGGTAGCGCAGGACCCCGATCACGTGACGGGCATTCCTCTCGGACAGCAGCAGCACTGACTTGGCAGGGTGGGCTGTGTTCTCTGCAGCACGCTCCTGTCAATCACAGAATCCCATATGAAAAGGAATTCACAAAGTAGACCATGCTCATACAGTCAAAGCAGACACAGATGCCATCTGAATAGGTTATGTAAAAGGAGATCAAAACAAGTCACTCATGGCCATCTTCTGACTTGAGATCTGCCCGCTAACCTAGGCTTTTCACGCAAGTCTCCCAGAAAAAGTCAGAGCTTTGCACGCTTATCTCAGCTCTGAATCCGGCACAGAGCAAGAGAAGGAACATATTGTGCGGATTTGGTTTGTCCTAACGTTACCTTGTCTGAGAGGTTCTGGAAGTTCTGGGACATGCAGAACAGACGGCTGCCAAACAGCTTAGGTGAGCTTGGGAAGCCGTAGTGCACAACACACGTAGCATCACGGATACCCAAAGACTTCATACACTCATTGGTGGTGACTGGTGGACAGGAAGAGAAGGAAAGAAAAATAGGTCAGATTTATCAAAGGGCAAATTAGAGAAAATACCTGGAGACACGCTCACTTTCAATCAAGTGAACTGAGCTGACCTGGCAGACTATGCCATAAAATGGAAAGATGTATGCCATTTTTATTCATTGCAACTGTCAACTCCTAAGTAAATGCAATTGTGGGTCAGTTCACCCAGAATGACATGAGTGCCAGGTCCAATGGGCTTCGTCCACTGCTCAGTCACCAAGTCAAACTGGTAGGTTAAGCCCTCGTGGGCCTTCAGGGAAAACGCTGATGTGTTGGAAACAGCCTGAATGACAGATTCAAGGAACAAACATTTAGTTGAATGAATATACATTAACAATGTTTTGTTTTTCTAGTACCGTACACTTCTGGTAAGACGTCCAAAAATAAGGTTACAAAATGCTAATCTTACAAGTATTGAAATGTAGCAATGGCTTTTTGTTTCTATAGTACCGTGCTCCTGTAGGGGACAGGATGTCCAAAAATAAGGTTGGCAAACAAACATTTATTTGTTCTAGATCTATAGATTGCTGTAGAGTTACCTTGAAGACGTGCTCGACCTCCTCAACAGAGTTGGTGATGACAAGGGTCTTCTGGGCCATGTCGGGGGTGAAGTCCAGTGCCCCGAGCAGGACAGAGATCTTAGTGCAGTCCAGACACAACAGGATAATCTGGGGGGAGGGTTGAAGAGAGATGCGAGAATGCTTTCTTTATTTTTTATTATTGAAGAACATTTATACATAAGTGAAACTTTGCTTTGAGCGATAGAATACAAAACAACTCTTAGACCTTGTTTGACTCATGGACCCTTCCACCCTTACTAAAAGTAATGACTAGTCTAAATGAGGTACGATGAAAGCAAGTTTACTGCCCCATTACATAGCTTTAACCAATCACAAATCCAACCAACAGGCCCTTGAAATCAGAGATGGATACACACTTAAAGGGATAGTTGAGGCAAAATCTATATTTGAGTGGAATTACCCTTAACTTTAGTTGTGTCTGAAGGCCCATAGTGACAGAATCCACAATAATCCATTACATTTAGTTTGAATTTAGTTTACAGGGTTTTTATGAGTTAATTTCTGCTTGCGATGCAGCTTTGCTAACATCGGTCCGGCTGTTCACGTTCATGAATTTGGACGAGGCTAATTATGCTAGCTCCTGGCTGTGGCAGAAGTAAACAATGGACTATTGTTGATTCTGTCACTATGGGCCTTCAGACACAATTCAAGGTAAGGGTAATTACACTTAAATATAGATTGTTTTTGTTGGGACACAAGCCATAATTTATTTTGTTGTCAGTCCTTTCAAAACTGACCTGGTGCACGTTGCCGTAGAGTGCAGCCTCCTCCATCACCGTGACGATAATGGTGGGGTTGCTCATGTGGTTGTGGAGCAGACCCTCCAGGTGGTGGCACCAGCGCTTGCCCACTGCGATGATCTGTCTGGGGCACGACACCCGCTCCTCGCTGGCCGTCACCCTCTGGAAGTGCTGCAGTATGGTGGTCATCTGAGGAAAGGGGGAGAACATTAGTCTGACAAACTGCTGAGGAGACCGTGGCGAAGGAGGAAAACCAATGAGACTGAGTTTTCTTTTTGTATTTTAATAGGATCCCCATTAGCTGTTGCGAAAGCCGCAACTACTCTTCCTGGGGTCCGCACAGATCATGAAACATGACATAATACAGAACATTAATAGACAAGAACAGCTCAAGGACAGAACTACATACATTTAAAAAAACGGCCCCGATAGCCTACATACAGTGGGGAGAACAAGTATTTGATACACTGCCGATTTTGCAAGATTTCCTACTTACAAAGCATGTAGAGGTCTGTAATTTTTATCATAGGTACACTTCAACTGTGAGAGACGGAATCTAAAACAAAAATCCAGAAAATCACATTGTATGATTTTTAAGTAATTAATTTGCATTTTATTGCATGACATAAGTATTTGATCACCTACCAACCAGTAAGAATTCTGGCTCTCACAGACCTGTTAGTTTTTCTTTAAGAAGCCCTCCTGTTCTCCACTCATTAGCTGTATTAACTGCACCTGTTTGAACTCGTTACCTGTATAAAAGACACCTGTCCACACACTCAATCAAACAGACTCCAACCTCTCCACAATGGCCAAGACCAGAGAGCTGTGTAAGGACATCAGCGATAAAATTGTAGACCTGCACAAGGCTGGGATGGGCTACAGGACAATAGGCAAGCAGCTGGTGAGAAGGCAACAACTGTTGCCGCAATTATTAGAAAATGGAAGAAGTTCAAGATGACGGTCAATCACCCTCGGTCTGGGGCTCCATGCAAGATCTCACCTCGTGGGGAATCAATGATCATGAGGAAGGTGAGGGATCAGCCCAGAACTACACGGCAGGACCTGGTCAATGACCTGAAGAGAGCTGGGACCACAGTCTCAAAGAAAACCATTAGTAACACACTACGCCGTCATGGATTAAAATCCTGCAGCGCACGCAAGGTCCCCCTGTTTAAGCCAGCGCATGTCCAGGCCCGTCTGAAGTTTGCCAATGACCATCTGGATGATCCAGAGGAGGAATGGGAGAAGGTCATGTGGTCTGATGAGACAAAAATAGAGCTTTTTGGTCTAAACTCCACTCGCCGTGTTTGGAGTAAGAAGAAGGATGAGTACAACCCCAAGAACACCATCCCAACCGTGAAGCATGGAGGTGGAAACATAATTCTTTGTGGATGCTTTTCTGCAAAGGGGACAGGACGACTGCACCGTATTGAGGGGAGGATGGATGGGGCCATGTATCGCGAGATCTTGGCCAACAACCTCCTTCCCTCAGTAAGAGCATTGAAGATGGGTCGTGGCTGGGTCTTCCAGCATGACAATGACCCGAAACACACAGCCAGGGCAACTAAGGAGTGGCTCCGTAAGAAGCATCTCAAGGTCCTGGAGTGGCCTAGCCAGTCTCCAGACCTGAACCCAATAGAACATCTTTGGAGGGAGCTGAAAGTCCGTACAGCCCCGAAAACCTGAAGGATCTGGAGAAGGTCTGTATGGAGGAGTGGGCCAAAATCCCTGCTGCAGTGTGTGCAAACCTGGTCAAGACCTACAGGAAACGTATGATCTCTGTAATTGCAAACAAAGGTTTCTGTACCAAATATTAAGTTCTGCTTTTCTGATGTATCAAATACTTATGTCATGCAATAAAATGCAAATTAATTACTTAAAAATCATACAATGTGATTTTCTGGATTTTTGTTTTAGATTCCGTCTCTCACAGTTGAAGTGTACCTATAATAAAAATTACAGACCTCTACATGCTTTGTAAGTAGGAAAACCTGGCAGTGTATCAAATACTTGTTCTCCCCACTGTATCAATACATACACACAAAATATCTAGGTCAAATAGGGGAGAGGCGTTGTGGTGTTGCTTTTGAAGTGCAGATGACCAGGATTACTGCTTTAGGCAGTTGAAAGCACTGGAGTCTGGTCTAGTTTTATCACTGCAATCTCCGGACCGCATATACCCCCTGGTGACGGGGGTTTGAGTTCTGTCTTGGCTATTTTCCTGTCTGTGCCCCTTTACCATGTGTATCTCCCGCTCTCTCCTTTTGTACGGTCCTATCACTACAGTTGAAGAACAGTCATTGTGTCTCTCACCTCATCCGGGGCTCTAGAGAAGAGCAGGTCCACCTCGTCCAGCACCAGGTGACACAGCCGCAGGAACTGGAAACAGTGCAAACACAGCAGACGCACCAGGCTGAACGGAGTGGTCACCACCACCTGGCCTGGAGACAGACACACAAACACAGCAGGAGAGGAATGTAATACTCCTGTCTGTCTGTCAAATCTAACTGTCCTGACCCTGTGAATAATGGTCTTACAGTTGTTATGGATCTTGACAGTCTTTGCCTCGTCCTTCCCCAGTCCCACCAGTATGACCATGGGGTTGAGGACCTGGGCGGTCTGGCTCTCCTCCAGCAGGTCAATGACAGTCTGGGCTTTCTCCCACCCCGGGCACAGGATCACCGCTATGGGCTGAAGGAGACAACATACAATGTGGTGTTAGATAAAACAGAATAAACACAAATAGATCCTTTAACTGCAGATTTGTCAGCAGAAAGCCATGTCTGACTTACTGGTCGTAGTTTGGTAGGTTACTGCAGTTTGGCGTTGAACCCTAACAAACCAATTAAACATCCATATTTCTACATGCTACTTTGTCTACGTAGAGTGGTATCACCATGAAAAGAGTTGCAGAGGCCTGGCATAACAAAGATTTGACTGTTTAATTGATGCCAGACAATTTTATTAGGGGGCCAACAGAGATAGTAATCCAGTAATAGCAGGGGAAACACTGGAAATAACACCATTCCTGTCTAGTGCTCTGCTTGCTCAACTCACCCCGGTGCGAGACGAGAGGGCGCTGAAGACGGAGGAGAGCTGCATGTGGGCCAGGAACGGGGGGATGTAGGTGAGGGGCTGGTCTCCGCTGTGGGAGATGAGGACCGTATCACAGCCCCGGGCCACCGCCGGCCAACAGTAACTCTCAGCCACAGACGGGCCGGCATACTTCTTCCTCATCAAGATCTGAAAGGGAACACGGTGCACATACCAGTCTTCATCATGACATACTAGTCTAGACATTTACAGATTTTTCACCTAGTCGACTTCGGGATTCGAACCAGCGACCTTTCGGTTATTGGCCCAACAACCGCTAGGCTACCTGCTGCCCATACGACTGGACATTATTGTTGCCTAAGATCTTCAGGGTAAAATGTTGAACAGTCATTTCAAATGTTAAACTATTTACATTTATACTGAACAATCTTATCTTGACTTCTATTACCTTATTCCAAACATTACATTACATTCCTATCATTACATTTTCACAGTTGTAAATACATTTACATTTTAGTCCATTTAGCAAGCGCTCTTATCCAGAGCTATGTACAATCAGTGCATTCAAAATACATTCCATTCGAACGTTAGAACATAGTTGAAAGCAAACCAACCCTCCGGAAGGTGTCAGTGATTGGAGCGTTGGCCAGACTGGTGCAGGGGTCCAGAGTAAAGGCAGAATGCACCACTATCCCACTCCTGCTCAGATCAGTATGGACGATCTGACATGAAGAACACATTTAGTCAGTCATGCACAGTAGACATTATTGTATGTGCACAAAAAATGTCAATACATTTGGTGAAAGCTACCCAAGAAGGAAGTGATGAGTATATCTGCATTCAGTCCATTGATGCAACAAAAAAAAGGCATAAATTATGGTTGATTCGATGCTTACAGTAACTTCTGACGAGTCTACATCTGGGTTCAGAGGGTCAGGGTTTAGCAACTGCAACAACCGAGCGCAGACTAGCTCCTCCTCAGTAGTTTGCTGCTCTGTGAAGACGAACTCTTGTGTCCGGTCTACTAGGTCACTAGGAGTACTGGAAACACAGAGATGAACGTTTTTAGTACAGCCATTCACACTAATATATATATTATACACATAGAACGAAAATCTAAAACGCAACATGTAAAGTTGGTCCCATGTTTCATGAGCTGAAATAAAAGATCCCAGACATTTTCCATACGCACAAAAACCTTACTTCTCTCAAAATCTGGGAACAAACTTGTTTACATCCGTTAGTGAGCATTTCTTCTTTGCCAAGATAATCCATCCACCTGACAGGTGTGGCATATCAAGAAGCTGATTAAACAGCATGATCATTACACAGGTGCACCTTGTGCTAGGGACAATAAAAGGCCACTAAAATTTGCAGTTTTGTCAGACAATGCCACAGATGTCTCAAGTTGAGGGAGCGTGCATTTGGCATGCTAACTGCAGGAATGTCCACCAGAGCTGTTGCCAGAGAATTGTATGTTCAGTTCTCTACCATAAGCCGCCTCCAATGTCATTTTAGAGAATTTGGAAGTACGTCCAACCGGCCTCACAACCGCAGACCACATGTATGGCGTTGTGTGGGTGAACGGTTTGCTGATGTCAACGATGTGAACAGAGAGCCCCATGGTGGAGGTGGGGTTATGGTATGGGCAGGCATGAACTACGGAAAACGAACACAATTGCATTTTATCAATGGCATTTTGAATGCACAGAAACACTGTGACAAGATCATGAGGCCCACTGTGAGGCCCATTTTTTTTTTTTTAAGTATCTGTGACCAACAGACGCGTATCTGTATTCCCAGTCATGTGAAATCCATTGATTAGGGCCTAATGAATTCATTTCAATTGACTGATTTCCTCATTAACTGTAATTTTGTTCTGTATATATAAAAAACATTCACCCAAGAAATTCAACAAAGTTTAATTGTGAGAAAACACACACACATCACTTGTCTTAGCTTTTAATGTGATATACCTTGGTTCAGTGCATTGTTCCACAGGATCGACAGGTTGACTTTCACCACTATTATGAAAGGAATACAGCAGATGGAGCTTTAAAACAACTCTCTGACCAATTCACTAACTTACATATGGACAAAGTCATGGTTGAAAGGGAGGTAGCATTAAAATACAAACAAAATGTGAGCGGTAGTGGTGAACTGATGGTTGTGGTTGAAAGAATGGCAGCAGTTTTATTTTTTTTATTTGACCATTTAAAATACATAAAAATGCTACACCATGTAACAGATACACATGCCAAAATTGCTGAGGATTATTTACACAAAAAAGTAAAAAGACTTTCTTCCATTGTGGTCCTCTAAACAGAACAAAGTATGTAAGTGGAAGTGGCCGGAGGGTTGTGTTCATACCATACAGCCGTTTCAGTCTGTTGTCCGATCTGTTGAACTGCAGTGATCGGCTCTTCCTCTGCTTTCTCCGTGACCGCAGAGAACCTCTGAACACCACCTTCCTCCTTCTCTTCATTAAGCTCAGTCTGACAATTAAACAAAAGGTGCTTTACAGTATTAGTCCACGTCTCTTTTTGGCCCAAGATTCACTACTGAGATTCCATTTAGGTTCACATAGTCCAAAGGTTTGGGCACCCACGACTTAGAAACATGAGAAGCAGAGTTCTCGTGCAAGTGAATTTTTACAGAAACGAGATCGGCCTTCGAGATCGTCCAGAAACTCACGTTGGGAATAGCAGCCCTTTGAGTGCTCGAAGCAGAATTCACGAACTTCATGAATCTGTTGAGATCCACAACAAGTAAGAATTTGATTCAATGTCATTCAAAGCAGATTAGGACAGTAGCATGAAAGTAGAACACTAGAGCATTATCTCACCTTAACAGATTCAGATTTCTGAACAGTTCTGACACAAGAGATGTGTCGGTGTCCTCTCCGGGCTCGTCATCGCTGAAAGAAGAATGCTATGATTAAAAACAACAGTGTGACATTATCTTACTGCTAAAGGCAGCCCCACTCCCAAGTGACCTGTTGAGCAATAAAAACAATAACTAAACCTATAGAACAGACCTCTCGTCTTCGTCGCCATCAATCTCTGAAAATGTCTTGGATTTCTTGTTCTGCCGCTGCGCTGCTTTCTTATTGCCTCCCTCTGGGGGATTTCTTCCATTTTCTAGGCTTTTCTGTAAAACAACATGTCAATAACATAACAGTGTTGGATTTCACAGGAGGATATAACTTTTTATGTGGGACATGATTACAACTGCTGCACCTTATTGAGGGTAATATAAACTCAGCAAAAAAAGAAACATCCCTTTTTCAGGACCCTGTCTTTCAAAGATAATTCGTAAAATTCCAAATAACTTTACAGATCTTTATTGTAAAGGGTTTAAACACTGTTTCCCATGCTTGTTCAATGAACCATAAACAATTAATGGACATGCACCTGTGGAACGGTCGTTAAGACACTAACAGCTTACAGACGGTAGGCAATTAAGGTCACAGTTATGAAAACTTAGGACACTAAAGAGGCCTTTCAACTGACTCTGAAAAACACCAAAAGAAAGATGCCCAGGGTCCCTGCTCATCTGTGTGAATGTGCCTTAGGCATGCTGCAAGGAGGCATGAGGACTGCAGATGTGGCCAGGGCAATAAATTGCAATGTCCGTACTAAGACAGCACTACAGGGAGACAGGACGGACAGCTGATCGTCCTCGCAGTGGCAGACCACGTGTAACAACACCTGCACAGGATCGGTACAACCGAACATCACACCTGCGGGACAGGTACAGGATGGCAACAACTGCCCGAGTTACACCAGGAACGCACAATCCCTCCATCAGTGCTCAGACTGTCCACAATAGGCTGAGAGAGGCTGGACTGAGGGCTTGTAGGCCTGTTGTAAGGCAGGCCCTCACCAGACATCACCGGCAACAACGTCACCTATGGGAACAAACCCACCGTCGCTGGACCAGACAGGACTGGCAAAAAGTGCTCTTCACTGACGAGTCGCGGTTTTGTCTCACCAGGGGTAATGGTCAGAGTCGCGTTTATTGTCGAAGGAATGAGCATTACACCGAGGCCTGTACTCTGGAGCGGGATCGATTTGGAGGTGGAGGGTCCGTCACGGTCTGGGGCGGTGTGTCACAGCATCATCGGACTGAGCTTGATGTCATTGCAGGCAATCTCAACGCTGTGCGTTACAGGGAAGACATCCTCCTCCCTCATGTGGTAACCTTCCTGCAGGCTCATCCTGACATGACCCTCCAGCAAGACAATGCCACCAGCCATACTGCTCGTTCTGTGCGTGATTTCCTGCAAGACAGGAACGTCAGTGTTCTGCCATGGCGAGCGAAGATCCCGGATCTCAATCACATTGAGCGCGTCTGGGACCTGTTGGATCGGAGGGTGAGGGCTAGGGCCATTCCCCCCAGAAATGTCAGGGAACTTGCAGGTGCCTTGGTGGAAGAGTGGGGTAACATCTCACAGCAAGATCTGGCAAATCTGGTGCAGTCCATGAGGAGGAGATGCACTGCAGTACTTATGCAGCTGGTGTCCACACCAGATACTAACTGTTACTCTTGATTTTGACACATTATTCAATTTCTGTTAGTCACATGTCTGTGGAACTTGTTCTGTTTGTGTCAGTTGTTGAATCTTGTTATGTTCATACAAATATTTACACATGTTAAGTTTGCTGAAATTAAAACGCAGTTGACAGTGAGAGGACGTTTCTTTTTTTGCTGAGTTTTGTCAGTCACCTTTGGATTTGATACCTCATTGGAAGCCTTCGATGCCTCTTTCCCAGATGTCGTTAGATGCCACGGATCAACCACTAAAGAGATCAATAAAGAAAGCTCAATGAAGAACATTTTAGTAAGAGTTTCCCCCTCAAGTTCATGCAGTGACATTTTACAACAGGAACTTTTTGGAAGACATAATAAACTGTTCTTAATGAGACTTCACAATAACGGAAGGTGCATTCACCTTGATTATGAACGGTTGGGTCCTGCTGCCGGGGCGGGAAATCTGAAAGTGATCGTACGGTGCAGCCGTCAGTAGCCAGGAAGTTCTGAGTTTCAGAAAATATGTCACAAGCCAAGACGGCAGGGGATCTATCAACAACACCATTCTTTCCACTGGTTTGATGGGCCTTCTGGCTTGTGAAGTACGCAAACTTCTTTGAGACGAGATCATCGTTCACACAGATCTAGAGAGATAACCATCTTTTAGCTTCAAAGTTGTATAGAAAAACTCAAAATAATAGCTAGTTATGGGAGGCATCACCACTGATTGTATGTTGTACAATACCTTGACATTTTTGACAGTCAAGTAGAGCTCAATGGCAGTGCAATCTGCCTGTGTTTCACACAACACTGCCTCCATCTCGGTAGAAGCTTCAGGCCAGAGAATCGAACAGAGAGCACAGTTAGGACTGATATACAGCAATGAGAGTCCAGCACTACAACCTGCGCTTTCTCAATTGCTCAATTCAGTGATCCCGATTGAAACTGACCTTGCAGGAGAGGATTACATACCTTGTAAGAGATTGTGCAAATAGCGTGTGGCAGAGCTGTCCCATTGCGTTGATGGTCTAGAATTAAAACAAGAGCTCTGTGAGTAGTAATAACGAATAACAAAGGGCATTCTTTTATTTATATATTTGTATTTTACCCCCCTTTGTCTCCCCCCTTTCGATCTTGTCTCATCGCTGCAACTCCCCAACGGGCTCGGGAGAGGCGAAGGTGGAGTCATGCGTCCTCCGAAACATGAACCGCCTAACCGCGCTCCTTAACACCTGCCAGCTTAACCCGGACGCCAGCCACACCAATGTGTCGGAGGAAACACTGTTCAACTGGTGACCGGGGTCAGCCTGCAGGCACCTGGCCCGCCACAAGGAGTCGCTAGGGCGTGATGAGCCAAGTAAAGCCCCCCCCAGCCAAACCCTCCCCTAACCCAGATGACGCTGGGCCAATTGTGCGCCGTCCTATGGGACTCCCGGCCACGGCCGGTTGTGGCACAGCCCCGGAATGAACCCGTGTCTGTAGTAACGCGATGCTGTGCCTTAGACCGCTGCGCCACTCGGGAGGCCCAACAAAGGGCATTCAAATAGTACTAAATAATCACAGTAAGTTTAGTGCATATTTTAGTGCATACGTTTATTCGGCACTGCAGTCCACCCTTACATGAGCTCAGCTTTCTCCAGGCAGTCTCCAGACACCTGCAGCGTCATGGGATGAACACCAGCGAGCTGAAACTTCCTCACCCAGAAGGGCAGATGCAGAAACTTCTCTAACAGAGCCCGAATCCTGGGGAAGAATAGAAGGGCTCCATGATCAGACAATTACATTTCATGACATACATTAATCAAGTGCAAAACCAAGAAGATGGGCAAAGTTTTTTGGTTGCCCTTTGCATCAGCTGCCACAACAGGGATGAGTGAGTAAGTGAATTAGAATTAGGACATACTCATCTGAGCTGACGATGATGCGCTCTCCGTGGTCAACTAGGAAACACATGACCTGGGTTCCAACGGTGCCCAGGAAAAGGGATTCAACAATGGCTCTGCACCAGCTCCTTAGGGCAGACCAGTACACCACACACACCTGGGGAGGGGAACAACACAATGATGATGCTCTCTGTTTTCATATAAAGGTGTAGTAACTATTCAGTCACCTAACATGAATTTATCATTAATGCGCTATGCCAGTCAGGCAGATCTGTAAATGCACATTCACATTCAAAAACAATAAATGTCTTTCATCATGTGCATATACTCTTACCATAAACTGAAGATGATAAAACATTCCACAGATTACATTTAGCTCTGATCACCAGTCGCTCGCTTCACACAGATTATTACCTGTCCCGCCTCTATAGTTGAGGGTTTGATCTTCTGCACATCGAGGTTGACCTCATGATAGAAAAGGTTCATTTTCACTTGCAGATCATCATATGCTTTTTTATTCTCGGCCGCTTCTATCCCTGGACCATTCACAAACCTGCCCCACAGACAGGACGGGTTCTCCACCTGTCAAAGAAAACATGGTGGTGAAACCTTTTTCAATTTGTAAAACAACAGCCTTTTTAAGGGAAACAATAAATTTGCAAGGTAACAAGACAGCCCATTGGCAATCTAGATAGTTAGATATGTTAGTTGCAATGTTGTGTGGAACAGCATGCATAGCTAGCTACTTACCTTCAACATATTTATTTCAAGCATGGTTTCAACCGTCACTGACAGTTTGGTCACCTGCAAGACATAGGGTTCAAATTCAGAACAATTAAGTACATTTGCTAACTACAGTAGCTATCTGAATTTGCTGCAAGCATATATTTACTGCAAGGTAGCTAGCTAGCTCACCTTGTTTGTTTAGCTAGCTACAGTAGCAACTTTACTTACAGTAACAACTTAAACTTACAGATTTTTTTTCTTCAAATGTGAGTTTGCTTTTGGTTGCTACGTATTTGGTTGTTAGTTGTGCATTTCTCTGATTAAACTAGCTAACTAGTTAGCTAGAAAGTTGAATAATTTGAAAATGTATCCGGGGAAAGTCGAAATGCAGTCTGGGTATTTCCAAAAAGGTAATTGTTAATTACGATAAACGTTGCACTGCCAAAGACCACTGTAATGACCTAAACAGTTAATTGCATGATGATTGTTTACAAACATTTAGTGATATTCAGGCTGTCGTGCATGACAAACAACAATTGGTATTAGCTGCTACCTTGTTTTGAAACCGAATGAAGTTATCAGCTGAAAGTAATTACTGCATCAATTAATGGGCGGTCAAATCAATGAGGTTCAAACGTATCAAGCTCACACTGTCATGTGCAGTTTGCCCAACATGACTGTCATGAGTACAGTCAGATAGGAAGAGGCGAAGTCTAGACAATAAGATATATAATATTTGGTACAGTATCGCATTCCGTTCGAGGTTGGGTAGCTATATTTCATACCTGTTTCAATGGATTCCGAGCGCGCAGATGTAAAGACTGCGCATCAGCACGACCGCAAAGTTTACACTTCAATATAGTTGGTAGTCCACAGGATGGCGCTATAACTCCAGTGTTGAGGCTCCGTGCGTTTACACTCCATATCCATAGTGGGCGCTATCGCGCTGTTTACTGATTGGATCAGACGCAGCCGAGAGAGGGAGATATTTGAAAATTTGGAGGCAAGCTAACTTTGTTTTAAATAAAGAGCTGACATATCGTTGTGAAAATGGAGATAAAACCTCCAGTTTTTGTGAACGCCGTTCCCCCGTATGGGCATGTTATTGCCAACGAGAAGTGGCGAGGCTCTGTCCTCGTGCAAAGTTTGAAAGGTACAGTAGCGAAGTCGCTTACCAAAGTTACCGGATACAGTAGCTAAGGCAACTATTATATTAACTAACCTGTGGCTAAGTGTTGGCTAGCCAACGTTAGATAGTTAACATTGTAAACAAAAAAACAATTTAGCGTGTAGTTAGCCAGCGAACGTTAGTTAGTTCAGCCCATGAAGCCCAACTTCAGTCAGTCTGTCTTTACTTTATTAGTTACACGTCAGTGAAATTACGTTACATTACAACTGAAATACATTTACATTTTACAGACAAGTTAAGACAAACAATCGATACACCACTAGCTAACGTTACCAGTAGGAACAAACAATCGGTACTACCGGCAGGCACCCCATTGTTAACGCACAATGTCCCTCCATGTCTGTTTAACAGAAGACATGATTATTAGCTAGTAAATACTGAGTGATTAAATAAAGTATCTTCTCGTTTGTTACATTCTGAACATGGTGTCGTTGAATTCCTGACTTTCAGGAACTGGAAGTGTGAAAACAATATATGAAGAAGAACTTGGCGTGGTGGACTTTCATCTATCTAACAAGAGCTGTATCTTGTATGTCTCTGAAACTGACATTGTGGCTGGAAACAACTACAAAAGAAAACTTGTGCGGTTTAGAAATGTAAGTCTACCTTTAGGTGTTTTGCACTACACTACTACTACACACTTGATTATGCTGATACATCCTAAAGCATAATCCAGTTCACATAGCCACTGTTGATTGTAAAGCTGAACTATTGATATATAATATTTTTATGTACATGCTACATCTTCAATTTTTCCTTGGTGATGTTCTAATCATTTCTCCCTCTCTGTTACAGGCCAACAGCAGCCTCCAGGGCATAGTGGTGGTGGAGAAGACCCGGCTCAGCGAACAGTACTTTTCTGCCATGCAGAAGTTTGTGGTGTTTGAGCTTGGCCTGACACTGCTACCTGTTGCCAGCCAGCTAGAAGCCTCCCAGCTACTCACACAGATAGTAAGTCATACTTTCACACAAGAGAAAACGACTGAAGAGTTTTGTTTAGCATTGTCACTTCACAAATATTTTCCTGCTTACATAAATATGTGTTAAACTAAAACTGGCATACAGCCATTTAGAACTCAATAAATGAAATTGTATTTGTCACATGGGGCGAATACAACAGGTGTAGACTTAACAATGAAATGCTTGCTTACGAGCCATTCCCAAGGATGCAGAGTTAAAAAATAATTTAAAAAATAGTCTAACCATGCATGATGATGATGATTGACTGATGAGTTGTGTCCTCTGCAGGTGCACGGGGAAAGTAAAGACAACCCGTTCCGCAGGAGGAGTGTGTCTCGGCTGCTAGACCCCCTGGTCATGTCCCTGGTTCAGCAAATCCCTGGGGTAGGGAAGGTCAAAGCCATGGCCCTGCTCCAGCACTACTCAAGTATCCACCAGCTGTGCAACGCAGGAACGCATGAACTGGAACACATCGTGGGCCAGGCCACGGCTCATCACATACACCACTTCTTCCACAACCCATTGGTCTGACTCTGACAGCACAGCTCATTGACAAATCATTACTTGTTTTATGTTCAAGTGTGTAAGGAGGGCAACAGTGAACCTGACACAATGCTGTAAAGCTAAAGAGACTTCCCGAGTTGGAAATGTAGTGGAATTTATCGTTTTTTCTTCACATCTCTATGATACAAGCCTTGTTTATACAAACATAATGCTTTGGTGGCTCTCTGTGTATACAAAGATGTGTTGCAGTTCTTGGGCCCCACGGGCCTATAATATGTGTCAGTGCTATCTGGTATCCTTGGGATGTCCCTACCCTAAGCATTGTAAATGTCAACTTCAATGGGGGAGGTCCCAAGGATCACGAATAGCATTTGTTGCACAAGACATTGCAGAGCTACATTGGAAGTGTGTGTGTAACTGACCACTAGATGGAGTAGAAGATGCCCTTCCCTCATCCAGAACAATTCATAAACTTCCATTGGAATAATACAACCTTAACCAAGGACTGTTTTACTTGAACTGATAGCAGGTGCAAATGGTAATACTATATGGGGACCTTTTTCCAACCCATGTTAGAGCCTACATGGGAAACCTTTTAACTCCAATAGAAATGGCTTAGTTCAATCCATTTGCACTAAAGCATTCCGCCTCAATGAAGGAGCACTTTCTTGGCACAGCTGTCGAAGTCCTTCTTTCCCAAGCACAGTCTGATCATGTGACCTGGGCTGGCTGCGTGGAGCCTTCCCTGGCCAGTTACTTCTCTCTGTGACACCATCCCTTCCCAACCCAATCCAACAGGAACTAACACTGGCATGCTGGCCAAAGCATGAATTGACTGAATGAATTGACTCCTACCTCAGCTCACCCATTCTTAAGAACTGGAACTACAGTGTTTTTATTTTTTAGATGACTTCAAATATGTTCACTTTACTCAATTTGGGATCTTATGAGTGTTACTACATTTGGACAGGACAGTCTTTGTTTGCTTGTTTTATTTACACTACCGGTCAAAAATTTTGAAACACCTACTCAAGGGTTTCTCTTTCTTTTTACTATTTTCTACATTGTATAATAATAGTGAAGACATCAAAACTATTAAATAACACATATGGACTCATGTAGTAACCAAAAAAGTGTTAAACAAATCAAAATATATTTTATATTTGAGATTCTTCAAATAGCCACCCTTTGCCTTGATTACAGCTTTGCACACTCTTGGCATTCTCTCAACCAGCTTCATGAGGTAGTCACCTGGAATGCATTTCAATTAACAGGTGTGCCTTCTGAAAAGTTAATTTGTGGAATTTCTTTCCTTAATGCGTTGGAGCCAATCAGTTGTGTTGTGACAAGGTGGGGGGTATACAGAAGAAAGCTCTATTTGGTTAAAGACCATGTCCATATTATGGCAATAACAGCTCAAATAAGCAAAGAGAAACGACAGTCCATCATTACTTTAAGACATGAAGGTCAGTCAATCCGGAAAATCTCAAGAACTTTGAAAGTTTCTTCCAAGTGCAGTCGCAAAAACCATCAAGCCCTATGATGAAACTGGCTCTCATGAGGACCGCCACAGGAATGGAAGACCCAGAGTTACCTCTGCTGCAGAGGATAAGTTCATTAGAGTTACCAGCCTCAGAAATTGCAGCCCAAATAAATGCTTCACAGAGTTCAAGTAACAGACACCTATCAACATCAACTGTTCAGAGGAGACTGTGTGAATCAGGCCTTCATGGTCGAATTGCTGCAAAGAAACCACTACTAAAGGAACAATAAGGAGAAAAGACTTGCTTGGGCCAAGAAACACGAGCAATGGACATTAGACCGGTGGAAATGTGTCCTTTGGTCTGGAGTCCAAATTGGAGATTTTTAGTTACAACCGCCATGTCTTTGTGAGACGCGGTGTGGGTGAACGGATTATCTCTGCATGTGTATTTCCCACCGTAAAACGAGGAGGAGGTGTTATGGTGTGAGGGTGCTTTGCTGGTGACACTGTGATTTATTTAGAATTCAAGGCACACTTAACCAGCATGGCTACCACAGCATTCTGCAGCGATACGCCATCCCATTTGGTTTGGGCTTAGTGGGACTATCATTTGTTTTTCAACAGGACAATGACCCAACACACCTCCAGGCTTTGTAAGGGCTATTTTACCAAGAAGGAGAGTGATGGAGTGCTGCATCAGATGACCTGGCCTCCACAATCCCCTGACCTCAACCAAATTGAGATGGTTTGGGATGAGTCGGACCGCAGAGTGAAGGAAAAGCAGCCAACAAGTGCTCAGCATATGTGGGAACTCCTTCAAGACTGTTGGAAAAGCATTTAAGGTGAAGCAGGTTAAGAGAATGCCAAGAGTGTGCATAGCTGTCATAAAGACAAAGGGTGGCTATTTGAAGAATCGCAAATATAAAATATATTTTGATTTGTTGAACACTTTTTTGGTTACTACATGATTCCATATCTGTTATTTCATAGTTTTGATGTCTTCACTATTATTCTACAATGTAGAAAATAGTAAAAACAAAGAAAAACGCTTGAATGAGTAGGTATTCTAAAACTTTTGACCGATTAGAGTATATTTATTTAATTTCAGTGCATCATCTTAACTTTTGACCCAGTGTGATGCTGTGAACGTTTGCACTTCACAATGAGATAATACCCTGCTGGCAGTTAAAAGGCAGTCAGTTGAAGAAGTCTTCTCTTGCTTTGTTCTCACTCCTTCCCTCTGTCCACCATCCAGTTACCCAGAGTGGCTCCTGTGATGTATTGGTTTTCTGCTCGGCTTCCTCCTTTAAGCGTCACAGCACACTGCTGGCAGTGTTCGTCGTTCCTCCCTCCCTGCCTGCACACAAAGCAGCTGGCCGATTTATTGGCCTTCTAACAGGATCAGCTGAATCCAGGCCCTTTATTGCGCCAGTCTGTGGTGTTGGCAAGAGAGGCAGAGAAAAGACCCGGTACGACCGCTCAACTTGACTTCCTAAATTCCACTAGGGTCCTTTAGAGAGGAAGGGAAGCATGAAGGCCTTCTTTTGGGATGCGTGCGCTGGTGGAGCAGAGGCGTGAGCCCTCCTCTCTTTGGGTTTCCTCTCCCGAACGGTTCAAATGTGGTCTCTCTCATCAGTAGGCTGTTCAGAGTTGCAGCAATGTAACATGACAGGCAAATTTTAGATACAAGAGGAAACAGAGGGGCAGAGTTGTGTGAATGGGAATGTATACAACATGAAATGTACACTGAGTAAAGTATTTGCTAAAATATGTTCACAAGTACACTATTATAAAGCAGATACATTATTTTAATTTGTTTTAAAAAATTAAAAAATGTTTTTGCGAAATTCCTGTCATGTTTTGTAATCTATTTATGCTCTTTTTTTCCCCTACAATTGAAAATAGTAATTTTGTTGAAGAGTAGGCTTATTGAGTCAGTTTGAGATCAATTTGTACTGTAGTAATATACAGGCACAGTAGATGGTGTGAATGCTTGTTAAATTCATTATTGGGTTTGCTCTTTCACCCCCTTTGAAATATTGATTATCTGGTCAATAATTTAGTATACTCAATTACTCCAAAATGGAGTACTTATGTTTACTGGGGTCACAGTTTTATAATTGTTTTTAACATTTATGTTTTTATATAAGACTGTTTGCAATTCACAAGATGGAATACCCTATTAATAATAGTTGAGAACATTGATGATGTGGATGTGTGTACTCTGGAAGGGGGGCATGAACACTGAGCAGTCGAGATTATGCACACGGTTTTGTTCAAGATGGGGGGCTTACTCAAGTAGGAGAGTACACCAAACTATGAAGCATGCAAGCCTCTGCTAAAAAGCATGCCATCCTATCATGTCTGGTATTGAAACAGAACATTTGGTATAACCAAAGATATTTATGGTGAAACTATGGACTTCGAAGTTCGAGGGGATCTTCGAATGAGTTTCAGTGATTGTACGAAAAGTCCTGCGCAGCGACGCTCAAGTACTTGGTGGGCCATGGCACGAGAGTAGGGTAGTTAGCATTCTACCCTGGACAGCGGCAGATTATTGCGCAAGCGCACCCTATTCAGTGTGCATCAATACTGTGTGTGAGTTCAAGAGAGGGATTCGAGAAAGCCTTTGATATGGTTGCAGACATGGATGGAGAAAAGCGGAAAAGAAGTATCTGCTCACGGCAAGAGCCGTTGGCTGCGCTGAAGATCTTGAAAGATGTGAACAACAAGCGTGACGAAAACCCTGATAGAGTGACTCTGAAAAAAGAAATAGGACTTTTAAGCGCCTGTACCATAATAATAGGTAAGGTTGGTAAAAGTGTATTGCATTTTAGAGACTATTACATAGGGGTGTTTGTTCATTGTTTTATTCGAATGCGCACCTTATAAAATAACTTTGTACATTTGCAATTTACAGCATTTGCCCTTGCTGAATAAAACATTAGTTTCCCAATGATGTATTATATAGGCCTATTATTCAAGTCAATATCCTATATTTAGTCAAAAGTTTGTAATGTTTAGAAATAGGCCCATCTTCTCACCTGTGATGCTAAGAATATAGTACTATTTGAGCTGATCGTGCGGTTACATTACAACATTTTTTGCATTAAATGTCTACCTCAATGCTTACGTGGCCAAAATATATTAAGTCAGTCAAGTAGCACATTGGTTGTCAAGCAGAAGCTAATTTTCTGCTGAAGCAGAAGAAATGGCAGGGACTGCTTTAATAAATCTAATCTGCTTGTTGAAGGGTGCAAATTAAGATATAAACCCAAGTGTCACCTACACAGGGTTGGGGAGTAAGCTAATTTACATGTAATCTGACTACAAAAAATACTACCTGTAATCAGTTACATTACCAGGAAAAAATATTGTAATCAGATTACAGACACTTTTGAAAAACTAGATTACTTATTGGATTACTTTTAAATTCAAATGTTCAGGATGTTTGCAAAAAATACATTATGACACCTTTCTGTTTTCTCAATGACATTCAATTCAGCATTGAAAAAAATGAGCAAGTTTAAGTTTGTTCCACCTGAGCAAGTCTGACCACAAGTCAGAGACCAGTATAATGACACGCCAAATGTGTTAGATGGATCCTCATCAGGTCAAAGTAATCAGATTACATTACTGACTTTGGGTAATCCTAAATTTACGCTGTCATTGATTACAGGTCGTCATTGTAAATATGAATTTGTTCTTAACTGACTTGCCTAGTTAAAGGTAAAAATACATTTAAAAAAGGGTCAATCCCACTATACAGTCTGGAAGACGCATATTTATCATTACTAATAAATTCAATTTTAGGTGGTTTTGGTTTTCAGACTGCTGATAAATATGCTGAAGATTTCAGCATGGTCTGTTGCAATTATTACATATGTTCTGACTTGACTGTTAAAATTAGTTTTAGAGTTACTGTAAAATGGTTATTAAACTGAAAGAATAGGCCTATGTTCTATGCCATTTCTACTGACAGTGATGTTTTTCAATGACATTTACTCACAGCAGGCCCTGACCTACTCTTGTGGCTTTTGATTAGTTACATTAGTGCAGTTGTTTTTTATCAAGATTGGTCCTGGATTAAGACCTCTAAAATAGGAGAAAATGTGAAAATCCCTTTGACTCAGGCTTCTGCCTCCTGGAAGGACTTTCCAACCACAGAATGCTGATTTCTTTTATTTCATCCTTTATTTCGACAGTCATGCTGAGACCAAGGTCTCTTTCACAGATGAGCCCTGTATACACATCAATACACATCAATATACACTACACACATCACTGTACACCATAATATACACAAAGCAAAACACAATCATAGAAAATAGTACACACATTGATGCACCGTTGCATGTGTAGAAGAGAGACACAGTACAGACCACCAACTGTGAGTGGACAAGTTGAACAATCCAGACCAGGAAGTCCATGCTGGCATCCACCCTGTTGTTTCAAAGTTATACATCTTACTCCCAGTTTTAGCATTTCTGACAGGGGCACAAACCTAAATGAAAGCCGGCCGTGTAGAGTCTAGAAATAATGCAGAAGATGAGTTGAATTCAATTCTCGCGGATGGCTCATGCCTGAGCTCGACAGTTAAAGAGTAAATAATTTATGCCCAGTTATGTAATCGAGGTCTGTGCCACTTGGCTGCCTTCTGCTGTGCTACTCTGAGTGCTCTACCCTGAATGTGTTGGTTGGGATACACTTGGTCTGCGTCTAAAATGGCACCCAATTCCATAATGGCACTACTTTTCAATGGGGCCATTTCCCTTGGACATGGTACAGCCATATTGTAACCCAGATCATTGTATTACTTCAATGAGTGTGGTTGATGTTGAAGCAAGCCCCTTGGGTTAGATGGTAGCACTTCCTACTCTGACTGCTTGATCTCCTGCCCAAAGCTCTGTTCACTCACATCAACAGTATGATTGTTCCATTTCTGAGGTCCTCTGTGGACGATGTGTTAACTTGTAATGATTATCAGGGAGGATATTTTTGTCAAGTATATCTGAAAATAGAAAGCCATATCGTTTCAGGGTTGATGTGAGGATAAATCAATGAGGACCCTTTAGCTAGCTCATGGGTAAGTGTATAAACCAGATGATATAATGTCCCTTTTTTCTACACACTGCGATATATCTATTGTTTAGATCTCAATGTATTGTTTAATTACATTTACATTTTAATCATTTAGCAGACGCTCTTATCCAGAGCGACTTACAGGAGCAATTAGGGTTAAGTGCCTTGCTCAAGGGCACATCGACAGATTTACAAAAACCTTTTAACATACAGTAACTGATTAACACATGATACAGCTTTATAGGATTTTATAATAGTCATATATATATATATATATATATACATATTATTTTTTTAAACAATATTTCCATTGCTTGTTTTTGTGTGTATGCATTCTAGTAATACCTTCTCCCTCTCCACAGGGAACATCATAGGTTCTGGAATCTTCATCTCTCCTAAAGGTGTTCTAGAGCACTCAGGTTCAGTGGGTCTAGCACTGATCGTGTGGATACTAGGGGGATGTATAGCTGCCCTGGGCTCCCTCTGCTATGCTGAGCTGGGGGTCACCATCCCCAAGTCAGGGGGGGACTACTCCTACGTCACAGAAATATTTGGAGGCCTTGTTGGGTTGGTACCTCTGTCTCCCACACCTACAGTTTATATCACACCGAATGTGTATAGTTTGCAAGCTTATTATGAAATACGTAACATTAGGTTGGATCAAAGCAGACTACTGTGGGAATACATTTTTAATTGATGCTTTCATGTGCTATCCTCTGAGATCAAATTCACATATTGTTGATGTAGCCTATGCATTACTTTTTACCCCAAATAAAATTATGTTCAATTCTGTTTCTTTCCCATCCTAGGTTCCTTCTACTGTGGAGTGCGGTGCTCATCATGTACCCCACTACCCTGGCTGTCATCGCCCTCACCTTCTCTAACTATGTCCTACAGCCTGTCTTCCCCGACTGTGTCCCTCCCTACATGGCCACACGCTTGCTGTCAACAGTCTGTCTATGTGAGTACTGCACCGTGTGTCTGACTGTGTGTGTGGGTGTGCTATGTTTTATGGGAAGTTTATCTGATGCAACAGAGTAAAATATATCTTACGTAACCATTGCCTCTAAGCCTTTTAAAACTCTCAGAGTGGAGACAGGAATATAAAAAAATGCATGGTGTGTCAAATAGAAAATAGAAGGGGGAGACAGGAGGGGAAGGAGTGAGCAGGAAAGTTAGCGAACAAAGACTGATGAAGAGTGCAGTTTCTAAAGTATGTATAAAATCATCCCAATGGGCAAAATGTGCCATGGGATGTCCTAGTTACGTCATTCTCTGGTTGTAAATTAGTTTTAAGTTCTTTACCAAGGAGACATTTGTTTTTTATATGGTTATAGACATCCTTTTATTGGTCGCTAAAAATACATCTAAAAACATAATTTTACAACCAAGTTGACCATGACGCCACAAAAGACATCCGAATGATGTAATTGCAACCAGTTTTGTGAACCTGAGGGAACGTGGACTTAAATTCAATGTCAAGTACAGTGTCTGTCCCATTCGCTGAACTTAGAGCCAATTTTGTCGCCTGTGATTTGTGTATTGCTTTTCACTGGGTTGCACCCCTCACTCTATCTACAATTTGGACATGCTAGTATTACTAATTACTTGGCACCAAGCTTGAGGGGACCTCCACTGTACCTCCACTGAACCCCATGAAGTAGAGAAGAACACACAAAACCCCCATTGTACCATGATTGAGCTGCGGAAAAGCCAACAAGCCAACAGCATTGTGGCCCATGAGGTGAAACAACAGGTTTTTTAGTGCGATCCCTGCTTTTAGGGGCCATTATTCTCACTTGTTTTTTGGGGGACTGGATGCCAACGATCTGGAGAAAACGTGAGCTTTCTCTCAGCCTCTTCAGGGACCTGCCTGCCTGCCTGTCCTCTCTGGGTTTTGTTCTGTTGCATCGGAAGCGGTTTGTTTTGGGGGCCTTGACACCTACCCTTTGTGTGTAAGAGCCAGGCCACCATGAGAAAGAGAGGCAAGCCAATGACAGTGATGGATGAGGTGAAACAATCATGTCCACCCCTTTGCCTTACCATTTCCCACATTCCGGTCTGCCATGGCAACTGCTAGGCCGCTGCCGCCCCACCAGTACCATGTACCTAGGCGTGAGCCCTGAATGACTGGGAGAGAACATGTCACATTACTGTGCACCTCACGGCTTGGCTGGCATCCCTAATGCCACATTCCGATTGGGCAAGAGCTCCCCTATGTGAGGACAAACATGACTTCTGACTAATCATTGTATGTAACTTGCTTAGGCTACTATACCTGGGTTTAAATAGTGTTTCGTTTTTCTCAGTTAAATGCTTGCCTTAAAGTAACTGTCCAGTGTTTCCAGATTTCTATGAAATATGACCTATAATTAATTTCAATATGAGTGCAATAGTTTTCTTTCCAAATGTGTATTTATTAAGTATGTTAAAAAGCAGCTTTTCTGTGTTGGAATGGTGTGGGCGTACCCCAATAACAGAATGGTGTGGCCGTATACCGATCATAAAAAATATGAATGCTAGTAGACTGCTGATTGGCCAGCTCATCCTCCTAAGGAGGATGACATCATCCTCTATGAGGAAATAGCAAGCATTTTTGAGATACAAGCTTGAGGTGGAGTTTTTTAAGTGTTTTTTCTCCAATTTTGCTTTGGCCACAAATACGAGTATAGGACGAGTCAACAACATTATTTGGGTATAAGTTAACAGAATATTACGTTTTAAAAGTCAGATTTTCACTGGACAGTTACTTTAAAGTATTTGTGCGTGTGTGTGCATGCGTTTGTCTGTGTCTGCAGTGTTCCTGACCTGGGTGAACTGTTCCAGTGTGCGTATGGCCACCAGGATCCAGGATGTTTTCACGGTGGGGAAGCTGGCGGCCCTGGGTCTCATCATAGTTGTCGGCTTGGTGCAGATCTGCAAGGGTGAGACACACACACACTCACCCTCTCTCTAGAATGGTTTTCATTATAGCAATCCTGGGTCATGCAAGACGTTTTGCAACTAAAAACTAAGGTTTCTTATTTAGCAAGTTCAGATAGTACGTCCCCGTTTCAGACTGCTTTCTTCGTTTTTGTGCCTACTGAACATGACCCAGGTGCCGAAGGTCAATAGCACCTTAAACAAACTAATAGGACGTTGCGCGTCTGTGATATTTACCCATGTAAGATGTTTTTAATGATCAAAGAGAATATCATGCTATTTCCCTAAAACAACCCCAAAGACATTGATGGTGAATTGGTACTTCTCCAGGTAACTACGAGGGACTGACGCCTCAGGTGGCCTTTGAGTTCAGCATGACGCCCTCGGTTGGGCAGATCGCTCTGGCTTTCCTCCAGGCCTCATTCGCCTTCAGTGGATGGAACTTCCTGAACTATGTCACAGAGGAAGTGGTTGAACCACGACGGTGAGCATCTGGTTCACCGAACATTATTTTCCTTTGCGTTCTATTCTATTCTATTTTAATTAATCAATCCGATGCTGTGTACTGTATATGCAGTCTGGCTGTGAATGCATGAAAGCAAGCATTGTGGAGTGATGCACAGTATGTTGGGATGTTATGGTAGTATATCAATGAAAGAAAAGTGATATAGTTCAATTTTACATTCTATAGAGTTATATTTTGCATATCAGCTGCCTTCTTATTTTCCCAACAATGCAAGATTTATGAGACTGTGTGTTGATTGCATGGTTTGTACAGTATACAGTGTAGATTACCTCATCAATGGTTTGTGTACCGCGTGGATGACCTCATCAGTAGTTTGTGTACCGCGTGGATGACTTCATCAGTAGTTTGTGTACCGTGTGGATGACCTCATCGATAGTTTGTGTACCATGTGGATGACCTCATCGGTAGTTTGTATACCTTGTGGATGACCTCATCGGTAGTTTGTCTACCGTTGGATGACCTCATCGGTAGTTTGTGTACCGTTGGATGACCTCATCGGTAGTTTGTGTACCGTGTGGATGACCTCATCAGTAGTTTGTGTACCGTGTGGATGACCTCATCGGTAGTTTGTGTACCGTGTGGATGACCTCATCGGTAGTTTGTGTACCGTGTGGATGACCTCATCGGTAGTTTGTGTACCATGTGGTTGACCTCATCGGTAGTTTGTGTACCGTGTGGATGACCTCATCAGTAGTTTGTGTACCGTGTGGATGACCTCATCAGTAGTTTGTGTTTTGTATGGATTACCTCATCAGGAACCTACCTCGTGCCATTTACATCTCTATCCCATTGGTGACCTTTGTGTACACGCTCACCAACATCGCCTACTTCTCCGCCATGTCACCCGAGGAGCTGCTCTCATCCAACGCTGTGGCCGTCGTGAGTAACGCTGTTGGCTTTGCTTTGTAACATGACAGAAACCTCCTGGCGTACTGGTACTTTAATGGTGTCATTATTTGATTCATTGACCTTTAATATATGTTCAACTCAATGCATGTTCACATAGAGATGCCCTTTAATCATTTTCGAAAAAATACTTGCTGTACATCAAGAGTTATCCCTGGCTTGTATTGAGTCCTAAATGTAAACCTTCTTGTTCTGCTGCAGACATTTGGAGAGAAGCTCCTGGGGATGTTCTCTGTCATTATGCCCATCTCTGTAGCCTTGTCTACGTTTGGAGGCATCAACGGCTACCTCTTCACATCTTCTAGGTGAGGGGGTCAACCCTGGGGAAGATGTCCTCTAGGCTGGCTGTGATTCAATTCACAAGGATACTGCTTTTGGATTGAGACACAGCCATAGAAACGGAGGCGTGTGCATGATTTTTAAGTAAATGAAATGATTGTACATGGGTCTATAAGCCCTCTATGTTTTATTTGTCTTTCTAGATTGTGTTTCTCTGGGGCCAGAGAGGGACATCTTCCCAGCCTGCTGGCCATGATCCACTTTAAGAACTGCACCCCCATCCCTGCTCTCCTCTGCTGCGTAAGACTGCCTAACACTACTACGTCTTTACTGTATGTTTTTTTCTCAAACAACACTCAGTGGCCAACATGCAGGTCCTATACCCCTCTACCTTATGTCTTCAATAATGGCCCCTCTCTCTCTCTCTCTCTCTCTCTCTCTCTCTCTCTCTCTCTCTCTCTCTTTCTCTCTCTCTCTCTCTCTGACTTTCAGTGTACTGCCACCATTGTAATCCTGTGTATAGGAGAGACACACAACCTGATCAACTATGTGTCCTTCATCAACTACCTCTCCTATGGAGTCACCATCGCAGGCCTGCTCTACTACCGATGGAAGAAGCCCAAACTTTACAGACCAATTAAGGTATTATTAATCCAGGCATGGTTCAATCATGGCCCCTCTCAGATAAATGATTGACCCAGTAATTGACAAATAAGAGGAAACTACAGAAACACAGTGAACCTGTTCTCATCAACTGTTGAAAACAGAGTAGAAGCAGCTATTTTCCTCTGTCCTCCCCACTAGGGTGATTAATTGGAAGGTGAGACGTCATGTGACACTCTCTTCGTTATAAAAACAAATCTGTTCTCATCCCTCCTCATCAGGTAAACCTACTTGTCCCTATCACCTACCTGATGTTCTGGGCCCTGTTACTGGGCTTCAGCCTGTACTCTGAGCCTGTAGTGTGTGGTGTTGGGCTGGTCATCATGCTCACTGGTGTACCAGTCTACTTCCTGGGGGTGCACTGGAAAGCCAAGCCAAAGTGTATCTATGACTTCATCGGTGAGTGTCCTCTTGAGTCCTCCTGCAAATAAATGTTTGTCTTAGTAATCCTGGCCTCTTTCTTTGCCCCCCAAAATATCTGAATTTCTGAATTCAACCACATATATTTAATGGTATTCAAACTCCCTAAATCCTACATATAACAAGTGATAAATCATTCTTTATTTAAGTAGACCCAGATACATGGCATTTAAAAGGAATACTTCGTTAGTGGTCTGGTCAGACACTTTTTTGTGATGCTAAACGTGGGACCTGTTTTCTCACAGAGTCAGCGACCTATGTGGCACAGAGGCTGTGTTTCGTGGTCTTCCCCCAGTTCGACCCCATCGAGATCAGTCCGATCGAAGAATGGCCCGACAAATCTTCCGACACTCTATCTGGGAAGTCTTAAACTCTTTTTGCCTTCTGAAGTCTTTTTCTTTTTGTATATTCCGTCACTGTATGAGTACAGACACGGTCCGTTCCTTTTAGTGGAGCCCCTTGTCTGGTGTCTGGTCACCTGAGACTCATATCCATTTCTTTACAGCTAAGTGGAATTGCCTGCGTTTTGATGCATGGGCCACTTGCAAATTTGTATTATTTTGTTTTTGTACTAAGTCGTCAAGTACAACAAGCTAATGCCAACAGTATCACATTTTGAAACAGACTTCATATGCCCTAAGGAAGTATTTGAGCCTTTTCTGTAACTTTTCAACATTGGCAGTATTTTTGGTTTTAATTGATCTAAGATTGACTGTGTATCATTGTGCCTTATAGGGGAAATTGTGTACCTTATTAACAAAAATGTATCTTACCTATTATTGTAATTTGGATTTTGCTTTGCTTTGGGTGTTCCTTATGAGAATTTGAAAAGCACTGTGGTCTTCCATATTCTGCTTCTTGCCAGTTGTTAATTTGCCACATGACATGATTTCCTCAGATTTGTGAACATATTCAGAACTATCTGAACAAAGACCTCAGAGACTTTGACTGGAATCCTTTGGAAATTAATCTATTTAGCCAACAGCAGCCAACAACAAAGGTGTTCTGATTATATACTGCTGAATGATAGATGGTTGTAGTTGATAGTTGAGGGTCACTACGTTTTTACAGTACTTAGTTTGTTTAACTCTTGCCATTACCTTTTACACTACTGATTATATGTCATATACTATAAATACACACAACTGTAAAGTTCACAGCTGACTTAATGACCCAAACTCCAATTTACACCAGCGTTATATGGAAGTAAAACTGCTCACACTGCTCACAAAATGCTTGCTGCACTTTTCTAATGCTTGTTTCTAAACTAAGATTCTAATATCAAGTTAACTTATTTTATTTTTTATTCTCTACCACACTTAAAACTAAATGTTGTGCTGGTAACCTGACCAAAATATACAAAAGGCCTTTGCTTTTCCAGTGGAGCACTGTACTGCCATTCCATTTCTCTTCCCCAAACAGAACTCTTTAACTGCTATTGTGTTCTTCAAATGGCCAGGCCCTTGACTGTTACTGTAAAAAGAAACTCATGATATGTTGTATTTCTTTTGAAATGAACATACATTTTAAGTAGCCTAGATTGATAGATATATACTGTATTGTACTAGATAGATGGATACTGTACTTGAAACCACACATTACTCAAGGAACATATTTCATTCCAATAACCAGATAATGATGTAGGATTAGGATATAAATATGTAGTTTGTTAGTACAACATGAGTCTGAGTTGTCTCTCCAACAGCTGCCATGATCATTAAGCCAGTCAGGTAAAACACAGTGCTTATGCAAGTTTTATTACTACTTTATATCCATCTTAGTTCAGATTTCTAGAGCATATGAAGAGATTTTACACTGTAAATTATTTGTAAAGCATCAGGTGTTTACAATGGGTTCTCTACTTGGAATGTTAACTGGAATGTATTTTAGTGCACTTTTTTGTAAATGAGAAAATAACAATAATACCACAATAAATCAAATACCTTTTGGAAATGAATGACTTCATGCTTTGTCTGCTTTGTTTCATTGCCATCATCATTTACCATAATGTTGCACACACTATAAAGTATTCAACTGTTTAAATGTGCCAATAATGTACCGGTAACTGCCAGCCAGAGAGAAAGATTAAAAAAAGTATTTATATGTGGCTTTAAAAAATGTTTTATTTTTTTATTTTACCTTTATTTAACTAGGCAAGTCAGTTAAGAACAAATTCTTATTTACAATGACGGCCTACACCGGCCAAACCCGGACGACGGTGGGCCAATTGTGCGCCGCCCTATGGGACTCCCAATCACGGCCGGTTGTGAAAAATATTATAGCTTATAATGTGTTTTAGGTTCACCTGGTTTACACAGCTGGTACAGTCAGGTATGCAGCACACAACACACCAGTGACTACTATGTTTTGAACAGCATTACTCTTAGTGGATTTGTCTGTTCTATGCAGTGTATTTCTATACCAAATCGGCGAGGTTTGATGATGCAAGGTTTCAAACAGGAAGTAGAGTCAACGCGTTTCAGAGCATTACATGAAGACCACTTTAATGTACTTTCTGTAAATGACGGTGAGTTATTTTGATTATGTGTGTCCTCCAATTATATGACCAGCATTACGTTATATCTGCCACTTAGCTACACGTTTCTCTGGTTGCACACAAGCGAACAGCGACACCAAACATGTTTGTCAACGCAGCTAAAATTGTCTTTGGCTAAAGCAATGCTGTTATTAACACAGATTCGTATAGCATTACACCCACCATTCGTTGTTGATTCCTTCATATAACCTAACCTCTTCACCAAGAAGAGACTAAGGACATGGACAGCTTGTTCTCATAGCGTTGCCTGTTTTCTGTTTCCATTTGAACCAGGCGAATAAAGAAAATATGACGGCCAATAGACTGTGTTTCCGCAATGTAAATGCACTGGCTCCTATGGTGCGCGTTGGCACCTTACCAATGAGACTACTGTCCCTGGATTATGGTGCTGATATTGTGTACTCTGAGGTAAATCTGTCAATGGAGGAGGTGTGCTTCATTATATGCATTTTATGGCTTTGGGGCAATTGACTGTCAACCTATCTGGTGAAACTGTTGTCTTTGATTACTGTGTTCAATCCATTTAAAAAAAAATGTTTTGTAGGAGCTGATTGACATCAAAATGGCACAGTGTCAGAGAGTTGTCAATGGTAGGTTTGTCTCACCTACCCTACTACAGTCCTTTGATTACCGTTGTTGCAATAACTGTCACTGTGAGATGCTAGTGTGTGTGTGTGTCGTGTGTGATTTGCAGAGGTCTTGGAGACTGTGGATTTCGTGGCTCCTGATGAGAGAGTGATGTTCAGGACCTGCGAAAAGGAGAAAGACCATGTTGTCTTCCAGATGGTAGGCTACACACGAGAGCCTTCACTGTCTGCAATGTTTCATTAGAGTAATTGGGAGGGGGTGCTATTGAAGTCAATATTTTACATAGACAGGACTCATGTCCTTATTTATTAAACATGTCAATGATGGGACCAACACGACTGTGCCTCTTACTGTATCTACAGGGAACTGCAGACCCAGACAGAGCACTAATTGTGGCGCGACTAGTGTGAGTCTTGAACACTGTCTTTCTGTTGTCCATCTATTCTTTCTGTTTCATTTCCACTGGTATATAGGAAGAACATGTAAGCATATTTTGTCAGCAACTGAGGTGTAGGTTGAGAGGCACTACAATCTGTTCTACCTAGGTTTGCAAAATTTCAGGAACTTTCAATAAATTCCCTGGTTTTCCCGAAATCCCGGTTGGAGATTCCCGGATTCAGGAGGGAATAAGCAGGAGATCCTGAGGCCTCCAACCGGGATTTCGGGAAAACCAGGGAATTTATTGAAAGTTCCTGGAATTTTGCAACCCTAGTTCTACCTCACAAGTAAAAAGGAAAGCCTTATTGCCACTTGGCACCTGCTTTTTTAAAATATATTCCTCTTTGTAATGTGTAGGGAGAATGATGTGGCTGCCATCGATGTGAACATGGGCTGTCCTAAGGAATACTCTACTAAGGTGGGCTATGAGTGACACAGTCAGCAACCAACAAACAGTCAATGAATGGTCAGTCAGTTCAGACCTAATATAATGTTCACACTGAGGTGACTGTCTGCTGACCCCTCGCTTCTCTGTATCTCCTGCAGGGTGGGATGGGAGCTGCTCTGCTCTCAGACCCCGACAAAATCGAAGCGGTGAGTAGTCAATCTTCGCCCCCCCCACAAATGATCAGTAAGCTCAATCTAATTGAATAATTGAATAGAGCACTGTAGACAAATAAAAAAACAAAATTTCATTCATCTCTCTTTTTCTAGATTCTTAGAACACTTGTGAAAGGAGTGTCCAAACCAGTGACGTGTAAAATCAGAATATTGGCCACAGTAAGTTTTAAAAGGACAATGCCTTTTCTACAGCAATTAGATAGGTGTTATGTGTTTTGAGCCAAATTCATTAGTCTTTTGACCTCACTTGTTAAAGATTACATCCGCCATTAAAATTGTACTTGTGAGGCAGACTGACTGACCCCTGTGTTTATGTGTGTGTTCAGGTGGAAGATACTCTTAGTCTGGTTAAGAGAATTGAGAACACAGGTGTGGCAGCTATTGCTGTCCATGGCAGGTAAAGTCCTGTTCTTATCATCCATATATACACTACATGACCAAAAGTATGTGGACACCTGCTTGTCGAACATCTCATTCCAAAATCATGGGCATTAATATGGAGTTGGTCCCCCCTTTGCTGCTATAACCGCCTCCACTCTTCTGGGAAGGCTTTCCACTAGATGTTGGAACGTTGCTGCAGGGACGTGCTTCCATTCAGCCACAAGAATATTAGTGAAATCGGACACTGATGTTGGGCGATTAGGCCTGGCTCGCAGTCGGCGTTCCAATTCATCCCAAAGGTGTTCGATGGGGTTGAGGTCAGGGCTCTGTGCAGGCCAGTAAAGTTCTTCCATACTGATCTCGTCAAACCATTTCTGTATGGACCTCGCTTTGTGCACGGGAGCATTGTCATGCTGAAACAGGAAAGGGCCTTCCCCCAACTGTTGCCACAAAGTTGGAAGCACAGAATTGTCTAGAATGTCATTGTATGCTGTAGCGTTAAGATTTCCCTTCACTGGAACTAAGGGGCCTAGTCCGAACAATGAAAAATAGCTCAAGACCATTATTCCTCCTCCACCAAACTTTACAGTTGGCACTATGCATTGGGGCAGGTAGCGTTCTCCTGGCATCCGCCAAACCCAGATTCGTCCGTCAGACTGCCAGATGGTGAAGTGTGATTCATCACTCCAGAGAACGCATTTCCACTGCTCCAGAGTCCAATGGCTGCAAGCTTAACATCACTCCAGCTGACGCTTGGCATGGCACATGGTGATCTTAGGCTTGTGTGCGGCTGCTTGACCATGAAGCTCCCAACGAACAGTTCTTGTGCTGATGCTTCCAGAAGCTGTTTGGAAATCTGTAGTGAGTGTTGCAGCCGATGACAGACGATTTTTACGCGCTTCAGCACGCGGCGGTCCCGTTCTGTGAGCTTGTGTGACCTACCACTTTGCGGCAGAGCCGTTGTTGCTTCTAGATGTTTTCACTTCACAATAACAGAACTTATAGGTGACCGGGGCAGCTCTAGCAGGGCAGAAATTTGACGAACTGACTTGTTGGAAAGGTGGCATCCTATGACGGTGCCAAGTTGAAAGTCACTGAGCTCTTCAGTAAGGCCATTCTACTGCCAATGTTTGTCTATGGCGATTGCATGGCTGTGTGCTCGATTTGATACACCTGTCAGCAACGGATGTGGCTGAAATGGCCGAATCCACTCATTTGATGGGGTGTCCACATACTATTCTATATATATTGTATTTTGCATTCATCTGATTTTAGATGCTTGATTTTGTGTAAATCAACTGATTTATAGAGACCCAACTCTTTCTGTGGCTCATTTTCTTTTCTTTGGTTTTGCATATCCAAATTAATTTTTGACTGCCTCTACTTCCTCAGGTTAAAAGATGAAAGACCAAGACACCCTGTTCACTGTGACTTCATCCAGGCTATAGCTGAGGCGGTGTCCATTCCTGTCATTGCTAAGTGAGTCGCTCTGTCTCTCTCAAACGTGTTGTGAACACGGAGATAAATCAATGATTCATCTCTACGGTTGTGACTAACTGTCCTTGCCACTTACTGTGTCTTGTTTAGCGGAGGTTCTCTGGACCGGGTCAAAGCCCACGCTGACATCGAGGACTTCCGGAAGGCCACCGGGGCGTCCTCGGTGATGGTTGCCAGGGCAGCTATGTGGAACCCCTCAGTGTTCCGCAGTCAGGGACTGCTGTCTGTGGAGGAGGTCATGGAGGAGTACCTCAAATACGTGAGTCCACCGCCCTACGTCCACCTTACCTCACTCTGCAGGAGACCTACTGTGTTAAAACGCCAAACTCAACTATCACTGTCATATTGTAGATTGACATATTGTGGTATGACATAGGAAAGTTACCTAGGTAATCCAAGGCTTGTCTTTTGATCTGATAATGACGCAATCTCAAACTACAGGGACATAAATCAGAGATGACTTGCTATATGGCAACTTTACCAAGCATATGATAAATTGTGTCATGTTAGAAGCCAATTAAGAAATGTAGGTGCTTTTTGTATTTGTAGGCCATCCGCTACGACAACCATGCCTTCAACACCAAGTACTGCCTCTGTCAGATGCTGAGGGATAAGGTGGAGTCTCCACTGGGGAAGCAACTCAAATCTGCCCAAACCAACGAAGAGATCTGGTACATGTCTTTTGAATCATGATGTCAGAGAACTTGAACTGTGAATTCCAGTATTCTAGTTAATTTCCTAGTAAATGTAGTTATATTTCATATATTATTCTTTTAGTGAACCTTTTTGGTAATAAGTACTCAAACATTGTAGTATTGGTACTCAAGTTTGATGTTTGGGTATTTAACTGTACACCTGTGTTTTCCAGTGAGGGATATGGGCTGCAGGAATACTATAAGAAGACCCAGGCAGAACTACAAGCCAGAAGGGAAGCCATCCAAACCAACCACAATCACCCTGACCACCCTGTTCTAGATGGTGATGTCACCACAATGCGTGTCAAATTTGAACGGTTCGTTCTAAGTCCATTCGGAACTCCTCTTCCACATCTCTCATCAGGTTACAGCAGCACTACCCTCAGTCTGGTGGATGATGTTTAAGGCATACAGTGAGGGAAAAAAGGATTTGATCCCCTGCTGATTTTGTACGTTTGCCCACTGACAAAGAAATGATCAGTCTATAATTTTAATGGTAGGTTTATTTGAACAGTGAGAGACAGAATAACAACAAAAAAATCCAGAACAACGCATGTCAAAAATGTTATAAATTGATTTGCATTTTAATGAGGGAAATAAGTATTTGACCCCCTCTCAATCAGAAAGATTTCTGGCTCCCAGGTGTCTTTTGTACAGATAACGAGTTGAGATTAGGAGCACACTCTTAAAGGGAGTGCTCCTAATCTCAGTTTGTTACCTGTATAAAAGACACCTGTCCACAGAAGCAATCAGATTCCAAACTCTCCACCATGGCCAAGACCAAAGAGCTCTCCAAGGATGTCAGGGACAAGATTGTAGACCTACACAAGGCTGGAATGGGCTACAAGACCATCGCCAAGCAGCTTGGTGAGAAGGTGACAACAGTTGGTGTGATTATTCGCAAATGGAAGAAACACACGACTGTCAATCTCTCTCGGCCTGGGGCTCCATGCAAGACTCCATGCAGGGCGTTGAAAATGGGTCGTGGATGGGTATTCCAGCATGACAATGACCCAAAACACACGGCCAAGGCAACAAAGGAGTGGCTCAAGAAGTAGCACATTAAGGTCCTGGAGTGGCCTAGCCAGTCTCCAGACCTTAATCCCATAGAAAATCTGTGTAAGGAGCTGAAGGTTCGAGTTGCCAAACATCAGCCTCGAAACCTTAATGACTTGGAGAAGATCTTCAAAGAGGAGTGGGACAAAATCCCTCCTGAGATGTGTGCAAACCTAGTAGCCAACTACAAGAAACGTCTGACCTCTGTGATTGCCAACAAGGGTTTTGCCACCAAGTACTAAGTCATGTTTTGCAGAGGGGTCAAATACTTATTTCCCTCATTAAAATGCAAATCAATTTATAACATTTTTGCATGTGTTTTTCTGGATTTTTTTGTTGTTATTCTGTCTCTCACTGTTCAAATATCTCACTGATCATGTCTTTGTCAGTGGGCAAACGTACAAAATCAGCAGGGGATCAAATACTTTTTTCCCTCACTGTATAGGATAGATATTAAAGCTACAATATGTAACTTTTTGGGCGACCTGACCAAGTTCGCATAGAAATGTAATTTATAGATCTGTTATTCTCATTGAATCAAATCCATTTTTATTTGCCACATGCGCCGAATACAGTGAAATGCTTACTTACAAGCCCTTAACCAACAATGCAGTTTAAGAAAAATAAGTGTTAAGTAAAAAATAATTAAAGAGCAGCAGTAAAATAAAATAACAGTAGGGAGGCTATATACAGGGGTTACTGGTACAGAGTCAATGTGCAGGGGCACAGGTTAGTCGAGGTAATTGAGGTAATATGTACACGTGGGTAGAGTTAAAGTGACTATGCATCGATAATAAACAGAGAGTAGCAGCAGCGTAAAAGATCTGGGTAGCTGTGATTAGCTGTTCAGGAGTCATATGGCTTGGGGGTAGAAGCTGTTAAGAAGCCTTTTGGACATAGACTTGGCACTCTGGTATCGCTTGCCGTGTGGTAGCAGAAAGAACAGTCTATGTCTAGGGTGGCTGGAGTCTTTGACAATTTTTAGGGCCTTCCTCTGACACCGCCTGGTATAGAGGTCCTGGATGGCAGGAAGCTTGGCCCCAGTGATATACTGGGCCGTACGTACTACCCTCTGTAGTGCCTTGCGGTCGGAGGCCAAGCAGTTGCCATACCAGGCAGTGATGCAACCAGTCAGGATGCTCTCGATGGTGCAGCTGTAGAACTTTTTGAGGATCTGAGGACCCATGCCTCAGTCTCCTGAGGGGGAATAGGCTTTGTCGTGCCCTCTTCACGACTGTCTTGGTGTGTTTGGACCATGATAGTTTGTTGGTGATGTGGATACCAAGGAACTTGAAGCTCTCAACCTGTTCCACTACAGCCCTGTGGATGAGAATGGGGGTGTGCTCAGTCCTCTTTTTTTTCCTGTAGTCCACAATCATCTCCTTTGTCTTGATCACGTTGAGGGGGAGGTTGTTATCCTGGCACCACACGGCCAGGTCTCTGACCTCCTCCCTATAGGCTGTCTCATCGTTGTTGGTGATCAGGCCTACCACTGTTGTGTTATCAGCAAACATAATGATGGTGTTGGAGTCGTGCCTGGCCATGCAGAGTACAGGAGGGGACTTAGCATACACCCCTGAGGGGCCCCCGTGTTGAGGATCAGCATGGCAGATGTGTTGTTACCTACCCTTACCACCTGGGGACGGCCCGTCAGGAAGTCCAGGATCCAGTTGCAGAGGGAGGTGTTTAGTCCCAGAGTCCTTAGCTTAGTGATGAGCTTTGAGGGCACTATGGTGTTGAACGCTGAGCTGTAGTCAATGAATAGCATTCTCACGTAGGTGTTCCTCTTGTCCAGGTGGGAAAGGGCAGTGTGGAGTGCAATAGAGATTGCATCATCTGTGGATCTGTTGGGGCGGTATGCAAATTGGAGTGGGTCTAGGGTTTCAGGGATAGTGGGACTATGGTTTCAGGGATAATGGTGTTGATGTGAGCCATGACCAGCCTTTCAAAGCACTTCATGGCTACAGACGTGAGTGCTACGGGTCGGTAGTCATTTAAGCAGGTTATCTTTGTGTTCTTGGGCACAGGGACTATGGTGGTCTGCTTGAAACATGTTGGTATTACAGACTCAGTCAGGGACATGTTGAAAATGTCAGTGAAGACACTTGCCAGTTGGTCAGCGCATGCTCGGAGTACGCGTCCTGGCCATCCGTCTGGCCCTGCGGTCTTGTGAATGTTGACCTGCTTAAAAGTCTTACTCACATTGGCTACAGAGAGCGTGCTCACATAGTCATCCGGAACAGCTGATGCTCTCATGCATGCTTCAGTGTTGCTTGCCTCGAAGCAAGCATAGAAGTGATTTAGCTCATCTGGTAGTCTCGTGTCACTAAGCAGCTCGCGGCTGTGCTTCCCTTTATAGTCTGTAATAGTTTGCAAACCCTTCCACATCTGACGAGCATCGGAGCCGGTGTAGTACGATTCAATCTTAGTCCTGTATTGACGCTTTGCCTGTTTGATGGTTCGTCGGAGGGCATCCGGGTTAGAGTCCCGCTCCTTGAAAGTGGCAGCTCTCGTGGTCCTCTGTAGCTCAATTGGTAGAGCATGGCGCTTGTAACGCCAGGGTAGTGGGTTCGATCCCCGGGACCACCCATACGTAAAAATGTATGCACACATGACTGTAAATCGCTTTGGATAAAAGCGTCTGCTAAATGGCTTATTATTATTATTATTATTATTATTACCCTTTAGCTCAGTGCGGATGTTGCCTGTAATCCATGGCTTCTGGTTGGGGTATGTACAGTGGGGAGAACAAGTATTTGATACGCTGCCGATTTTGCAGGTTTTCCTACTTACAAAGCATGTAGAGGTCTGTAAAAATCCAGAAAATCACATTGTATGATTTTTAAGAAATGTATTAGCATTTTATTGCATGACATAAGTATTTGATCACCTACCAACCAGTAAGAATTCCGGCTCTCACAGACCTGTTAGTTTTTCTTTAAGAAGTCCTCCTGTTCTCCACTCATTACCTGTATTAACTGCACCTGTTTGAACTCGTTACCTGTATAAAAGACACCTGTCCACACACTCAATCAAACAGACTCCAACCTCTCCACAATGGCCAAGACAAGAGAGCTGTGTAAGGACATCAGGGATAAAATTGTAGACCTGCACAAGGCTGGGATGGGCTACAGGACAATAGGCAAGCAGCTGGTGAGAAGGCAACAACTGTTGGCGCAATTATTAGAAAATGGAAGAAGTTCAAGATGACGGTCAATCACCCTCGGTCTGGGGCTCCATGCAAGATCTCACCTCGTGGGGCATCAATGATCATGAGGAAGGTGAGGGATCAGCCCAGAACTACACGGCAGGACCTGGTCAATGACCTGAAGAGAGCTGGGACCACAGTCTCAAAGAAAACCATTAGTAACACACTACGCCGTCATGGATTAAAATCCTGCAGCGCACGCAAGGTCCCCCTGCTCAAGCCAGCGCATGTCCAGGCCCGTCTGAAGTTTGCCAATGACCATCTGGATGATCCAGAGGAGGAATGGGAGAAGGCCATGTGGTCTGATAAGACAAAAACAGAGCTTTTTGGTCTAAACTCCACTCGCCATGTTTGGAGGAAGAAGAAGGATGAGTACAACCCCAAGAACACCATCCCAACAGTGAAGCATGGAGGTGGAAACATCATTCTTTGGGGATGCTTTTCTGCAAAGGGGACAGGACGACTGCACCGTATTGAGGGGAGGATGGATGGGGCCATGTATCGCGAGATCTTGGCCAACAACCTCCTTCCCTCAGTAAGAGCATTGAAGATGGGTCGTGGCTTGGTCTTCCAGCATGACAACGACCCGAAACACACAGCCAGGGCAACTAAGGAGTGGCTCCGTAAGAAGCATCTCAAGGTCCTGGAGTGGCCTAGCCAGTCTCCAGACCTGAACCCAATAGAACATCTTTGGAGGGAGCTGAAAGTCCGTATTGCCCAGCGACAGCCCCGAAACCTGAAGGATCTGGAGAAGGTCTGTATGGAGGAGTGGGCCAAAATCCCTGCTGCAGTGTGTGCAAACCTGGTCAAGACCTACAGGAAATGTATGATCTCTGTAATTGCAAACAAAGGTTTCTGTACCAAATATGAAGTTCTGCTTTTCTGATGTATCAAATACTTATGTCATGCAATAAAATGCAAATTAATTACTTAAAAATCATACAATGTGATTTTCTGGATTAAAAAAAAATTACAGACCTCTACATGCTTTGTAAATAGGAAAACCTGCAAAATCGGCAGTGTATCAAATACTTGTTCTCCCCACTGTACATACGGTCATAGTGGGGACGACGTCATCGATGCACTTATTGATGAAGTCAGTGACTGGAACATATTCCAGTCTGTGCTAGCAAAACAGTCCTGTAGCTTAGAATCTGCGTCATCTGACCACTTCCTTATTAAGCGAGTCACTGGTGCTTATAAGCAGGAATCAGGAGGATAGAATTATGGTCAGATTTGCCAAATGGAGGGCGAGGGAGAGCTTTGTATGCGTCTCTGTGTGTGGAGTAAAGGTGGTCTAGAATTTTTTTTCCTCTGGTTGCACATTTAACATGCTGGTAGAAATGAGGTAGAACCGATGTAAGTTTCCCTGCATTAAAGTCCCCGGCCACTAGGCGTGCTGCCTCTGGATGAGCGTTTTCCTGTTTGCTTATGGCCTTAAACAGCTCATTGAGTGCAGTCTTAGTGCCAGCATCGGTTTGTGGTGGTAAATGGACAGCTACCAAAAATATAGATGAAAACTCTCTTGGTAAATAGTGTGGTCTACAGCTTATCATGAGATACTCAACCTCAGGTGAGCAAAACCTTGAGACTTCCTTAATATTAGATTTCGTGCACCAGCTGTTGTTTACAAATATACACAAACCGCCACCACTTGTCTTACCGGAGTCAGCTGTTCTATCCTGCCGATGTAGCGTATATATCCCGCCAGCTGTATGTTATCCATGTTGTTGTTTAGCCTCGACTCGGTGAAACATAAGATATTACAGTTTTAAATTTCCTGTTTGTAGGATATCCTTGATCGTAGGTCGTCCATTTTGTTTTACAATGATTGTACGTTGGCTAATAGGAGTGATGGAAGAGGCAATAGGACTGATGAAAGCAATTCTAAGAAGCAGTAGATCTGTTCTATGTGCACTATTTTTATGCTTCCCGTTCTTAAGTTTAGTTTTTGCATCTTTTACTGTCAGTTTTGTACACCAGCTTCAAACAGCAGAAAATACAATTATTTTGGTTATGGAAAAGATACAGTACACAAATTAACTTTTAACAAGGCACACCTGTTAATTGAAATGCATTCCAGGTGATTACCTCATGAAGCTGGTTGAGAGAATGCCAAGCGTATGCAAAGCTGTCATCAAGGCAAAGGGTGACTATTTGAAGAATCTCAAATATAAAATATATTTTGATTTGTTTAACACTTTTTTGGTTACTACATGATTCCATATGTGTTATTTCATAGTTTTGATGTCTTCACTATTCTACAAAGTAGAAAATAGTAAAAATAAAGAAAAACCCTTGAATGAGTAGGTGTGTCTAAACTCTTGACTGGTACTGTATGTCACAGCGGTTTAGATGGTACAATGATTCTCTACACGATGACTACTTGTTTTGTCACAAAACTATTAGAATTTCAGCAACCAGGAAACGGTGGAACGATTTCTGCATAGTGCACTTTTAAGACCATTGTTTTATGTCTAGTAAGTCACTAGTTGAGTTGTGTAGGCAGGTAGTGGGAGGTCCTGTAATTTATGACTGTGAATATTACATATTGCGCATATTATTATGACTGTACATATATTGATGGGAGTGTGATATTTGTGTGTCAGGAGGGAGTACCCTGGAGAGTTCAGCCCTAAGATGTTCCTGCTGGAATGGAGCCGCAAGGAGAACTTGGAGCAACCACGTTATGAGACGGTAAAATGACCACTTTAGATTAACAATGGTCTTTTAACATACAAGTTCTCAAAACCAGAATGCATTTATGTGTAGTGTGCCTATGTGCATTGATTTCTAACTAAATGCATTGTGTATGATGTTTTCAGGTACAGCGCTCTCAAGACCGGGCGTTCCAATCCATAGTAACGATGACAGGGAAAAAGTACAGATCCACTCTGTGGTGAGTTATTAGTGAAAGTGTTCACCTTAAGTTATTAGTGCATTCACCTTAAGATAGCTAGGTGGGACAACTACATATCACAGTTAATAGCTAGGTTTCCATCTAATTGGCGACAGATTCTCATACGAATATGCAAGATTCCGCATAAAAACAATATGCGCATTTTCAAGTGCGAGTGTTAGTTCACAAAAGGCTTAATTCGTTGTATTTATATTTGTGACCAAGTTAAACCCTGGGAATGTAAAGCTTGATAACACTGTTATAACACTTAATAATGTTTAAAAGCAGTGTTATTTACTTATACAAATGCTAAATTACACTGTATTCACACATAATAACACGTTCTCTTTTATATCCATGCAGGGAGAAGTCAAAGAAATATGCAGAGCAGGCTTCTGCTATAGTATGTCTACGTGTCCTAGGACTACCAGAGGGGCGGGCGGGTGAAGAGTACTCTGGGTTGGTGGGCAAGAGGAAGAGGGAGGAGAAGAGCAACAAGACGCCAGACGAGGAGGACGCCACTGCATACTCTGGAGCCAGGAAAAGATACCTGTCTGAAAACCCAGAAGAGCAACAGGTAGCCGCGGAAGGCAACAGGTCACCAACTATTCCAAATGGTGTACAGCACAAGACAAGCAGAGCCTGACTACTGCACCGTGTAACAACTGTGTAAAATGACTGCTTTATAACCGCAATAAGACAGCATGCACCTTTTATATTAAATGGTGGCTGGTTTGCAGCAGGGGTCAGCTCTTACCATGGGGAGTGATTGATACAGTAGCGGCCATATTATTGTGAGATTGAGACATTGCAACAAGAGTAGCCTACAGTGAGTGTCTGAGATATTCTGACAGCCCCCCCCCCCCCATAGTCAAACATACATCAGCATAAGGCGTTCAATGCTGTTTATTTTTTCTCCTGGATTATTTTGTTTAGGGACAACAAGCCTGTTGGGTGTTGGTTTGCAGAAAGCATGCTCTGCATGGGATTATTAAATGGGCATTTGTTTTTGTTTTTGATCAACCAAACTGGTAATCGGATTAGTTTCCGAAGAAACGGGTACAAATGGGTAATGACAGTATGTCAGGCTACTTGAAATCACACATTTTGCTTACTCTTGCAATATTGAACGTTTTCTTCTGTAAAGTCACAATGGAAAACCACTTATCAACTTTCTGCACTACTCATATTGACCAGCAGTGTATGTACAGTGTAATGAAATCTGCCAGAGGAGGGCAGTACTGTATAATGAGTTAATTTTCTCAGACAGTATTTATTGCACCATTGTCTCACATGGTACCATACAAAATTAGGAAAACTTGCTTTTGATCTGTTTTCATCCTAAATGAATTGGTTGTTGCTCTTTAACTGTTACAAAATAAACGTTTCTGTTGATTGTGTACCTTGAGAGTTGGCTGCTATTTAATCAATAATTGTTTCTTTGTTTTTAATTTAACAGTTTGATTCTAATTATCTTTAAGTATCCAGAGACACTGCCTTGCCAGGTGACTTGATATTCTAATAATTGTGAAGTAGCCTGTACAGCACCCTCTCTCACCAGCTACTGTACGCAGGCTGATGCCTGTGGTGGATTTAGCTGACGTCATGAACGGAGCTGTCTGTCAATGCTTTGTTTGTAATATGGAAGTTTAGTGAGTAGACTGACGGCTTCTTCATGGGTCATCAAGAGTAACTACGGACAAACTATTGTCTATGCGTCATTTTTATTTGCATAACTGAACTGGTAAAGTATCGAGAGATTATAACGTCGTAATAAATGTCGTCTGAAGGGGACAAGCATTTTGGAATCGCTTCAACTATTTACAACTTCGGATAGGCTTCTTGTTGCTATAAATAGTCAAAACAAAAATTATTTCCTCCTTATATCGTGAACATTTTGAATGCAGTTTTGAAACAACGGCAAAAAACCCACTCGTCAGACCGAATGAGTACTGTCAATTTTAGCGGCAATGAGGAGCTGGACTTCAGACTTATTTTCGGGGAGGACGCGCAACAACAGCTAGGCCCCGCAGGTGAGTTCTCTATATCTTTTTTTTGCAACATTGTAGTCGCTGTATTCTCCAAAACAGTAATATAATGTTATAAAGTTAACCATTCGGTGCCAATTTACCGTTTTGCCTTGGCTACCTGACGCTATCTGGTCCTGGAGCCAAAGTAGCCGAACTACGAATGTAGGCAGCAGTCATTGACCTACATGTGTCGGCTACTGTCTTGTAGTGCAGGGTTCCCCAACTGGCGGCCCACGGGCCGAATTTGGCCCGCGGGTTATTTTATTTGTTGGACATAAGACTGTAAAAACACCAGCAAATCAGCTCCAAGTGATTTTAATTTTGGAAATATTTTCCAAAGTACTCATAATAGAGATATATATGTGTGATCATATACAAATGTAAGCAAGGTTTGAAATGATTATGTTTTAGTTAAATATATCTGATCTACAAATTATTTGCAATTATGTTCTGGTCTCCTGACCATCCTCTCAAGAAAAAATTGGCTAGTGGCTGAATCTAGTTAATTATCCCTGTTGTAGGGTAGCAATTGTAGCCTAATGAACCTAGACTGTCAGATTGAGTTGAAAAAGCATTTACTTTTTATATCTTTAAATGTGTAGGTTACTTAGGCAACATGAATGTTTTGAAAGTTCTGTCTAACACTTATAACACACAGTACCAGTCGAAAGTTTGGACACATTTTACATTTACATTTTAGTCATTTAGCAGACGCTCTTATCCAGAGCGACTTACAGTTAGTGAGTGCATACATTATTATTTTTATTTTTATTTTTATTTTTTTATACTGGCCCCCCGTGGGAATCGAACCCACAACCCTGGCGTTGCAAACGCCATGCTCTACCAACTGAGCTACCTCCCTGCCAGCCATTCCCTCCCCTACCCTGGACGACGCTGGGCCAATTGTGCGCCGCCCCATGGGTCTCCCGGTCGCGGCCGGCTACGACAGAGCCTGGATCACACCTACTCATTCCAGGGTTTTTCTTTATTTTTACTATTTTCTACATTGTAGAATAATAGGGAAGACATCAAAACTATGAAATAACACATTAGGGATCATGTAGTAACCAAACAAGTGTTAAACAAATCAAAATATATTTTAGATTTTAGATTCTTCAAATATCCACCCTTTGCCTTGATGACAGCTTTGCACACTCTTGGCATTCTCTCAACCAGCTTCATGAGGTAGTCACCTGGAATGCATTTCAATTAACAGGTGTGCCTTCTTAAAAGTTAATTTGTTGAATTTCTTTCCTTAATGCGTTTGACCAATCAGTTGTGTTGTGACAAGGTAGGGGGGGTATACAGAAGATAGCCCTATTTGGTAAAAGACCAAGTCCATATTATGGTAAGAACAGCTCAAATAAGCAAAGAGAAACGACAGTCCATCAGTACTTTAAGACATGAAGGTCAGTCAGTCCGGAAAATTTCAAGAACTTTGAAAGTTTCATCAAGTGCAGTCGCTAAAACCATTAAGCGCTATGATGAAACTGGCTCTCATGAGGACCACCACAGGAATGGAAGACCCAGAGTTACCTTTTTTTTAATTTATTTTTAATTTAACCTTTATTTAACCAGGTAAGCCAGTTGAGAACAGGTTCTCATTTACAACTGCGACCTGGCCAAGATAAAGCAAAGCAGTGCAATAAAAACAACACAGAGTTACATATGGGGTAAAAAACATAAAGTCAAAAATACAACAGAAATATATATATACAGTGTGTGCAAATGTAGCAAGTTATGGAGGTAAGGCAATAAATAGGCTATAGTGCAAAATAATTACAATAGTATTAACACTGGAATGCTAGATGTGCAAGAGATTATGTGCAAATAGAGATACTGGGGTGCAAAAGAGCAAAATAAATAACAATATAGGGATGAGGTAGTTGGGTGGGCTAATTTCAGATGGGCTGTGTACAGGTGCAGTGATCGGTAAGGTGCTCTGACAACTGATGCTTAAAGTTATTGAGGGAGATAAGAGTCTCCAGCTTCAGAGATTTTTGCAATTCGTTCCAGTCATTGGCAGCAGAGAACTGGAAGGAATGGCGGCCAAAGGAGGTGTTGGTTTTGGGAATGACCAGTGAGATATACCTGCTGGAATGCATACTACGGGTGGGTGCTGCTATGGTGACCAATGAGCTAAGATAAGGCGGGGATTTGCCTAGCAGTGATTTATAGATGGCCTGGAGCCAGTGGGTTTGACGACGAACATGTAGTGAGGACCAGCCAACAAGAGCGTACAGGTCACAGTGGTGGGTAGTGTATGGGGCTTTGGAGACAAAACAGATGGCACTGTGATAGACTACATCCAATTTGCTGAGTAGAGTGTTGGAGGCTATTTTGTAAATGACATCGCCGAAGTCAAGGATCGGTAGGATAGTCAGTTTTACGAGGGCATGTTTGGCAGCATGAGTGAAGGAGGCTTTGTTGCGAAATAGGAAGCCAATTCTAGATTTAACTTTGGATTGGAGATTCTTTATGTGAGTCTGGAAGTTGAGTTTACAGTCTAACCAGACACCTAGGTATTTGTAGTTGTCCACATACTCTAGGTCAGACCCGTCGAGAGTGGTGATTCTAGTCGGGTGGGCGGGTGCCAGCAGCGTTCGATTTAAAAGCATGCATTTAGTTTTACTAGTGTTTAAGAGCAGTTGGAGGCTACTGAAGGAGTGTTGTATGGCATTGAAGCTCGTTTGGAGGTTTGTTAACACAGTGTCCAATGAAGGGCCAGATGTATACAAAATGGTGTCGTCTGCGTAGAGGTGGTTCTGAGAGTCACCAGCAGCAAGAGCGACATCATTGATATACACGGAGAAAAGTGTCGGCCCAAGAATTGAACCCTGTGGCACCCCCATAGAGACTGCCATAGGTCCAGACAACAGGCCCTCCGATTTGACACACTGAACTCTATCTGAGAAGTAGTTGGTGAACCAGGCGAGGCAGTCATTTGAGAAACCAAGGCTATTTACTCTGCTGCAGAGGATAAGTTCATTAGAGTTACCAGCCTCAGAAAAGGACACCAATAATAAGAAGAGACCTGCTTGGGCCAAGAAACATGAGCAATGGTCATTAGACCGGTGGAAATGTGTCCTTTGGTCTGGAGTCCAAATTTGAGATTTTTGGTTCCAACCGCCGTGTCTTTGTGAGACGCGGTGTGGGTGAACGGATGATCTCCGCATGTGTATTTCCCACCGTAAAGCATGGAGGAGGTGTTGTTATGGTGTGGGGGTGCTTTGCTGGTGACACTGTCTGTGGTTTATTTAGAATTGAATGCACACTTAACCAGCATGGCTACCACAGCATTCTACAGCAATACGCCATCCCATCTGGTTTGGGCTTAGTGGGACTATCATTTGTTTTTCAACAGGACAATGACCCAACACACCTCCAGGCTGTGTAAGGGCTATTTTACCAATAAGGAGAGTGGAGTGCTGCATCAGATCACCTGGCCTCCACAATCCCCTGATCTCAACCCAATTGAGATGGTTTGGGATGAGACGGACCGCAGAGTGAAGGAAAAGCAGCCAACAAGTGCTCAGCATATGTGGGAACTCCTTCAAGACTGTTGGAAAAGCATTCCAGGTGAAGCTGGATGAGAGAATGCCAAGAGGTGTGCAAAGCTGTCATCAAGGCAAAGGGTGGCTATTTGAAGAATCTCAAATATAAAATATATTTTGATTTGTTTAACACTTTTTTGGTTACTACATGATTCCATATGTATTATTTCATAGTTTTGATGTCTTCACTATTATTATTATACACTGCTCAAAAAAATAAAGGGAACACTTAAACAACACAATGTAACTCCAATTCAATCACACTTCTGTGAAATCAAACTGTCCACTTAGGAAGCAACACTGATTGACAATAAATTGCACATGCTGTTGTGCAAATGGAATAGACAACAGGTGGAAATTATAGGCAATTAGCAAGACACCCCCAATAAAGAAGTGGTTCTGCAGGTGGTGACCACAGACCACTTCTCAGTTCCTATGCTTCCTGGCTGATGTTTTGGTCACTTTTGAATGCTGGCGGTGCTTTCACTCTAGTGGTAGCATGAGACGGAGTCTACAACCCACACAAGTGGCTCAGGTAGTGCAGCTCATCCAGGATGGCACATCAATGCGAGCTGTGGCATGAAGGTTTGCTGTGTCTGTCAGCGTAGTGTCCAGAGCATGGAGGCGCTACCAGGAGACAGGCCAGTACATCAAGAGACGTGGAGAAGGCCGTAGGAGGGCAACAACCCAGCAGCAGGACCGCTACCTCCGCCTTTGTGCAAGGAGGAGCAGGAGGAGCACTGCCAGAGCCCTGCAAAATGACCTCCAGCAGGCCACAAATGTGCATGTGTCTGCTCAAACGGTCAGAAACAGACTCCATGAGTGTGGTATGAGGGCCCGACATCCACAGGTGGGGGTTGTGCTTACAGCCCAACACCGTGCAGGACGTTCGGCATTTGCCAGAGAACACCAAGATTGGCAAATTCGCCCTGTGCTCTTCACAGATGAAAGCAGGTTCACACTGAGCACATGTGACAGACGTGACAGAGTCTGGAGACGCCGTGGAGAATGTTCTGCTGCCTGCAACATCCTCCAGCATGACCGGTTTGGCGGTGGGTCAGTCATGGTGTGGGGTGGCATTTCTTTGGGGGGCCGCACAGCCCTCCATGTGCTCGCCAGAGGTAGCCTGACTGCCATTAGGTACCGAGATGAGATCCTCAGACCCCTTGTGAGACCATATGCTGGTGCGGTTGGCCCTGGGTTCCTCCTAATGCAAGACAATGCTAGACCTCATGTGGCTGGAGTGTGTCAGCAGTTCCTGCAAGAGGAAGGCATTGATGCTATGGACTGGCCCGCCCGTTCCCCAGACCTGAATCTAATTGAGCACATCTGGGACATCATGTCTCGCTCCATCCACCAACGCCACGTTGCACCACAGACTGTCCAGGAGTTGGCGGATGCTTTAGTCCAGGTCTGGGAGGAGATCCCTCAGGAGACCATCCACCACCTCATCAGGAGCATGCCCAGGCGTTGTAGGGAGGTCATACAGGCACATGGAGGCCACATACACTACTGAGCCTGATTTTGACTTGTTTTAAGGACATTACATCAAAGTTGGATCAGCCTGTAGTGTGGTTTTCCACTTTAATTTTGAGGGTGACTCCAAATCCAGACCTCCATGGGTTGATACATTTGATTTCCATTGATCATTTTTGTGTGATTTTGTTGTCAGCACATTCAACTATGTAAAGAAAAAAGTATTTAATAAGATTATTTCATTCATTCAGATCTAGGATGTGTTGTTTAAGTGTTCCCTTTATTTTTTTGAGCAGTGTACAACATAAAACATTGTGAAAATAAAGAAAACCCCTTGAATGAGTAGGTATGTCCAAACTTTTGACTGGTAGTGTATATAAAATACCACACCAGTGTTTTATGATTACACTGTAATCAATGTGCATAACACACCAGCCATTCTGAATGATGTGTAGTTTATTCAGTGGTTTAAAGTACTTAAGTAAAAATACTTGAAAGTACTACTATCTGTACCAGACATAATGGGACCCATCTCATCCAAAAAGTTGACTCAAGTTCACCAAAAAGCACCTGGAAGCAACTGGATGATCATCAAGACTCTTAGAAGAATGTTCTATGGACAGATGAGTCAAAAGTATAACTTTTTGGAAGACATGGGTCCAGGCAGGTAGCTTAGTGGGTAAGAGCGTTGTGCCAGTAACCGAAAGGTCGCTGGTTCTAATCCCTAGGTGAAAAATCTGTCGATGTGCCCTTGAGCAAGGCACTTAACCCTAATTGCTCATGTAAGTCGCTCTGGATAAGAGCGTCTGCTAAATGACTAAAAATGTAAAATGTAAATGTAAATTATGCCTGGCGAAAACCAAACACTTTATTCCACAGTAAGAACCTCATACCAACAGTCAAGCATGGTGGTGGTAGTGTGATGGTTTGGGGATCATTTGCTGCCTCAGGACCTGGATGACTTGCCTTAATAGAAGGAACCATGAATTCTGCTCTGTATCACATAATTCTACAGGAAAATGTCAGGCCTTCTGTGAGCTGAAGCTGAAATACAGCTGGGTCATGCAGCAAGACAATGATCCAAAACACACAATCAAATCTACATGAAAATGGCTAAAAAGCAACACATTTGAAGTTTTGGAATGGCCTAGTCAAAGTCCAGACCTAATCCCAATTGAGATGTTGTGGCAGGACTTGAAACGAGCAGTTCATGCTTAAAACCCCACAAATGTCACTGAGTTAAAGCAGTTCTGTATGCAAGAGTGGGCCAAAATTCCTCCACAGCGATGTGAGAGACTGATCAACAACTACAGGAAGCATTTGGTTGTAGTCATTGCAGCTAAAGGTGGCACAACCAGTTATTGAGTATAAGGGGGCAATTCCTTTTTCACACATGGGAATTGGGTGTTGCATAACTTTGTTAATTACATAAATAAAATAAGTATCCATTTATTTTATTTTATTTGTAAACTCAGGTTCCCTTTATCTGATATTAGGTTTTGGTTGAAGATCTGATAACATTCAGTATCAAAAATATTCAAAAATTGAGAAAATCAGGAAGGGGGCAAATACTTGAAGGGGGCGTGGATCAGAAAACCAGCCAGTATCTGGTATGACCACAATTTGCCTCATGCAGTGCGACACATCTCCTTCGCATAGATTTGACCAGGCTGTTGATTGTGGCCTGTAAAATGTTGTCCCACTTCTCTTCAATGGCTATGCGAAGTTGCTGGAAATTGGCGGGAACTGGAACACGTTGTAGTACACGTGGATCCAGAGAATACCAAAAATGCAGAATGGGTGACATGTCTGGTGAATATGCAGGCCATGAAAGAACTGGGACATTTTCAGCTTCCAGGAATTGTGTACAGATCCTTGTGACATGGGGCCGTGCATTATCATGCTGAAACATGAGGTGATGGCGGCGGATGAATGGCACCATAATGGGCCTCAGGATCTAGTCACGGTATCTCTGTGCATTAAAATTGCCATCGATAAAATGCAATTTTGTTTGTTGTCCGTAGCTTATGCCTGCACATACCATAACCCCACCACGCCCATGGGGCACTATGTTCACAATGTTGACATCAGCAAACCGCTATCCCACACAACACCACACATCTGCCAACTGCCCGGTACAGTTGAAACCGGGATTCATCCATGAAGAGCACACTTCTCCAGCGTGCCAGTGGCCATCGAAGGGGAGCATTTACCACTGAAGTCGGTTACGATGCAGAACTGCAGTCAGGTCAAGACCCTGGTGAGGACGACGAGCATGCAGATGAGCTTCCCGGAGACGTTTTCTGACCGTTTGTGCAGAAATGATTTGGTTGTGCAAACCCACAGTTTCATCAGCTGTCCGGGTGGCTGGTCTCAGATGATCTCGCAGGTGAAGAAGCCGGATGTGGAGGTCCTGAGCTGGCGTGGTTACACGTGGTCTGCGGTTGTGAGGCCGGTTGGACGTACTGCTCACTAACAGTAGCTCAATTGGAAGAGCATGGCGCTTGTAACGCCAGGGTAGTGGGTTCGATCCCCGGGACCACCCATACGTAAAAATGTATGCACACATGACTGTAAGTCGCTTTGGATAAAAGCGTCTGCTAAATGGCATATTATTATTATTAACAGGGATGTAAGCTAATTTGTGCACAACATTTGAGAGAAATAAGCTTTTTGTGCATATGGAACATTTCTGGGATATTTTATTTCAGCTCATGAAACATGGGACCAAAACTTTACATGTTGCGTTTATATTTTACTTCAGTATACTTTTTACTCCAAACATTTTCTCTGACACCCAAAAGTATTCTTTACATTTTGAATGCTTAGCAGGACAGGGAAATGGTCCAATTCACACACTTATCAAGAGAACATCCTTTGTCATCCCTACTGCCTGTGTTCTGGCAGACTCACTAAACACAAAATGCTTCATTGTAAATTATGTCTTAGTGTTGGGGTATGCCCCTGGCTATCCATAAATAAAATAAATACAAGACAATTGTGCTGTCTGGTTTGCTGAATATAAGGAATTTGACATTATTTCTACTTTTACTTTTGATACTTAAGTATATTTTAGCAATTACATTCACTTTTGATACTTAAGTATATTTAAAATCAAATACTTTTTAGACTTTTACTCAAGTAGTATTTTACTGGGTGACTTTCACTTTTACTTTAGTAATTTTCTATGAAGGTATCTTTACTTTTACTCAAGTATGACAATTGGGTACTTTTTCCACCACTGAGTTTATTACACAGTTATAACTTGCACTGATACATTGGATTATATCTAATCAGATCCTGGTCCAGTTAAAATTTGGACAGCACTGACATGCAAAATCCCAGTGGCTCAATATACACTGAGTGTACAAAACATTATGAACACATTCTCTTTCCATGACATAGACTGACCAGGTGAATCCAGGTGAAAGCTATGATCCCTTATTGATGTCACTTGTTAAAGTGGCAATATGTAACTTTTTGGGCAACCTGGCCAAATTCACATAGAAATGTGAGTTATAGATCTTTCATTCTACTTGAAAGCAAGTGTAAGAAGTGGTAGATCTGTTCTATGTGCACTATTTCTATGCTTCCTGTTCTTAAGTTGTGTTTTTGCGTCTTTTACTTTTGGTTTTGTACACCAGCTTCAAACAGCTGAAAATACAATATTTTTGATTATCGAAAATATATTTCACAGAGGTTTAGATGGTACGATGATTCTCTACACTATACTATCTTATTTTGTTACATAAACTGAAATTAGGCGAACTAGAGTTTTAGCAACCAGGAAATGGCGGAGCGAGTTCTGCATAGTGCACCTTTAAATCCACTTCAATCAGTGTAGATGAAGGGGAGGAGAAAGGTAAAGAAGGATTTTTAAGCCTTGAGACAATTGAGACATGGATTGTGTATGTGTGCCATTCAGAGGGCGGGCGGTGGGGGATGCAACTCAATATTAGGAAGGTGTTCTTAATGTTTGGTATACTCAGTGTATAACTATGTACTTTGTAGGATAAAATACTATTGCATTGACAACTGCCCGTTTTGCCATTTTATTGGTCTTGCACAAAGATAAAGATTTCAGCAGCAGTTTTCAGGAGAAAGGTACTCAAAAGGGGTCAAATGCCAGGGACATTGGTGTATGAAAAGTGAAAGGTGATATCTATTGAAATGGAAGAGCATAAAGCATAATGACAGCCGCCCCCTCCCTTCTTGCCATCAGCCCTTCTCTTGTCTGTTTCCTTCCTTATTTCTAACGGTTGTAAATGGCACCCGCAGCTTATTCAGGCGCCAACACGCTCTACCACCCAGCCAGAGGGGCCGCCGGGCCGGTGTTGCATCAGATAATATTTATATTCATTACATTCATTGCATTTGCAAATAAGTCAAGGCCAAAGGCAATTGTTTTATGTGCTCCATATCAAGGCACAATCAGCCATTTGACCTTTCACCCTCTTTGCATTTTGCGTGCAGACCAGACCAGAGAGAAACAGTGTGTGTGGGTGTGTGTCCTGTGTGAAACGGTTTATTAGTAGTAGGCTGCTTCTAATGCTGCTGCTTCTGCTCTGTTGACAGCTGTGAGCACATACAATTGTGTGAATTAGCCTGGCGAGTGCTGCTGTTAATCTATATATCGCCATGCCACAGTGGCCCCTGCCAAACAGGTCAGTCTCTAGTCTAGTCTTCCCCACATTTGGTAGAGACTCTGCACTGGCATTTATGACAAACCTTTCCCAGTGGGTTATCCTATGGATGACTGATCTAGGCTGTTATAGGACAGGTGAAAATAGAGAGTAATACATTGCCTTGCAAAAGTATTCATCCCCCTTGGCGTTTTTCCTATCTTGTTGCATTACAACCTGCAATTTAAATGGATTTTTATTTGTATTTCATGTAATGGACACACACAAAATAGTCCAAATTGGTTAAGTGAAAAAAAAAAAAATATATATAAAATATAAATAACGGAAAAGTGGTGCGTGCCTATGTATTCACCCCCTTTGCTATGAAGCCCCTACATAATATCTGGTGCAACCAAATACCTTCAGAAGTCACATAATTAGTTATATAAAGTCCACCTGTGTGCAATCTAAGTGTCACATGATCTTAGTATATATACACCTGTTCTGAAAGGCCCCAGAGTTTGCAACACCACTAAGCAAGGGGCACCACCAAGCAAGCGGCACCATGAAGACCAAGGAGCTCTCCAAACAGGTCAGGGACAAATTTGTGGAGAAGTACAGATCAGGGTTGGGTTATAAAAAAAGATCAGAAACTTTGAACATACCACAGAGCACCATTAACAAACCTGCCAAGAGAGGGCCGCCCACCAAAACTCATGGACCAGGCAAGGAGGGCATTAATCAGAGAGGCAACAAAGAGACCAAGGATAACCCTGGAGGAGCTGCAAAGCTCCACAGCAGAGATTGGAGTATCTGTCCATAGGACCACTTTAAGCCGTACACTCCACAGAGCTGGGCTTTACTGAAGAATGGCCAGAAAAAAGCCATTGCTTAAAGAAAAAAATAAGCAAACACATTTGGTGTTCGCCAAAAGCCATGTGGGAGGCTCCCCAAACATATGGAAGAAGGTACTCTGGTCAGATGAGACGAAAGTTGAGCTTTTTGGCCATCAAGGAAAACGCTATGTCTGGCGCAAACCCAACACCTCTCATCACCCCGAGAACACCATCCCCACAGTGAAGCATGGTGGTGGCAGCATCATGCTGTGGGGATGTTTTTCATCGGCAGGAAACTGGTCAGAATTGAAGGAATTGGTGGAGAATGATGGATGGCGCTAAATACAGGGAAATTCTTGAGGGAAACCTGTTTCTGTCTACCAGAGATTTGAGAGTGGGATGGCGGTTCACCTTCCAGCAGGACAATGACCCTAAGCATACTGCTAAAGCAACACTCGAGTGGTTTAAGGGGAAACATTTAAATGTATTGGAATGGCCTAGTCAAAGCCCAGACCTCAACCCAATTGAGAATCTGTGGTATGACTTAAAGATTGCTGTACACCAACGGAACCCATCCAACTTGAAGGAGCTGGAGCAGTTTTGCCTTGAAGAATGGGCAAAAATCCCAGTGGCTAGATGTGCCAAGCTTATAGAGACATACCCCAAGAGACTTGCAGCTGTAATTGCTGCAAAAGGTGTCTCTACAAAGTATTGACTTTGGGGGGGTGAATAGTTATGCACGCTGAAGTTTTCTTTTTTTTTGGGGGGTCTTATTTCTTGTTTGTTTCAGAAAAAAATTATTTTGCATCTTCAAAGTGGTAGGCATGTTGTGTAAATCAAATGATACAAACCCCCCCAAAATCAATTTTAATTCCATGTTGTAAGGCAACAAAATAGGAAAAATGGCAAGGGGGGTGAATACTTTTGCAAGCCACTGTAGATCAGAGAATAATCATTTGTTTGTCTGTTGTTTGTTTGTCTGTTCCTCTGTCTGGACTCTGGAGTAATACAGGGCACAATGGCACTGTTTGAATCTGCTGTGCTCTAAAGACTAGACACTTTGCATTGCAAATGAACAACCCTCTCAATTTGCCTACTTTCTTTCTATACCCAGCTGGTCCAGACCCTGATGACAGCACGCAATACTACACCACTCAGCCTATTGGCCAGTCCCAGGATGTACAACAGAGTCACCAGCACCATCAAGCTGTCTCTAACCAGGCTCCTCTGCAGGCCCATGGTAACTACCACCCCAGCTCCAGCTATGAAGTTCACAGTTCCAGATATAGTCCCATGGGACACCACCCCAAGGCGTTCGACTGCCCAAGCATCCAGATCACATCCATCAGTCACAGTCACCAAGAGCTGGGCTCCAGCCAGGATGCCGTGCTCATCAGCGGGGCAGACGGCGGGGGGGAGTGCAGCCGTGAGCGTTCCTCATCCAGGGACCACCTCTACCTGTCCCTGGACCCTTGTTACAGGGACTCATCTTCCCTGAACCTCAGCCCCTGCAGCAGCCTGTCTTCCAGGAGCTGGCTGTCTGACATGTCTTCCTGCGAGTCCTTCTCCCACGTGTACGACGACGTGGAGGCTGAGCTAAACGAGGCGGCCGCCCGCTTCACCCTGGGCTCCCCGCTGGCCTCTCCCCTGGCCTCCCCTGTCTGCTCCCCACAGGGCCAGGCCGCAGGGGGATTCGGGGTAGAGCTGTGGCAGCAGCAGTACTTCATGAGCACCCACTCCCTCTCGCCCCGCCAGTCCCCTCGCCAGTCGCCCCACCAGTCCCCTCGCCAATCGCCCCGCCAGTCCCCCTGTCACTCCCCGCGCAACAGCGTCACAGATGAGAACTGGCTGAACCCGCGTCCCACCTCCAGGTCCGGCTCAAGGCCCACATCCCCTTGCGGGAAAAGACGGCACTCCAGTGCAGACGTCCACTTAGCCTCCCCCTCCCCCTCCCCACACCACTCCCCCAGTCCCACACCGGGTCACTCTCCCAGGGGCAGTGTGACAGAGGATACCTGGGTGGTTGGAAGCCCTGGTGCCATGGGGGCCCTCCTGTACAGCTTCCCTGAGGTAGACGTTCCCTCCAAGACCAGGAGGACCTCTCAGCAGGCTCACATGAGTCTATTGCAAGCACAGGGAGATTCAGGGCAGGGGCTGGAAGACCAAAGAGCTGCTTTGCCTTACCTGGACTCACCTGCAGAGGAGTCTGGGTCTACTCTAAAACAGGATGGCCTTTTTGAAGAACTTTTTCTCTCGGTTCCCTCACACTTCACCTGGAGCAAACCCAGACCTGGCAACACACCCCTTTTCAGGTTTGTTATTCATAATCACATCGGCATCAATACTCACATGCGTGCTTCATCATGTCAACCACACGTGTTGTCATTTCCCCGATCACTCAGTATGGTGCAGACATTGTACTACCATAGCAATCCTAGCAAGGCAAAGGGTCAGGAGAGCTTAACTAGAGGTGAAGAACAAAACACCAACCCCCATGGTATTTTTAACACCAAATCTGAATGACTGTATTTTTATGAGAAAGAACGTCTGGGTCATATTCATTAGCGCACACACGCCGTAGAAAAACGTAGCAAAACGTAGCTAAAATAAATACATTAAACATTTCTTATTGGACAAGTTCAGGTAGTCCCTCCCTGTTTCAGTCTGTTTTCTTCCATTTGCTGCCTAATTAATACAGCCCTGTGTTGTCTCCCCCACCCAGGACCTCGTCCCTGCCCCCTCTGGACTGGCCCCTTCCCAGCCAGTTTGGCCAGTGTGAGCTGAAGGTGGATGTGCAGCCGCGGGGCCACCACAGGGCCCACTACGAGACAGAGGGCAGTCGGGGGGCCATCAAGGCTGCCTCAGGAGGGCACCCTTTAGTCAAGGTAAAAAGCAAGTATTTCACAAAATCATGACACCAGACCTGGATTCAATTAGTATTTTCACTTGGCAAGCTCAATAGATTTAAATAGAATGTGTATTTAGACACATTCTATTTAAATCTATTTAAGTCTGCATGACAAATGTATGTATAGAGGGTCACTGTCAGGCTCTCACCTAGAAGATCAATATGATCACTGTCAGGCTCTCACCTAGAAGATAAATATGATCACTGTCAGGCTCTCACCTAGAAGATAAATATGATCACTGTCAGGCTCTCACCTAGAAGATAAATATGATCACTGTCAGGCTCTCACCTAGAAGATAAATATGATCACTGTCAGGCTCTCATCTAGAAGATCAATATGATCACTGTCAGGCTCTCACCTAGATCAATATGATCACTGTCAGGCTCTCACCTAGATCAATATGATCACTGTCAGGCTCTCATCTAGAAGATCAATATGATCACTGTCAGGCTCTCACCTAGAAGATCAATATGATCACTGTCAGGCTCTCACCTAGAATATCAATATGATCACTGTCAGGCTCTCACCTAGAAGATCAATATGATCACTGTCAGGCTCTCACCTAGAATATCAATATGATCACTGTCAGGCTCTCACCTAGAAGATCAATATGATCACTGTCAGGCTCTCACCTAGAATATCAATATGATCACTGTCAGGCTCTCACCTAGAAGATCAATATGATCACTGTCAGGCTCTCACCTAGAAGATCAATATGATCACTGTCAGGCTCTCATCTAGAATATCAATATGATCACTGTCAGGCTCTCACCTAGAAGATCAATATGATCACTGTCAGGCTCTCATCTAGAAGATCAATATGATCACTGTCAGGCTCTCACCTAGAAGAACAATATGGTTGTGCTATTAATACTCTGCAAACTTTGAGGCTCTCCAAGAGATCAAAGCAAAACAGAAAATGGTTAAAACTTTATGCCTGGTTCGCATAACAAGTTGTGTTTTGATGAACTGCTGTTTGCAGTTCCATTGTAACCTTGAAGTGTCAATCAACGTGTGATATCCTGAGATATTAAAGGAAGTGTTACATTGAATTGACTATGTATGATAAGTTGAGTAGGCGTTTTGTTCAATTACTCACTGTTGTTGCTTGAATCTGACATTTATTTAACAATGTTATCAGAGGTTTGTGAAGGTTGTTGATATACAGTATATTAGGTTCAGTAAATATGGGGGTAGCGTATTCAAACCCAACCAACTACAAAAGCACTGGAGGCACTAATCTCATACTGTACAGCAAAAATATACAGAGCTCCTACCTCCCACCTCGCTCTCTTTCTCTCTCGCTCTCTCAGTTTATTGACATTGCATTATGTAAACGATTGATACATGGTAACCCTCAGACAGACAGCCTGTTATTGTACACTAACAGCGCTTCATTTAACACAGGACCGCGCAAGCATGTGTGTGTACGTGTGAGCTTTATGTTTAGTGTATTCAGAAATGAGAGCCAGAGTCCACAAGTGACCTTAAGTTCTTAACATGTTTGACCACATCAAGCATTGCCTTGGAAATCATAACTCCAGTAAACAACTACACTGTGCTGTGAATCACTACATGAGAGAGGAGGGATCTAAGGTTTATATGCATTAAACCCACTACACTCTAGAGTATAGTCACTAAATAGTCTCTCTAAATAGTCACTCTAAATGCATATACACCAATAACCACAACCACACCCTCTGATCCCTCAACATTTGAAGTAATCTGGGCTCGGGGTGTCACACCATGGGTATCACCAGAGCCATGGCTCAGGGTATCACCTAACATCTAGCAGAGCACTATTTGCCAGTGGGCTGTAGTGAGACTGTATCACCTAACTTCTAGCAGAGCACTATTTGCCAGTGGACTGTAGTGAGACTGTATCACCTAACATCTAGCAGAGCACTATTTGCCAGTGGGCTGTAGTGAGACTGTATCACCTAACTTCTAGCAGAGCACTATTTGCCAGTGGACTGTAGTGAGACTGTATCACCTAACATCTAGCAGAGCACTATTTGCCAGTGGGCTGTAGTGAGACTGTATCACCTAACTTCTAGCAGAGCACTATTTGCCAGTGGACTGTAGTGAGACTGTATCACCTAACATCTAGCAGAGCACTATTTGCCAGTGGGCTGTAGTGAGACTGTATCACCTAACTTCTAGCAGAGCACTATTTGCCAGTGGACTGTAGTGAGACTGTATCACCTAACATCTAGCAGAGCACTATTTGCCAGTGGGCTGTAGTGAGACTGTATCACCTAACTTCTAGCAGAGCACTATTTGCCAGTGGACTGTAGTGAGACTGTATCACCTAACATCTAGCAGAGCACTATTTGCCAGTGGGCTGTAGTGAGACTGTATCACCTAACTTCTAGCAGAGCACTATTTGCCAGTGGACTGTAGTGAGACTGTATCACCTAACATCTAGCAGAGCACTATTTGCCAGTGGGCTGTAGTGAGACTGTATCACCTAACTTCTAGCAGAGCACTATTTGCCAGTGGACTGTAGTGAGACTGTATCACCTAACATCTAGCAGAGCACTATTTGCCAGTGGGCTGTAATGAGACTGTATCACCTAACTTCTAGCAGAGCACTATTTGCCAGTGGACTGTAGTGAGACTGTATCACCTAACATCTAGCAGAGCACTATTTGCCAGTGGACTGTAGTGAGACTGTATCACCTAACATCTAGCAGAGCACTATTTGCCAGTGGGCTGTAGTGAGACTGTATCACCTAACTTCTAGCAGAGCACTATTTGCCAGTGGGCTGTAGTGAGACTGTATCACCTAACATCTAGCAGAGCACTATTTGCCAGTGGACTGTAGTGAGACTGTAGCACCTAACTTCTAGCAGAGCACTATTTGCCAGTGGGCTGTAGTGAGACTGTATCACCTAACTTCTAGCAGAGCACTATTTGCCAGTGGACTGTAGTGAGACTGTATCACCTAACTTCTAGCAGAGCACTATTTGCCAGTGGACTGTAGTGAGACTGTATCAACTAACGTCTAGCAGAGCACTATTTGCCAGTGGACTGTAGTGAGACTGTATAATCTAACGTCTAGCAGAGCACTATTTGCCAGTGGGCTGTAGTGAGACTGTATCACCTAACTTCTAGCAGAGCACTATTTGCCAGCGGACTGTAGTGAGACTGTATCACCTAACGTCTAGCAGAGCACTATTTGCCAGTGGGCTGTAGTGAGACTGTATCACCTAACTTCTAGCAGAGCACTATTTGCCAGCGGACTGTAGTGAGACTGTATCACCTAACGTCTAGCAGAGCACTATTTGCCAGTGGACTGTAGTGAGACTGTATCACCTAACGTCTAGCAGAGCACTATTTGCCAGTGGGCTGTAGTGAGACTGTATCACCTAACTTCTAGCAGAGCACTATTTGCCAGTGGACTGTAGTGAGACTGTATCACCTAACGTCTAGCAGAGCACTATTTGCCAGTGGGCTGTAGTGAGACTGTATCACCTAACGTCTAGCAGAGCACTATTTGCCAGTGGGCTGTAGTGAGACTGTATCACCTAACGTCTAGCAGAGCACTATTTGCCAGTGGGCTGTAGTGAGACTGTGTCACCTAACTTCTAGCAGAGCACTGTTTGCCAGTGGGCTGAAGTGAGAATTTATCACCTAACGTTTAGCAGAGCACTATTTGCCAGTGGGCTGTAGTGAGACTGTATCACCTAACATCTAGCAGAGCACTATTTGCCAGTGATCTGAAGTGAGACTGTATCACCTAACATCTAGCAGAGCACTATTTGCCAGTGGGCTGTAGTGAGACTGTATCACTTAATGTCTAGCAGAGCACTTTTTGCCAGTGGGCTGTGGTGAGACTGTATCACCTAACGTGTAGCAGAGCACTATTTGCCAGTGGGCTGTAGTGAGACTGTGTCACCTAACTTCTAGCAGAGCACTATTTGCCAGTGGGCTGTAGTGAGACTGTATCACCTAAAGTCTAGCAGAGCACTATTTGCCAGTGGGCTGTAGTGAGACTGTATCACCTAACATCTAGCAGAGCACTATTTGCCAGTGAGCTGTAGTGAGACTGTATCACCTAACATCTAGCAGAGCACTATTTGCCAGTGGGCTGTAGTGAGACTGTATCACCTAATGTCTAGCAGAGCACTATTTGCCAGTGGGCTGTAGTGAGACTGTATCACCTAATGTCTAGCAGAGCACTATTTGCCAGTGGGCTGCAGTGAGACTGTATCACCTAAAGTCTAGCAGAGCACTATTTGCCAGTGATCTGAAGTGAGACTGTATCACCTAACGTCTACCAGAGCACTATTTGCCAGTGTGCCTGCAGTGACATTGTATCACCTAACGTCTTGCAGAGTTCTTTTTGCCATTGGACTGAAGTGAGACTTTATCACCTAACGTCTAGCAGAGCACTATTTGCCAGTGGGCTGTAGTGAGACTGTATCACCTAACGTCTAGCAGAGCACTATTTGCCAGTGGGCTGTAGTGAGACTGTATCACCTGACGTCTAGCAGAGCACTTTTTGCCAGTGGGACTGTAGTGAAACTGTACCACCTAACGTCTAGCAGAGCACTTTCTGCCTGTGGCCTATAGTGAGACAGTATCACCTAACGTCTAGCAGAGCACTTTCTGCCAGTGGCCTGTAGTGAGACTGTATCACTTAACGTCTAGCAGAGCACTATTTGCCAGTGGGCTGTAGTGAGACAGTATCACCTAACGTCTAGCAGAGCACTATTTGCCAGTGGGCTGTAGTGAGACTGTATCACCTAACGTCTAGCAGAGCACTATTTGCCAGTGGGCTGTAATGAGACTGTATCACCTAACGTCTAGCAGAGCACTATTTGCCTGTGATCTAAAGTGAGACTGTATCACCTAACGTCTAGCAGAGCACTACTTGCCAGTGGGCTGTAATGGGACTGTATCACCTAACGTCTAGCAGAGCACTATTTGCCAGTGGGCTGTAGTGAGACTGTATCACCTAACGTCTAGCAGAGCACTATTTGCCTGTGATCTAAAGTGAGACTGTATCACCTAACGTCTAGCAGAGCACTACTTGCCAGTGGGCTGTAGTGAGACTGTATCACCGAACGTCTAGCAGAGTACTATTTGCCAGTGGGCTGTAATGGGACTGTATCACCTAACGTCTAGCAGAGCACTATTTGCCAGTGGGCTGTAGTGAGACTGTATCACCTAATGTCTAGCAGAGCACTATTTGCCAGTGGGCTGCAGTGAGACTGTATCACCTAAAGTCTAGCAGAGCACTATTTGCCAGTGATCTGAAGTGAGACTGTATCACCTAACGTCTAGCAGAGCACTATTTGCCAGTGGGCCTGCAGTGAGACTGTATCACCTAACGTTTATCAGAGCAGTTTTTGCCAGTGTGCTGTAGTGAGACTGTATCACCTAACGTCTAGCAGAGTACTATTTGCCAATGGGCTGTAGTGAGACTGTATCACCTAACTTCTAGCAGAGTTCTTTTTGCCATTGGACTGAAGTGAGACTTTATCACCTAACGTCTAGCAGAGCACTATTTGCCAGTGGGCTGTAGTGAGACTGTATCACCTAACGTCTAGCAGAGCACTATTTGCCAGTGGGCTGTAGTGAGACTGTATCACCTGACGTCTAGCAGAGCACTTTCTGCCAGTGGCCTGTAGTGAGACTGTATCACTTAACGTCTAGCAGAGCACTATTTGCCAGTGGGCCTGCAGTGAGACTGTATCACCTAACGTTTATCAGAGCAGTTTTTGCCAGTGTGCTGTAGTGAGACTGTATCACCTAACGTCTAGCAGAGTACTATTTGCCAGTGGGCTGTAGTGAGACTGTATCACCTAACTTCTAGCAGAGCACTATTTGCCAGTGGGCCTGCAGTGAGACTGTATCACCTAATGTCTAGCAGAGCACTATTTGCCAGTGGGCTGTAGTGAGACTGTATCACCTGACGTCTAGCAGAGCACTTTTTGCCAGTGGGCTGAAGTGAGACCTTATCACCTAATGTTTAGCAGAGTACTATTTGCCAGTTGTCACGGTTTCGGCCGAGGCTGCCTCTCTTCCTTGCTCGGGCAGGCTTCGGCGTTCGTCGTCTCCGGAATACTAGCTGCCACCGTTGCATGTTTCTATGTTCGTTTGCTTTTGTCTGATTGTTGTTACACCTGTTATCGTTTAGTGTATTAGTGTCCTATAAGTTCTCGTTGTGTTTGTCTAGTGTTGTGTTTTATTGTTTTACTGTCATGCCGGTAGGCTGGTATTCTACTGTTTGCTCGGTTGAGCTATTTCTCCACATTGTTTGGAGTGTTTTGTCGCACCTGTGAGTGCGCCCGTTATTTTCGCCTACGTGCTGAGTTTTCGCCTCAGGGCATTTATTCGTGTTTGTTTTTGTGTGCATCTACTAAAGTCTGTTGGACTAACGTTCTGCGTCCTGCGCCTGATTCCACCACCACACCCACCTACATCTACCTTGACAGAATAACACACCTCAAGAATGGAATCAGCAGGAGCCGCAGCAGCACAGGCGACGCTGGAGGACCGGGTCCGCGAGCAGAATGACCAGATCCTGCGGATGGGGTCCGCACTGCAGGAGGTGATCACCACCATCCGAGGCTGGGAGACCCGAGGGACACCTCCACCACCATCCTCCCTGCCCGCACCATCGGCAAGTCAGCCCATTCCCGCTCCGGAACCCAGAGGAGTTCGACTCTCGCTCCCGAGGGCCTACGATGGGACCGCTGCCGGGTGTCAGGGATTCCTTCTCCAGGTGGAGCTTTACCTGGCCACCGTGCACCCGGCGCCCTCGGGACACAAGAGCGTGTCCGCCCTGATCTCCTGCCTTTCCGGTAAGGCGTTGGAATGGGCCAACGCAGAGTGGAGGAGAATCGACGCTACCACCATCACCTACGACGAGTTCTCCCGCCGCTTCAGGGCGGTGTTTGACCATCCCCCGGAGGGGAAAACGGCGGGGGAGCGTCTGTTCTGCCTCCGGCAGGGGAAGAGGAGTGCCCAGGAGTTCGCCTTAGAATTCCGTACTCTAGCGGCGGATGCAGGGTGGAATGAGCGGGCCCTCATCGATCACTACCGATGTAGTCTACGTGAGGACGTCCGTAGGGAGCTGGCCTGTAGGGACACCAGCCTCTCGTTCGACCAGTTGGTCGACATGTCCATCAGGCTGGATACCCTGCTAGCTACCCGCGGACGTCCCGAGGGGGGTCCGTCCATTTCACCCTCCAGCGCCTCCGAGCCGTGCCCCATGGAGCTCGGGGGCGCTGGCGCTAGAGAGAGGAGGGGTCGGATGACGAGGGGGTCCATCTCCTGCACCAACTGTGGTCGGGGAGGACACACCGCGGCTAGGTGCTGGGGATGGCCTCCGAGGGGGGAAGACGACAGGTCCCGCACTGGGGAGTCCTTCCAGGTGAGTAGGCGCCCCACTCACCCAGAGCTCTCTGTTGCACACTTCTGTATGCCTGTGCGTTTTCCACAGGTAGCACCTTATTCCCAGCATAAGGCGCTGGTAGATTCAGGCGCGGCTGGGAATTTTGTTGATAAGAAATTTTGTTTAGCCTTAGGGATTCCCCTTCTCCCTGTTGACGTCCCCTTCCCCGTTCATGCCCTAGATAGCCGTCCGTTGGGTGCGGGCTTGATCAGGGAGGTCACGGCGCCACTTAGGATGTGTGCGCAGGGGGGTCATCAGGAGATGATCCAGCTATTTCTGATCGACTCGCCTGCGTATCCGGTGGTGCTGGGCATGCCCTGGTTGAGTACCCATAACCCATCTATTTCGTGGCAGGAGAGGGCTCTGATGGAGTGGTCTGCCCAGTGTGTGGGTCGATGTTTAGGCGTTGCCGTAGGGGCTACCTCTGTGGAGAGTCCAAACCAGGTGCCCGCATTGCACGTTCCCCCTGAGTATGGGGATTTGGCTATTGTGTTCAGTAAGTCGAGGGCGACGCAGTTGCCTCCCCATAGGCAGGGAGATTGTGCGATAGACCTCCAGGCAGGAGTTGCGCTCCCACGGAGCCATGTGTATCCTCTGTCTCAGGAGGAGAAGAGAGCTATGGAGACTTACATAGAGGAATCTCTGAGACAAGGATACATACGGCCCTCCACTTCCCCTGCGTCCACGAGTTTCTTTTTTGTGAAGAAAAAGGATGGGGGGTTACGCCCGTGCATTGACTACCGTGGTCTCAATCAGATCACGGTGAAGTACAGTTATCCACTCCCGCTGATTGCGACCATGACGGAGTCATTGCACGGGGCGCGTTTCTTCACTAAATTAGATCTCAGGAGCACGTACAACTTGGTGCGCATTAGGGGGGGCGATGAATGGAAGACAGCCTTTAGTACCACCTCGGGCCATTACGAGTATCTTGTCATGCCATACGGGTTGATGAACGCTCCTTCAGTTTTCCAATCATTCGTGGATGAGATCTTCAGGGACATGCAGGGGCAGGGGGTGGTCGTGTACATAGATGACATTCTCGTGTACTCGCCTACCCGAGTCGAGCATGTGGCCCTGGTGCGCCGAGTGTTGCGGAGGCTGTTGGAGCACGACCTGTATGTCAAGGCAGAGAAGTGTCTGTTCTTCCAGGAGTCGGTCTCCTTTTTGGGTTATCAGTTGTCTGCATCAGGGGTGAAGATGGAGGTAGACCGGGTGTCAGCCGAGCGTAATTGGCAAACGCCAACCACTGTGAAGGAGGTGCAGCAGTTTTTGGGGTTTGCGAATTACTACCGGAGGTTTATCCGGGGTTTTGGACAGGTGGCAGCTCCCATAACGTCTCTTTTGAAGGGGGGTCCGGTGCGTCTGCAGTGGTCAGCCGAGGCGGACAGGGCGTTTGGGAGGCTGAAGGACCTGTTTACCTCGGCCCCGGTGCTGGCGCATCCGGATCCCTCTTTGCCATTTCAGGTAGAGGTGGACGCGTCAGAGGCCGGTGTAGGAGCCGTGCTTTCGCAACGGTCCGGCGCGCCACCTAAACTCCGCCCCTGTGCTTTTTATTCCAAGAAGCTCAGTCCGGCGGAGCGAAACTATGACGTAGGGGACAGGGAGCTGTTAGCCGTGGTACAGGCCCTAAAGGTGTGGAGGCACTGGCTTGAGGGGGCTCAACACCCTTTCCTCATTTTGACGGACCACCGTAACCTGGAGTACATCCGGGCAGCGAGGAGGCTGAACCCTCGCCAGGCGAGGTGGAATATGTTTTTGACCCGGTTCACATTTAAGATCACGTACATCCCTGGGTCACAGAACGGTAAGGCAGACGCACTGTCTCGGCAGTATGACACGGAGGAGAGGTCCGTGGAGCCCACTCCCATACTGCCGGAGTCTTGTCTGGTGGCACCGGTAGTGTGGGAGGTCGATGCTGAACTCGAGCGGGCGTTACGCACCGACCCTAGTCCACCTCAATGCCCGGAGGGTCGGAAGTACGTTCCGCTCGAGGTTCGGGATCGATTGATCTATTGGGCTCACACGTCACCCTCCTCTGGACACCCTGGTATCGGCCGGACAGTGCACTGTCTTAGTGCCAAGTACTGGTGGCCCACGTTGGCGAGGGATGTGAGGGTTTATGTTTCCTCCTGCTCGGTGTGCGCCCAGTGTAAGGCGCCTAGACATCTGCCTAGGGGTAAGTTACTACCCCTGCCCGTTCCACAACGACCATGGTCTCACCTCTCGGTGGATTTCCTCACTGACCTTCCTCCTTCACAGGGGAATACCACTATACTGGTCGTTGTGGACCGGTTTTCTAAGGCCTGTCGTTTGCTCCCTATGCCGGGCCTTCCTACTGCCCTGCAAACCGCCGAAGCACTATTCACCCATGTGTTCCGGCACTACGGGGTACCCGAGGATATTGTGTCTGATCGGGGTCCCCAATTTACCTCCAGAGTCTGGAGAGCTTTTATGGAGCGGTTGGGGGTCTCGGTGAGCCTCACCTCGGGTTACCACCCGGAGAGTAATGGGCAGGTGGAACGTGTGAACCAGGATGTGGGTAGGTTTCTTAGAACATACTGCCAGGACCGGCCGGAGGAGTGGGCCAGGTACGTTCCCTGGGCCGAAATGGCCCAGAATTCCCTACGCCATTCCTCCACTAACCTAACCCCTTTCCAATGTGTGTTGGGTTACCAGCCGGTTCTGGCACCTTGGCAGCAGAGCCAGATCGAGGCTCCTGCGGTGGATGAGTGGGTGCGGCGCTCGGAGGAGACATGGAACGCTGCACACGTCCACCTGCAGCGGGCCCTCCGTCGTCATAAGGCGAGCGCCGATCTCCACCGCAGTGAGGGACCGGTGTACGCACCTGGTGATCGAGTCTGGCTCTCTACCAGAAACCTGCCCCTCCGCCTGCCCTGTCGGAAACTGGGTCGGCGGTTTGTAGGGCCATTTAAAGTCCTGAGAAGGTTGAACGAGGTGTGTTACAAATTACAACTACCTGTTGAGTATAAAAGTATCAACCCCTCGTTCCATGTGTCTCTTCTCAGGCCGGTGGTAGCTGGCCCACTCCAAGAAAGTGAGATCAGGGAGACTCCTCCGCCCCCATTGGACATCGAGGGGGCACCGGCGTACTCCGTGCGGTCCATCAATATCTAGTGGAGTGGGAGGGGTACGGCCCGGAGGAACGGTGCTGGGTGCCGAGGAGAGACATTTTGGACCCGTCTCTCCTGACGGAATTCCATCGTGGGCACCCGACGCACCCTGCTCCGCGTCCTCCTGGTCGTCCCCGAGGCCGGAGTCGGCGCACGTCTGGAGCCGCGCGTCAAGGGGGGGGTACTGTCACGGTTTCGGCCGAGGCTGCCTCTCTTCCTTGCTCGGGCAGGCTTCGGCGTTCGTCGTCTCCGGAATAATAGCTGCCACCGTTGCATGTTTCTATGTTCGTTTGCTTTTGTCTGATTGTTGTTACACCTGTTATCGTTTAGTGTATTAGTGTCCTATAAGTTCTCGTTGTGTTTGTCTAGTGTTGTGTGTTATTGTTTTACTGTCGTGCCGGTAGGCTGGTATTCTACTGTTTGCTCGGTTGAGCTATTTCTCCACATTGTTTGGAGTGTTTTGTCGCACCTGTGAGTGCGCCCGTTATTTTCGCCTACGTGCGGAGTTTTCGCCTCAGGGCATTTATTCGTGTTTGTTTTTGTGTGCATCTACTAAAGTCTGTTGGACTAACGTTCTGCGTCCTGCGCCTGATTCCACCACCACACCCACCTACATCTACCTTGACACCAGTGAGCTGTAATGGGACTGTATCACCTGACTTCTAGCAGAGCACTATTGGCCAGTGGGCCTGCAGTGAGACTGTATCACCTAACGTTTATCAGAGCAGTTTTTGCCAGTGTGCTGTAGTGAGACTGTATCACCTAATGTCTAGCAGAGCACTTTTTGCCAGTGGGACTGTAGTGAAACTGTACCACCTAACGACTAGCAGAGCACTTTCTGCCAGTGGCCTGTAGTGAGACAGTATCACCTAACGTCTAGCAGAGCACTTTTTGCCAGTGAACTGTAGTGAGACTGTACCACCTAACATGGGACCCTGTACTAAACACTATAAAGCATTATAAGGCCTGTTGCATGCTTATAACAAGTAATAACACAACTGTATGCCCTAAGGTGGGACCCCCGACTAAATACAACAGACCGGATTCTAACTTATCTGCACCTGAATATGCACCTGAATTCTTGCATACATTTGATGCATCATTGCATGACTTATGCAAAATTGTATTTGTGTGTATGTCAAGTTAGGATTGGGCCCTATATACAAAGAGCTGTTACTTTTTAAAGGTCCAAAACAGCCATTTTTATCTCAATATCAAATCATTTCTTGGTAACAATTAAGTACCTTACTGGTTAGGATTCCATCCAATTGGCGTCAGATTTTATGTAGATTTTTGAATATTCGCATTAAGAAAATATGAAAAATGTCCCACCTCTGGTGGGTTTCCACCAAACTGACTTGTTGCGAGTAAAAATCAGTGCGTGATGACGTACTAGTGCACACAAAATGTACTTTTTCGCCTAAAAATTATTGTACCAAAATAAGAATCTAAAGTTCGATGTGTTTCCATTGCATTTTCAACTCTACCGTTGTGTTAAATAGCAAATGTGCCTACTTTGGTCATGGCACATGCTAACATAGCTAACAGCTCGCAGATGCTGTGCGGGTAGACTAGTCTTCATAAGGGTTTCCCAGGCTCTGCCCCGGGGCCCTCCCCTGGGTGCACGTTATGGTTTTTGCCCCAGCACGACACAGCTGATTTAAAATAACCAACTCATCGTCAAGCTTTGGTTGTTTGAGTCAGCTGTGTGGTGCTGGGGTAGGGACCGGAACGTGCACCCAGGGGGGGCCCCGGGACCGAGTTTGGGAAAATCCTGGTCTACATGATGAGATTATGATAGATAAGAGGGAGAATATATTTTTTAAAAGAGCATCAAGCTTTCATCACCCTGCGAAGTTCATAACTTATTTAATCTGTATCTTAATGTGGTCCTCTGTAGCTCAGCTGGTAGAGCACGGTGCTTGTAACGCCAAGGTAGTGGGTTCGATCCCCGGGACCACTCATACACAAAAATGTATGCACGCATGACTGTAAATCGCTTTGGATAAAAGCGTCTGCTAAATGGCTTATTATTATTATTATTATTATCTAGCAGAGCACTATTTGCCAGTGGGCCTGCAGTGAGACTGTATCACCTAATGTTTATCAGAGCAGTTTTTGCCAGTGTGCTGTAGTGAGACTGTATCACCTAACATATAGCAGAGCAGTATTTGCCAGTGGGCTTCAGTGAGACTGTATCACCTAAAGTCTAGCAGAGCACTATTTGCCAGTGATCTGAAGTGAGACTGTATCACCTAACGTCTAGCAGAGCACTATTTGCCTGTGATCTGAAGTGACACCTTATCACCTAACGTTTAGCAGAGAACTATTTGCCAGTGGGCTGTAGTGAGACAGTATCACCTAACGTCTACCAGAGTATATTTGCCAGTGGGCCTGCAGTTAGACTGTATCACCTAACGTTTATCAGAGCAGTTTTTGCCAGTGTGCTGTAGTGAGACTGTATCACCTAACGTATAGCAGAGCAGTATTTGCCAGTGGGCTGTAGTGAGACTGTATCACCTAACGTCTACCAGAGCACTATTTGCCAGTGGGCTGTGGTGAGACTGTATCACCTAACGTCTATCAGAGCACTTTTTGCCAGTGGCCTGCATTGAGACTGTATCACCTAACGTCTAGCAGATAACTTTTTGCCAGTGGGCTGTAGTGAGACTGTATCACCTAATGTCTAGCAGAGCACTATTTGCCAGTGGGCTGCAGTGAGACTGTATCACCTAAAGTCTAGCAGAGCACTATTTGCCAGTGATCTGAAGTGAGACTGTATCACCTAACGTCTAGCAGAGCACTTTTTGCCAGTGGGCTGCATTGAGACTGTATCACCTAAAGTCTAGCAGAGCACTATTTGCCAGTGATCTGAAGTGAGACTGTATCACCTAACGTTTATCAGAGCAGTTTTTGCCAGTGTGCTGTAGTGAGACTGTATCACCTAACGTATAGCAGAGCAGTATTTGCCAGTGGGCTGTAGTGAGACTGTATCACCTAACGTCTACCAGAGCACTATTTGCCAGTGGGCTGTGGTGAGACTGTATCACCTAACTTCTATCAGAGCACTATTTGCCAGTGATCTGAAGTGAGACTGTATCACCTAACGTCTAGCAGAGCACTTTTTGCCAGTGGCCTGCATTGAGACTGTATCACCTAAAGTCTAGCAGATAACGTTTTGCAAGTGGGCTGTAGTAAGACTGTATCACCAAATGTCTAGCAGAGCACTATTTGCCAGTGGGCTGCAGTGAGACTGTATCACCTAAAGTCTAGCAGAGCACTATTGGCCAGTGGGCCTGCAGTGAGATTGTATCACCTAACGTTTATCAGAGCAGTTTTTGCCAGTGTGCTGTAGTGAGACTGTATCACCTAATGTCTAGCAGAGCACTTTTTGCCAGTGGGACTGTAGTGAAACTGTACCACCTAACGACTAGCAGAGCACTTTCTGCCAGTGGCCTGTAGTGAGACAGTATCACCTAACGTCTAGCAGAGCACTTTTTGCCAGTGAACTGTAGTGAGACTGTACCACCTAACATCTAGCAGAGCACTATTTGCCAGTGGGCTGTAGTGAGACTGTATCACCTAACGTTTATCAGAGCAGTTTTTGCCAGTGTGCTGTAGTGAGACTGTATCACCTAACGTATAGCAGAGCAGTATTTGCCAGTGGGCTTCAGTGAGACTGTATCACCTAAAGTCTAGCAGAGCACTATTTGCCAGTGATCTGAAGTGAGACTGTATCACCTAACGTCTAGCAGAGCACTATTTGCCTGTGATCTGAAGTGACACCTTATCACCTAACGTTTAGCAGAGAACTATTTGCCAGTGGGCTGTAGTGAGACAGTATCACCTAACGTCTACCAGAGTATATTTGCCAGTGGGCCTGCAGTGAGACTGTATCACCTAACGTTTATCAGAGCAGTTTTTGCCAGTGTGCTGTAGTGAGACTGTATCACCTAACGTATAGCAGAGCAGTATTTGCCAGTGGGCTGTAGTGAGACTGTATCACCTAACGTCTACCAGAGCACTATTTGCCAGTGGGCTGTGGTGAGACTGTATCACCTAACGTCTATCAGAGCACTATTTGCCAGTGATCTGAAGTGAGACTGTATCACCTAACGTCTAGCAGAGCACTTTTTGCCAGTGGCCTGCATTGAGACTGTATCACCTAACGTCTAGCAGATAACTTTTTGCCAGTGGGCTGTAGTGAGACTGTATCACCTAATGTCTAGCAGAGCACTATTTGCCAGTGGGCTGCAGTGAGACTGTATCACCTAAAGTCTATCAGAGCACTATTTGCCGGTGGGCTGTAGTGGGACTGTATCACCTAAAGTCTAGCAGAGCACTATTTGCCAGTGGGCTGTAGTGAGACTGTATCACCTAACGTTTATCAGAGCAGTTTTTGCCAGTGTGCTGTAGTGAGACTGTATCACCTAACGTATAGCAGAGCAGTATTTGCCAGTGGGCTGTAGTGAGACTGTATCACCTAACATCTATCAGAGCACTTTTTGCCAGTGGGCTGTGGTGAGACTGTATCACCTAACGTCTAGCAGATAACTTTTTGCCAGTGGGCTGTAGTGAGACTGTATCACCTAATGTCTAGCAGAGCACTATTTGCCAGTGATCTGAAGTGAGACTGTATCACCTAACTTCTAGCAGAGCACTACTTGCCAGTGGGCTGTAGTGAGACTGTATCACCTAACGTCTAGCAGAGCACTATTTGCCAGTGGGCTGTAGTGAGACTGTATCACCTAACGTCTAGCAGAGCACTATTAGCCAGTGGGCTGTAGTGAGACTGTAGCACCTAACTTCTAGCAGAGCACTATTTGCCAGTGGGCCTGCAGTGAGACTGTATCACCTAACGTTTATCAGAGCAGTTTTTGCCAGTGTGCTGTAGTGAGACTGTATCACCTAACGTATAGCAGAGCAGTATTTGCCAGTGGGCTGTGGTGAGACTGTATTACCTAACCTCTACCAGAGCACTATTTGCCAGTGATCTGAAGTGAGACTGTATCACCTAACGTCTAGCAGAGCACTATTTGCCAGTGATCTGAAGTGAGACTGTATCACCTAACGTCTAGCAGAGCACTACTTGCCAGTGGGCTGTAGTGAGACTGTATCACCTAACGTCTAGCAGAGCACTATTTGCCAGTGGGCTGTAGTGAGACTGTATCACCTAACGTCTAGCAGAGCACTATTTGCAAATGGGCTGTAGTGAGACTGTATCACCTGACGTCTAGCAGAGCACTTTTTGCCAGTGGGACTGTAGTGAAACTGTACCACCTAACGTCTAGCAGAGCACTTTCTGCCTGTGGCCTATAGTGAGACAGTATCACCTAACGTCTAGCAGAGCACTTTTTGCCAGTGGACTGTAGTGAGACTGTATCACTTAACGTCTAGCAGAGCACTTTTTGCCAGTGGGGTTTAGTGATACTGTATCACCTAACGTCTAGCAGATCACTTTTTGCCAGTGGCCTGTGGTGAGACTGTATCACCTAACGTGTAGCAGAGCACTATTTGCCAATGGGCTCTATTGTGACTGTGTCACCTAACGTCTAGCAGAGCACTATTTGCCAGTGGGCTGTAGTGAGACTGTATCACCTAACGTCTAGCAGAGCACTTTTTGCCAGTGGGCTGAGCTGAAGTGAGACCTTATCACCTAATGTTTAGCAGAGTACTATTTGCCAGTGAGCTGTAATGGGACTGTATCACCTAACGTCTAGCAGAGCACTATTGGCCAGTGGGCCTGCAGTGAGACTGTATCACCTAACGTTTATCAGAGCAGTTTTTGCCAGTGTGCTGTAGTGAGACTGTATCACCTAACGTATAGCAGAGCAGTATTTGCCAGTGGGCTGTGGTGAGACTGTATTACCTAACCTCTACCAGAGCACTATTTGCCAGTGATCTGAAGTGAGACTGTATCACCTAACGTCTAGCAGAGCACTTTTTGCCAGTGGCCTGCATTGAGACTGTATCACCTAAAGTCTAGCAGATAACTTTTTGCAAGTGGGCTGTAGTAAGACTGTATCACCAAATGTCTAGCAGAGCACTATTTGCCAGTGGGCTGCAGTGAGACTGTATCACCTAACGTCTAGCAGAGCACTATTAGCCAGTGGGCTGTAGTGAGACTGTAGCACCTAACTTCTAGCAGAGCACTATTTGCCAGTGGGCCTGCAGTGAGACTGTATCACCTAACGTTTATCAGAGCAGTTTTTGCCAGTGTGCTGTAGTGAGACTGTATCACCTAACGTATAGCAGAGCAGTATTTGCCAGTGGGCTGTGGTGAGACTGTATTACCTAACCTCTACCAGAGCACTATTTGCCAGTGATCTGAAGTGAGACTGTATCACCTAACGTCTAGCAGAGCACTATTTGCCAGTGATCTGAAGTGAGACTGTATCACCTAACGTCTAGCAGAGCACTACTTGCCAGTGGGCTGTAGTGAGACTGTATCACCTAACGTCTAGCAGAGCACTATTTGCCAGTGGGCTGTAGTGAGACTGTATCACCTAACGTCTAGCAGAGCACTATTTGCAAATGGGCTGTAGTGAGACTATATCACCTGACGTCTAGCAGAGCACTTTTTGCCAGTGGGACTGTAGTGAATCTGTACCACCTAACGTCTAGCAGAGCACTTTCTGCCTGTGGCCTATAGTGAGACAGTATCACCTAACGTCTAGCAGAGCACTTTTTGCCAGTGGACTGTAGTGAGACTGTATCACTTAACGTCTAGCAGAGCACTTTTTGCCAGTGGGGTTTAGTGATACTGTATCACCTAACGTCTAGCAGATCACTTTTTGCCAGTGGGCTGTGGTGAGACTGTATCACCTAACGTGTAGCAGAGCACTATTTGCCAATGGGCTCTATTGTGACTGTGTCACCTAACGTCTAGCAGAGCACTATTTGCCAGTGGGCTGTAGTGAGACTGTATCACCTAACGTCTAGCAGAGCACTTTTTGCCAGTGGGCTGAGCTGAAGTGAGACCTTATCACCTAATGTTTAGCAGAGTACTATTTGCCAGTGAGCTGTAATGGGACTGTATCACCTAACGTCTAGCAGAGCACTATTGGCCAGTGGGCCTGCAGTGAGACTGTATCACCTAACGTTTATCAGAGCAGTTTTTGCCAGTGTGCTGTAGTGAGACTGTATCACCTAACGTATAGCAGAGCAGTATTTGCCAGTGGGCTGTGGTGAGACTGTATTACCTAACCTCTACCAGAGCACTATTTGCCAGTGATCTGAAGTGAGACTGTATCACCTAACGTCTAGCAGAGCACTATTTGCCAGTGATCTGAAGTGAGACTGTATCACCTAACGTCTAGCAGAGCACTATTTGCCAGTGATCTGAAGTGAGACTGTATCACCTAACGTCTAGCAGAGCACTACTTGCCAGTGGGCTGTAGTGAGACTGTATCACCTAACGTCTAGCAGAGCACTATTTGCCTGTGATCTGAAGTGAGACCTTATCACCTAACGTCTAGCAGAGCACTATTAGCCAGTGGGCTGTAGTGAGACTGTAGCACCTAACTTCTAGCAGAGCACTATTTGCCAGTGGGCCTGCAGTGAGACTGTATCACCTAACGTTTATCAGAGCAGTTTTTGCCAGTGTGCTGTAGTGAGACTGTATCACCTAACGTATAGCAGAGCACTATTTGCCAGTGATCTGAAGTGAGACTGTATCACCTAACGTCTAGCAGAGCACTACTTGCCAGTGGGCTGTAGTGAGACTGTATCACCTAACGTCTAGCAGAGCACTATTTGCCAGTGATCTGAAGTGAGACTGTATCACCTAACGTCTAGCAGAGCACTACTTGCCAGTGGGCTGTAGTGAGACTGTATCACCTAACGTCTAGCAGAGCACTATTTGCCAGTGGGCTGTAGTGAGACTGTATCACCTAACGTCTAGCAGAGCACTATTTGCAAATGGGCTGTAGTGAGACTATATCACCTGACGTCTAGCAGAGCACTTTTTGCCAGTGGGACTGTAGTGAAACTGTATCACCTAACGTCTAGCAGAGCACTTTCTGCCTGTGGCCTATAGTGAGACAGTATCACCTAACGTCTAGCAGAGCACTTTTTGCCAGTGGACTGTAGTGAGACTGTATCACTTAACGTCTAGCAGAGCACTTTTTGCCAGTGGGGTTTAGTGATACTGTATCACCTAACGTCTAGCAGATCACTTTTTGCCAGTGGAATGTGGTGAGACTGTATCACCTAACGTGTAGCAGAGCACTATTTGCCAATGGGCTCTATTGTGACTGTGTCACCTAACGTCTAGCAGAGCACTATTTGCCAGTGGGCTGTAGTGAGACTGTATCACCTAACGTCTAGCAGAGCACTTTTTGCCAGTGGGCTGAGCTGAAGTGAGACCTTATCACCTAATGTTTAGCAGAGTACTATTTGCCAGTGAGCTGTAATGGGACTGTATCACCTAACGTCTAGCAGAGCACTATTTGCCAGTGTGCTGTAGTGAGACTGTATCACCTAACGTATAGCAGAGCAGTATTTGCCAGTGGGCTGCAGTGAGACTGTATCACCTAAAGTCTAGCAGAGCACTATTTGCCAGTGATCTGAAGTGAGACTGTATCACCTAACGTTTATCAGAGCAGTTTTTGCCAGTGTGCTGTAGTGAGACTGTATCACCTAACGTATAGCAGAGCAGTATTTGCCAGTGGGCTGCAGTGAGACTGTATCACCTAAAGTCTAGCAGAGCACTATTTGCCAGTGATCTGAAGTGAGACTGTATCACCTAACGTCTAGCAGAGCACTATTTGCCTGTGATCTGAAGTGAGACCTTATCACCTAACGTTTAGCAGAGAACTATTTGCCAGTTGGCTGTAGTGAGACTGTATCACCTAACGTCTAGCAGAGCACTTTTTGCCAGTGAACTGTAGTGAGACTGTATCACCTAACGTCTAGCAGATCACTATTTGCCAGTGGGCCTGCAGTGAGACTGTATCACCTAACGTTTATCAGAGCAGTTTTTGCCAGTGTGCTGTAGTGAGACTGTATCACCTAACGTATAGCAGAGCAGTATTTGCCAGTGGGCTGTGGTGAGACTGTATTACCTAACCTCTACCAGAGCACTATTTGCCAGTGATCTGAAGTGAGACTGTATCACCTAACGTATAGCAGACCAGTATTTGCCAGTGGGCTGAAGTGAGACAGTATCACCTAACGTCTACCAGAGCACTATTTGCCAATGGGCCTGCAGTGAGACTGTATCACCTAACGTCTAGCAGAGCACTTTTTGCCAGTGTGCTGTAGTGAGACTGTATCACCTAACGTATAGCAGAGCAGTATTTGCCAGTGGGCTGTAGTGAGACTGTATCACCTAACGTCTACCAGAGCACTATTTGCCAGTGGGCTGTGGTGAGACTGTATCACCTAACGTCTATCAGAGCACTTTTTGCCAGTGGCCTGCATTGAGACTGTATCACCTAACGTCTAGCAGATAACTTTTTGCCAGTGGGCTGTAGTGAGACTGTATCACCTAATGTCTAGCAGAGCACTATTTGCCAGTGGGCTGCAGTGAGACTGTATCACCTAAAGTCTAGCAGAGCACTATTTGCCAGTGATCTGAAGTGTGACTGTATCACCTAACGTCTAGCAGAGCACTTTTTGCCAGTGGGCTGTAGTGAGACTGTATCACCTAATGTCTAGCAGAGCACTATTTGCCAGTGGGCTGCAGTGAGACTGTATCACCTAAAGTCTATCAGAGCACTATTTGCCAGTGGGCTGTAATGGGACTGTATCACCTAACGTCTAGCAGATAACTTTTTGCCAGTGGGCTGCAGTGAGACTGTATCACCTAAAGTCTAGCAGAGCACTATTTGCCAGTGATTTGAAGTGAGACTGTATCACCTAACGTCTAGCAGAGCACTATTTGCCAGTGATCTGAAGTGAGACTGTATCACCTAAAGTCTAGCAGAGCACTATTTGCCAGTGGGCTGTAGTGAGACTGTATCACCTAACGTTTATCAGAGCAGTTTTTGCCAGTGTGCTGTAGTGAGACTGTATCACCTAACGTATAGCAGAGCAGTATTTGCCAGTGGGCTGTAGTGAGACTGTATCACCTAACGTCTACCAGAGCACTATTTGCCAGTGGGCTGTGGTGAGACTGTATCACCTAACGTCTATCAGAGCACTTTTTGCCAGTGGCCTGCATTGAGACTGTATCACCTAACGTCTAGCAGATAACTTTTTGCCAGTGGGCTGTAGTGAGACTGTATCACCTAATGTCTAGCAGAGCACTATTTGCCAGTGGGCTGCAGTGAGACTGTATCACCTAAAGTCTAGCAGAGCACTATTTGCCAGTGATCTGAAGTGAGACTGTATCACCTAACGTCTAGCAGAGCACTTTTTGCCAGTGGCCTGCATTGAGACTGTATCACCTAAAGTCTAGCAGATAACGTTTTGCAAGTGGGCTGTAGTAAGACTGTATCACCAAATGTCTAGCAGAGCACTATTTGCCAGTGGGCTGCAGTGAGACTGTATCACCTAAAGTCTAGCAGAGCACTATTGGCCAGTGGGCCTGCAGTGAGATTGTATCACCTAACGTTTATCAGAGCAGTTTTTGCCAGTGTGCTGTAGTGAGACTGTATCACCTAATGTCTAGCAGAGCACTTTTTGCCAGTGGGACTGTAGTGAAACTGTACCACCTAACGACTAGCAGAGCACTTTCTGCCAGTGGCCTGTAGTGAGACAGTATCACCTAACGTCTAGCAGAGCACTTTTTGCCAGTGAACTGTAGTGAGACTGTACCACCTAACATCTAGCAGAGCACTATTTGCCAGTGGGCTGTAGTGAGACTGTATCACCTAACGTTTATCAGAGCAGTTTTTGCCAGTGTGCTGTAGTGAGACTGTATCACCTAACGTATAGCAGAGCAGTATTTGCCAGTGGGCTTCAGTGAGACTGTATCACCTAAAGTCTAGCAGAGCACTATTTGCCAGTGATCTGAAGTGAGACTGTATCACCTAACGTCTAGCAGAGCACTATTTGCCTGTGATCTGAAGTGACACCTTATCACCTAACGTTTAGCAGAGAACTATTTGCCAGTGGGCTGTAGTGAGACAGTATCACCTAACGTCTACCAGAGTATATTTGCCAGTGGGCCTGCAGTGAGACTGTATCACCTAACGTTTATCAGAGCAGTTTTTGCCAGTGTGCTGTAGTGAGACTGTATCACCTAACGTATAGCAGAGCAGTATTTGCCAGTGGGCTGTAGTGAGACTGTATCACCTAACGTCTACCAGAGCACTATTTGCCAGTGGGCTGTGGTGAGACTGTATCACCTAACTTCTATCAGAGCACTATTTGCCAGTGATCTGAAGTGAGACTGTATCACCTAACGTCTAGCAGAGCACTTTTTGCCAGTGGCCTGCATTGAGACTGTATCACCTAAAGTCTAGCAGATAACGTTTTGCAAGTGGGCTGTAGTAAGACTGTATCACCAAATGTCTAGCAGAGCACTATTTGCCAGTGGGCTGCAGTGAGACTGTATCACCTAAAGTCTAGCAGAGCACTATTGGCCAGTGGGCCTGCAGTGAGATTGTATCACCTAACGTTTATCAGAGCAGTTTTTGCCAGTGTGCTGTAGTGAGACTGTATCACCTAATGTCTAGCAGAGCACTTTTTGCCAGTGGGACTGTAGTGAAACTGTACCACCTAACGACTAGCAGAGCACTTTCTGCCAGTGGCCTGTAGTGAGACAGTATCACCTAACGTCTAGCAGAGCACTTTTTGCCAGTGAACTGTAGTGAGACTGTACCACCTAACATCTAGCAGAGCACTATTTGCCAGTGGGCTGTAGTGAGACTGTATCACCTAACGTTTATCAGAGCAGTTTTTGCCAGTGTGCTGTAGTGAGACTGTATCACCTAACGTATAGCAGAGCAGTATTTGCCAGTGGGCTTCAGTGAGACTGTATCACCTAAAGTCTAGCAGAGCACTATTTGCCAGTGATCTGAAGTGAGACTGTATCACCTAACGTCTAGCAGAGCACTATTTGCCTGTGATCTGAAGTGACACCTTATCACCTAACGTTTAGCAGAGAACTATTTGCCAGTGGGCTGTAGTGAGACAGTATCACCTAACGTCTACCAGAGTATATTTGCCAGTGGGCCTGCAGTGAGACTGTATCACCTAACGTTTATCAGAGCAGTTTTTGCCAGTGTGCTGTAGTGAGACTGTATCACCTAACGTATGGCAGAGCAGTATTTGCCAGTGGGCTGTAGTGAGACTGTATCACCTAACGTCTACCAGAGCACTATTTGCCAGTGGGCTGTGGTGAGACTGTATCACCTAACGTCTATCAGAGCACTATTTGCCAGTGATCTGAAGTGAGACTGTATCACCTAACGTCTAGCAGAGCACTTTTTGCCAGTGGCCTGCATTGAGACTGTATCACCTAACGTCTAGCAGATAACTTTTTGCCAGTGGGCTGTAGTGAGACTGTATCACCTAATGTCTAGCAGAGCACTATTTGCCAGTGGGCTGCAGTGAGACTGTATCACCTAAAGTCTATCAGAGCACTATTTGCCGGTGGGCTGTAATGGGACTGTATCACCTAACGTCTAGCAGATAACTTTTTGCCAGTGGGCTGCAGTGAGACTGTATCACCTAAAGTCTAGCAGAGCACTATTTGCCAGTGATTTGAAGTGAGACTGTATCACCTAACGTCTAGCAGAGCACTATTTGCCAGTGATCTGAAGTGAGACTGTATCACCTAAAGTCTAGCAGAGCACTATTTGCCAGTGGGCTGTAGTGAGACTGTATCACCTAACGTTTAGCAGAGAACTATTTGCCAGTGGGCTGTAGTGAGACAGTATCACCTAACGTCTACCAGAGCACTATTTGCCAGTGGGCCTGCAGTGAGACTGTATCACCTAACGTTTATCAGAGCAGTTTTTGCCAGTGTGCTGTAGTGAGACTGTATCACCTAACGTATAGCAGAGCAGTATTTGCCAGTGGGCTGTAGTGAGACTGTATCACCTAACATCTATCAGAGCACTTTTTGCCAGTGGGCTGTGGTGAGACTGTATCACCTAACGTCTAGCAGATAACTTTTTGCCAGTGGGCTGTAGTGAGACTGTATCACCTAATGTCTAGCAGAGCACTATTTGCCAGTGATCTGAAGTGAGACTGTATCACCTAACTTCTAGCAGAGCACTACTTGCCAGTGGGCTGTAGTGAGACTGTATCACCTAACGTCTAGCAGAGCACTATTTGCCAGTGGGCTGTAGTGAGACTGTATCACCTAACGTCTAGCAGAGCACTATTAGCCAGTGGGCTGTAGTGAGACTGTAGCACCTAACTTCTAGCAGAGCACTATTTGCCAGTGGGCCTGCAGTGAGACTGTATCACCTAACGTTTATCAGAGCAGTTTTTGCCAGTGTGCTGTAGTGAGACTGTATCACCTAACGTATAGCAGAGCAGTATTTGCCAGTGGGCTGTGGTGAGACTGTATTACCTAACCTCTACCAGAGCACTATTTGCCAGTGATCTGAAGTGAGACTGTATCACCTAACGTCTAGCAGAGCACTATTTGCCAGTGATCTGATGTGAGACTGTATCACCTAACGTCTAGCAGAGCACTACTTGCCAGTGGGCTGTAGTGAGACTGTATCACCTAACGTCTAGCAGAGCACTATTTGCCAGTGGGCTGTAGTGAGACTGTATCACCTAACGTCTAGCAGAGCACTATTTGCAAATGGGCTGTAGTGAGACTGTATCACCTGACGTCTAGCAGAGCACTTTTTGCCAGTGGGACTGTAGTGAAACTGTACCACCTAACGTCTAGCAGAGCACTTTCTGCCTGTGGCCTATAGTGAGACAGTATCACCTAACGTCTAGCAGAGCACTTTTTGCCAGTGGACTGTAGTGAGACTGTATCACTTAACGTCTAGCAGAGCACTTTTTGCCAGTGGGGTTTAGTGATACTGTATCACCTAACGTCTAGCAGATCACTTTTTGCCAGTGGCCTGTGGTGAGACTGTATCACCTAACGTGTAGCAGAGCACTATTTGCCAATGGGCTCTATTGTGACTGTGTCACCTAACGTCTAGCAGAGCACTATTTGCCAGTGGGCTGTAGTGAGACTGTATCACCTAACGTCTAGCAGAGCACTTTTTGCCAGTGGGCTGAGCTGAAGTGAGACCTTATCACCTAATGTTTAGCAGAGTACTATTTGCCAGTGAGCTGTAATGGGACTGTATCACCTAACGTCTAGCAGAGCACTATTGGCCAGTGGGCCTGCAGTGAGACTGTATCACCTAACGTTTATCAGAGCAGTTTTTGCCAGTGTGCTGTAGTGAGACTGTATCACCTAACGTATAGCAGAGCAGTATTTGCCAGTGGGCTGTGGTGAGACTGTATTACCTAACCTCTACCAGAGCACTATTTGCCAGTGATCTGAAGTGAGACTGTATCACCTAACGTCTAGCAGAGCACTTTTTGCCAGTGGCCTGCATTGAGACTGTATCACCTAAAGTCTAGCAGATAACTTTTTGCAAGTGGGCTGTAGTAAGACTGTATCACCAAATGTCTAGCAGAGCACTATTTGCCAGTGGGCTGCAGTGAGACTGTATCACCTAACGTCTAGCAGAGCACTATTAGCCAGTGGGCTGTAGTGAGACTGTAGCACCTAACTTCTAGCAGAGCACTATTTGCCAGTGGGCCTGCAGTGAGACTGTATCACCTAACGTTTATCAGAGCAGTTTTTGCCAGTGTGCTGTAGTGAGACTGTATCACCTAACGTATAGCAGAGCAGTATTTGCCAGTGGGCTGTGGTGAGACTGTATTACCTAACCTCTACCAGAGCACTATTTGCCAGTGATCTGAAGTGAGACTGTATCACCTAACGTCTAGCAGAGCACTATTTGCCAGTGATCTGAAGTGAGACTGTATCACCTAACGTCTAGCAGAGCACTACTTGCCAGTGGGCTGTAGTGAGACTGTATCACCTAACGTCTAGCAGAGCACTATTTGCCAGTGGGCTGTAGTGAGACTGTATCACCTAACGTCTAGCAGAGCACTATTTGCAAATGGGCTGTAGTGAGACTATATCACCTGACGTCTAGCAGAGCACTTTTTGCCAGTGGGACTGTAGTGAATCTGTACCACCTAACGTCTAGCAGAGCACTTTCTGCCTGTGGCCTATAGTGAGACAGTATCACCTAACGTCTATCAGAGCACTTTTTGCCAGTGGGCTGTGGTGAGACTGTATCACCTAACGTCTAGCAGATAACTTTTTGCCAGTGGGCTGTAGTGAGACTGTATCACCTAATGTCTAGCAGAGCACTATTTGCCAGTGATCTGAAGTGAGACTGTATCACCTAACTTCTAGCAGAGCACTACTTGCCAGTGGGCTGTAGTGAGACTGTATCACCTAACGTCTAGCAGAGCACTATTTGCCAGTGGGCTGTAGTGAGACTGTATCACCTAACGTCTAGCAGAGCACTATTAGCCAGTGGGCTGTAGTGAGACTGTAGCACCTAACTTCTAGCAGAGCACTATTTGCCAGTGGGCCTGCAGTGAGACTGTATCACCTAACGTTTATCAGAGCAGTTTTTGCCAGTGTGCTGTAGTGAGACTGTATCACCTAACGTATAGCAGAGCAGTATTTGCCAGTGGGCTGTGGTGAGACTGTATTACCTAACCTCTACCAGAGCACTATTTGCCAGTGATCTGAAGTGAGACTGTATCACCTAACGTCTAGCAGAGCACTATTTGCCAGTGATCTGATGTGAGACTGTATCACCTAACGTCTAGCAGAGCACTACTTGCCAGTGGGCTGTAGTGAGACTGTATCACCTAACGTCTAGCAGAGCACTATTTGCCAGTGGGCTGTAGTGAGACTGTATCACCTAACGTCTAGCAGAGCACTATTTGCAAATGGGCTGTAGTGAGACTGTATCACCTGACGTCTAGCAGAGCACTTTTTGCCAGTGGGACTGTAGTGAAACTGTACCACCTAACGTCTAGCAGAGCACTTTCTGCCTGTGGCCTATAGTGAGACAGTATCACCTAACGTCTAGCAGAGCACTTTTTGCCAGTGGACTGTAGTGAGACTGTATCACTTAACGTCTAGCAGAGCACTTTTTGCCAGTGGGGTTTAGTGATACTGTATCACCTAACGTCTAGCAGATCACTTTTTGCCAGTGGCCTGTGGTGAGACTGTATCACCTAACGTGTAGCAGAGCACTATTTGCCAATGGGCTCTATTGTGACTGTGTCACCTAACGTCTAGCAGAGCACTATTTGCCAGTGGGCTGTAGTGAGACTGTATCACCTAACGTCTAGCAGAGCACTTTTTGCCAGTGGGCTGAGCTGAAGTGAGACCTTATCACCTAATGTTTAGCAGAGTACTATTTGCCAGTGAGCTGTAATGGGACTGTATCACCTAACGTCTAGCAGAGCACTATTGGCCAGTGGGCCTGCAGTGAGACTGTATCACCTAACGTTTATCAGAGCAGTTTTTGCCAGTGTGCTGTAGTGAGACTGTATCACCTAACGTATAGCAGAGCAGTATTTGCCAGTGGGCTGTGGTGAGACTGTATTACCTAACCTCTACCAGAGCACTATTTGCCAGTGATCTGAAGTGAGACTGTATCACCTAACGTCTAGCAGAGCACTTTTTGCCAGTGGCCTGCATTGAGACTGTATCACCTAAAGTCTAGCAGATAACTTTTTGCAAGTGGGCTGTAGTAAGACTGTATCACCAAATGTCTAGCAGAGCACTATTTGCCAGTGGGCTGCAGTGAGACTGTATCACCTAACGTCTAGCAGAGCACTATTAGCCAGTGGGCTGTAGTGAGACTGTAGCACCTAACTTCTAGCAGAGCACTATTTGCCAGTGGGCCTGCAGTGAGACTGTATCACCTAACGTTTATCAGAGCAGTTTTTGCCAGTGTGCTGTAGTGAGACTGTATCACCTAACGTATAGCAGAGCAGTATTTGCCAGTGGGCTGTGGTGAGACTGTATTACCTAACCTCTACCAGAGCACTATTTGCCAGTGATCTGAAGTGAGACTGTATCACCTAACGTCTAGCAGAGCACTATTTGCCAGTGATCTGAAGTGAGACTGTATCACCTAACGTCTAGCAGAGCACTACTTGCCAGTGGGCTGTAGTGAGACTGTATCACCTAACGTCTAGCAGAGCACTATTTGCCAGTGGGCTGTAGTGAGACTGTATCACCTAACGTCTAGCAGAGCACTATTTGCAAATGGGCTGTAGTGAGACTATATCACCTGACGTCTAGCAGAGCACTTTTTGCCAGTGGGACTGTAGTGAATCTGTACCACCTAACGTCTAGCAGAGCACTTTCTGCCTGTGGCCTATAGTGAGACAGTATCACCTAACGTCTAGCAGAGCACTTTTTGCCAGTGGACTGTAGTGAGACTGTATCACTTAACGTCTAGCAGATCACTTTTTGCCAGTGGGCTGTGGTGAGACTGTATCACCTAACGTGTAGCAGAGCACTATTTGCCAATGGGCTCTATTGTGACTGTGTCACCTAACGTCTAGCAGAGCACTATTTGCCAGTGGGCTGTAGTGAGACTGTATCACCTAACGTCTAGCAGAGCACTTTTTGCCAGTGGGCTGAGCTGAAGTGAGACCTTATCACCTAATGTTTAGCAGAGTACTATTTGCCAGTGAGCTGTAATGGGACTGTATCACCTAACGTCTAGCAGAGCACTATTGGCCAGTGGGCCTGCAGTGAGACTGTATCACCTAACGTTTATCAGAGCAGTTTTTGCCAGTGTGCTGTAGTGAGACTGTATCACCTAACGTATAGCAGAGCAGTATTTGCTAGTGGGCTGTGGTGAGACTGTATTACCTAACCTCTACCAGAGCACTATTTGCCAGTGATCTGAAGTGAGACTGTATCACCTAACGTCTAGCAGAGCACTATTTGCCAGTGATCTGAAGTGAGACTGTATCACCTAACGTCTAGCAGAGCACTATTTGCCAGTGATCTGAAGTGAGACTGTATCACCTAACGTCTAGCAGAGCACTACTTGCCAGTGGGCTGTAGTGAGACTGTATCACCTAACGTCTAGCAGAGCACTATTTGCCTGTGATCTGAAGTGAGACCTTATCACCTAACGTCTAGCAGAGCACTATTAGCCAGTGGGCTGTAGTGAGACTGTAGCACCTAACTTCTAGCAGAGCACTATTTGCCAGTGGGCCTGCAGTGAGACTGTATCACCTAACGTTTATCAGAGCAGTTTTTGCCAGTGTGCTGTAGTGAGACTGTATCACCTAACGTATAGCAGAGCAGTATTTGCCAGTGATCTGAAGTGAGACTGTATCACCTAATGTCTAGCAGAGCACTATTTGCCAGTGATCTGAAGTGAGACTGTATCACCTAACGTCTAGCAGAGCACTACTTGCCAGTGGGCTGTAGTGAGACTGTATCACCTAACGTCTAGCAGAGCACTATTTGCCAGTGGGCTGTAGTGAGACTGTATCACCTAACGTCTAGCAGAGCACTATTTGCAAATGGGCTGTAGTGAGACTATATCACCTGACGTCTAGCAGAGCACTTTTTGCCAGTGGGACTGTAGTGAAACTGTATCACCTAACGTCTAGCAGAGCACTTTCTGCCTGTGGCCTATAGTGAGACAGTATCACCTAACGTCTAGCAGAGCACTTTTTGCCAGTGGACTGTAGTGAGACTGTATCACTTAACGTCTAGCAGAGCACTTTTTGCCAGTGGGGTTTAGTGATACTGTATCACCTAACGTCTAGCAGATCACTTTTTGCCAGTGGCCTGTGGTGAGACTGTATCACCTAACGTGTAGCAGAGCACTATTTGCCAATGGGCTCTATTGTGACTGTGTCACCTAACGTCTAGCAGAGCACTATTTGCCAGTGGGCTGTAGTGAGACTGTATCACCTAACGTCTAGCAGAGCACTTTTTGCCAGTGGGCTGAGCTGAAGTGAGACCTTATCACCTAATGTTTAGCAGAGTACTATTTGCCAGTGAGCTGTAATGGGACTGTATCACCTAACGTCTAGCAGAGCACTATTGGCCAGTGGGCCTGCAGTGAGACTGTATCACCTAACGTTTATCAGAGCAGTTTTTGCCAGTGTGCTGTAGTGAGACTGTATCACCTAACGTATAGCAGAGCAGTATTTGCCAGTGGGCTGTGGTGAGACTGTATTACCTAACCTCTACCAGAGCACTATTTGCCAGTGATCTGAAGTGAGACTGTATCACCTAACGTCTAGCAGAGCACTTTTTGCCAGTGGCCTGCATTGAGACTGTATCACCTAAAGTCTAGCAGATAACTTTTTGCAAGTGGGCTGTAGTAAGACTGTATCACCAAATGTCTAGCAGAGCACTATTTGCCAGTGGGCTGCAGTGAGACTGTATCACCTAACGTCTAGCAGAGCACTATTAGCCAGTGGGCTGTAGTGAGACTGTAGCACCTAACTTCTAGCAGAGCACTATTTGCCAGTGGGCCTGCAGTGAGACTGTATCACCTAACGTTTATCAGAGCAGTTTTTGCCAGTGTGCTGTAGTGAGACTGTATCACCTAACGTATAGCAGAGCAGTATTTGCCAGTGGGCTGTGGTGAGACTGTATTACCTAACCTCTACCAGAGCACTATTTGCCAGTGATCTGAAGTGAGACTGTATCACCTAACGTCTAGCAGAGCACTATTTGCCAGTGATCTGAAGTGAGACTGTATCACCTAACGTCTAGCAGAGCACTACTTGCCAGTGGGCTGTAGTGAGACTGTATCACCTAACGTCTAGCAGAGCACTATTTGCCAGTGGGCTGTAGTGAGACTGTATCACCTAACGTCTAGCAGAGCACTATTTGCAAATGGGCTGTAGTGAGACTATATCACCTGACGTCTAGCAGAGCACTTTTTGCCAGTGGACTGTAGTGAGACTGTATCACTTAACGTCTAGCAGATCACTTTTTGCCAGTGGGCTGTGGTGAGACTGTATCACCTAACGTGTAGCAGAGCACTATTTGCCAATGGGCTCTATTGTGACTGTGTCACCTAACGTCTAGCAGAGCACTATTTGCCAGTGGGCTGTAGTGAGACTGTATCACCTAACGTCTAGCAGAGCACTTTTTGCCAGTGGGCTGAGCTGAAGTGAGACCTTATCACCTAATGTTTAGCAGAGTACTATTTGCCAGTGAGCTGTAATGGGACTGTATCACCTAACGTCTAGCAGAGCACTATTGGCCAGTGGGCCTGCAGTGAGACTGTATCACCTAACGTTTATCAGAGCAGTTTTTGCCAGTGTGCTGTAGTGAGACTGTATCACCTAACGTATAGCAGAGCAGTATTTGCCAGTGGGCTGTGGTGAGACTGTATTACCTAACCTCTACCAGAGCACTATTTGCCAGTGATCTGAAGTGAGACTGTATCACCTAACGTCTAGCAGAGCACTATTTGCCAGTGATCTGAAGTGAGACTGTATCACCTAACGTCTAGCAGAGCACTATTTGCCAGTGATCTGAAGTGAGACTGTATCACCTAACGTCTAGCAGAGCACTACTTGCCAGTGGGCTGTAGTGAGACTGTATCACCTAACGTCTAGCAGAGCACTATTTGCCTGTGATCTGAAGTGAGACCTTATCACCTAACGTCTAGCAGAGCACTATTAGCCAGTGGGCTGTAGTGAGACTGTAGCACCTAACTTCTAGCAGAGCACTATTTGCCAGTGGGCCTGCAGTGAGACTGTATCACCTAACGTTTATCAGAGCAGTTTTTGCCAGTGTGCTGTAGTGAGACTGTATCACCTAACGTATAGCAGAGCAGTATTTGCCAGTGGGCTGTGGTGAGACTGTATTACCTAACCTCTACCAGAGCACTATTTGCCAGTGATCTGAAGTGAGACTGTATCACCTAACGTCTAGCAGAGCACTATTTGCCAGTGATCTGAAGTGAGACTGTATCACCTAACGTCTAGCAGAGCACTATTTGCCAGTGATCTGAAGTGAGACTGTATCACCTAACGTCTAGCAGAGCACTACTTGCCAGTGGGCTGTAGTGAGACTGTATCACCTAACGTCTAGCAGAGCACTATTTGCCTGTGATCTGAAGTGAGACCTTATCACCTAACGTCTAGCAGAGCACTATTAGCCAGTGGGCTGTAGTGAGACTGTAGCACCTAACTTCTAGCAGAGCACTATTTGCCAGTGGGCCTGCAGTGAGACTGTATCACCTAACGTTTATCAGAGCAGTTTTTGCCAGTGTGCTGTAGTGAGACTGTATCACCTAACGTATAGCAGAGCAGTATTTGCCAGTGATCTGAAGTGAGACTGTATCACCTAATGTCTAGCAGAGCACTATTTGCCAGTGATCTGAAGTGAGACTGTATCACCTAACGTCTAGCAGAGCACTACTTGCCAGTGGGCTGTAGTGAGACTGTATCACCTAACGTCTAGCAGAGCACTATTTGCCAGTGGGCTGTAGTGAGACTGTATCACCTAACGTCTAGCAGAGCACTATTTGCAAATGGGCTGTAGTGAGACTATATCACCTGACGTCTAGCAGAGCACTTTTTGCCAGTGGGACTGTAGTGAAACTGTATCACCTAACGTCTAGCAGAGCACTTTCTGCCTGTGGCCTATAGTGAGACAGTATCACCTAACGTCTAGCAGAGCACTTTTTGCCAGTGGACTGTAGTGAGACTGTATCACTTAACGTCTAGCAGAGCACTTTTTGCCAGTGGGGTTTAGTGATACTGTATCACCTAACGTCTAGCAGATCACTTTTTGCCAGTGGCCTGTGGTGAGACTGTATCACCTAACGTGTAGCAGAGCACTATTTGCCAATGGGCTCTATTGTGACTGTGTCACCTAACGTCTAGCAGAGCACTATTTGCCAGTGGGCTGTAGTGAGACTGTATCACCTAACGTCTAGCAGAGCACTTTTTGCCAGTGGGCTGAGCTGAAGTGAGACCTTATCACCTAATGTTTAGCAGAGTACTATTTGCCAGTGAGCTGTAATGGGACTGTATCACCTAACGTCTAGCAGAGCACTATTGGCCAGTGGGCCTGCAGTGAGACTGTATCACCTAACGTTTATCAGAGCAGTTTTTGCCAGTGTGCTGTAGTGAGACTGTATCACCTAACGTATAGCAGAGCAGTATTTGCCAGTGGGCTGTGGTGAGACTGTATTACCTAACCTCTACCAGAGCACTATTTGCCAGTGATCTGAAGTGAGACTGTATCACCTAACGTCTAGCAGAGCACTTTTTGCCAGTGGCCTGCATTGAGACTGTATCACCTAAAGTCTAGCAGATAACTTTTTGCAAGTGGGCTGTAGTAAGACTGTATCACCAAATGTCTAGCAGAGCACTATTTGCCAGTGGGCTGCAGTGAGACTGTATCACCTAACGTCTAGCAGAGCACTATTAGCCAGTGGGCTGTAGTGAGACTGTAGCACCTAACTTCTAGCAGAGCACTATTTGCCAGTGGGCCTGCAGTGAGACTGTATCACCTAACGTTTATCAGAGCAGTTTTTGCCAGTGTGCTGTAGTGAGACTGTATCACCTAACGTATAGCAGAGCAGTATTTGCCAGTGGGCTGTGGTGAGACTGTATTACCTAACCTCTACCAGAGCACTATTTGCCAGTGATCTGAAGTGAGACTGTATCACCTAACGTCTAGCAGAGCACTATTTGCCAGTGATCTGAAGTGAGACTGTATCACCTAACGTCTAGCAGAGCACTACTTGCCAGTGGGCTGTAGTGAGACTGTATCACCTAACGTCTAGCAGAGCACTATTTGCCAGTGGGCTGTAGTGAGACTGTATCACCTAACGTCTAGCAGAGCACTATTTGCAAATGGGCTGTAGTGAGACTATATCACCTGACGTCTAGCAGAGCACTTTTTGCCAGTGGGACTGTAGTGAATCTGTACCACCTAACGTCTAGCAGAGCACTTTCTGCCTGTGGCCTATAGTGAGACAGTATCACCTAACGTCTAGCAGAGCACTTTTTGCCAGTGGACTGTAGTGAGACTGTATCACTTAACGTCTAGCAGATCACTTTTTGCCAGTGGGCTGTGGTGAGACTGTATCACCTAACGTGTAGCAGAGCACTATTTGCCAATGGGCTCTATTGTGACTGTGTCACCTAACGTCTAGCAGAGCACTATTTGCCAGTGGGCTGTAGTGAGACTGTATCACCTAACGTCTAGCAGAGCACTTTTTGCCAGTGGGCTGAGCTGAAGTGAGACCTTATCACCTAATGTTTAGCAGAGTACTATTTGCCAGTGAGCTGTAATGGGACTGTATCACCTAACGTCTAGCAGAGCACTATTGGCCAGTGGGCCTGCAGTGAGACTGTATCACCTAACGTTTATCAGAGCAGTTTTTGCCAGTGTGCTGTAGTGAGACTGTATCACCTAACGTATAGCAGAGCAGTATTTGCCAGTGGGCTGTGGTGAGACTGTATTACCTAACCTCTACCAGAGCACTATTTGCCAGTGATCTGAAGTGAGACTGTATCACCTAACGTCTAGCAGAGCACTATTTGCCAGTGATCTGAAGTGAGACTGTATCACCTAACGTCTAGCAGAGCACTATTTGCCAGTGATCTGAAGTGAGACTGTATCACCTAACGTCTAGCAGAGCACTACTTGCCAGTGGGCTGTAGTGAGACTGTATCACCTAACGTCTAGCAGAGCACTATTTGCCTGTGATCTGAAGTGAGACCTTATCACCTAACGTCTAGCAGAGCACTATTAGCCAGTGGGCTGTAGTGAGACTGTAGCACCTAACTTCTAGCAGAGCACTATTTGCCAGTGGGCCTGCAGTGAGACTGTATCACCTAACGTTTATCAGAGCAGTTTTTGCCAGTGTGCTGTAATGAGACTGTATCACCTAACGTATAGCAGAGCAGTATTTGCCAGTGATCTGAAGTGAGACTGTATCACCTAACGTCTAGCAGAGCACTATTTGCCAGTGATCTGAAGTGAGACTGTATCACCTAACGTCTAGCAGAGCACTACTTGCCAGTGGGCTGTAGTGAGACTGTATCACCTAACGTCTAGCAGAGCACTATTTGCCAGTGGGCTGTAGTGAGACTGTATCACCTAACGTCTAGCAGAGCACTATTTGCAAATGGGCTGTAGTGAGACTATATCACCTGACGTCTAGCAGAGCACTTTTTGCCAGTGGGACTGTAGTGAAACTGTATCACCTAACGTCTAGCAGAGCACTTTCTGCCTGTGGCCTATAGTGAGACAGTATCACCTAACGTCTAGCAGAGCACTTTTTGCCAGTGGACTGTAGTGAGACTGTATCACTTAACGTCTAGCAGAGCACTTTTTGCCAGTGGGGTTTAGTGATACTGTATCACCTAACGTCTAGCAGATCACTTTTTGCCAGTGGAATGTGGTGAGACTGTATCACCTAACGTGTAGCAGAGCACTATTTGCCAATGGGCTCTATTGTGACTGTGTCACCTAACGTCTAGCAGAGCACTATTTGCCAGTGGGCTGTAGTGAGACTGTATCACCTAACGTCTAGCAGAGCACTTTTTGCCAGTGGGCTGAGCTGAAGTGAGACCTTATCACCTAATGTTTAGCAGAGTACTATTTGCCAGTGAGCTGTAATGGGACTGTATCACCTAACGTCTAGCAGAGCACTATTTGCCAGTGTGCTGTAGTGAGACTGTATCACCTAACGTATAGCAGAGCAGTATTTGCCAGTGGGCTGCAGTGAGACTGTATCACCTAAAGTCTAGCAGAGCACTATTTGCCAGTGATCTGAAGTGAGACTGTATCACCTAACGTTTATCAGAGCAGTTTTTGCCAGTGTGCTGTAGTGAGACTGTATCACCTAACGTATAGCAGAGCAGTATTTGCCAGTGGGCTGCAGTGAGACTGTATCACCTAAAGTCTAGCAGAGCACTATTTGCCAGTGATCTGAAGTGAGACTGTATCACCTAACGTCTAGCAGAGCAATATTTGCCTGTGATCTGAAGTGAGACCTTATCACCTAACGTTTAGCAGAGAACTATTTGCCAGTTGGCTGTAGTGAGACTGTATCACCTAACGTCTAGCAGAGCACTTTTTGCCAGTGAACTGTAGTGAGACTGTATCACCTAACGTCTAGCAGATCACTATTTGCCAGTGGGCCTGCAGTGAGACTGTATCACCTAACGTTTATCAGAGCAGTTTTTGCCAGTGTGCTGTAGTGAGACTGTATCACCTAACGTATAGCAGAGCAGTATTTGCCAGTGGGCTGTGGTGAGACTGTATTACCTAACCTCTACCAGAGCACTATTTGCCAGTGATCTGAAGTGAGACTGTATCACCTAACGTATAGCAGACCAGTATTTGCCAGTGGGCTGAAGTGAGACAGTATCACCTAACGTCTACCAGAGCACTATTTGCCAATGGGCCTGCAGTGAGACTGTATCACCTAACGTCTAGCAGAGCACTATTTGCCAGTGGGCTGTAGTGAGACTGTATCACCTAACGTCTAGCAGAGCACTATTTGCAAATGGGCTGTAGTGAGACTATATCACCTGACGTCTAGCAGAGCACTTTTTGCCAGTGGGACTGTAGTGAAACTGTACCACCTAACGTCTAGCAGAGCACTTTCTGCCTGTGGCCTATAGTGAGACAGTATCACCTAACGTCTAGCAGAGCACTTTTTGCCAGTGGACTGTAGTGAGACTGTATCACTTAACGTCTAGCAGAGCACTTTTTGCCAGTGGGGTTTAGTGATACTGTATCACCTAACGTCTAGCAGATCACTTTTTGCCAGTGGGCTGTGGTGAGACTGTATCACCTAACGTGTAGCAGAGCACTATTTGCCAATGGGCTCTATTGTGACTGTGTCACCTAACGTCTAGCAGAGCACTATTTGCCAGTGGGCTGTAGTGAGACTGTATCACCTAACGTCTAGCAGAGCACTTTTTGCCAGTGGGCTGAGCTGAAGTGAGACCTTATCACCTAATGTTTAGCAGAGTACTATTTGCCAGTGAGCTGTAATGGGACTGTATCACCTAACGTCTAGCAGAGCACTATTGGCCAGTGGGCCTGCAGTGAGACTGTATCACCTAACGTTTATCAGAGCAGTTTTTGCCAGTGTGCTGTAGTGAGACTGTATCACCTAACGTATAGCAGAGCAGTATTTGCCAGTGGGCTGTGGTGAGACTGTATTACCTAACCTCTACCAGAGCACTATTTGCCAGTGATCTGAAGTGAGACTGTATCACCTAACGTCTAGCAGAGCACTATTTGCCAGTGATCTAAAGTGAGACTGTATCACCTAACGTCTAGCAGAGCACTATTTGCCAGTGATCTGAAGTGAGACTGTATCACCTAACGTCTAGCAGAGCACTACTTGCCAGTGGGCTGTAGTGAGACTGTATCACCTAACGTCTAGCAGAGCACTATTTGCCTGTGATCTGAATTGAGACCTTATCACCTAACGTCTAGCAGAGCACTATTAGCCAGTGGGCTGTAGTGAGACTGTAGCACCTAACTTCTAGCAGAGCACTATTTGCCAGTGGGCCTGCAGTGAGACTGTATCACCTAACGTTTATCAGAGCAGTTTTTGCCAGTGTGCTGTAGTGAGACTGTATCACCTAACGTATAGCAGAGCACTATTTGCCAGTGATCTGAAGTGAGACTGTATCACCTAACGTCTAGCAGAGCACTACTTGCCAGTGGGCTGTAGTGAGACTGTATCACCTAACATCTAGCAGAGCACTATTTGCCAGTGATCTGAAGTGAGACTGTATCACCTAACGTCTAGCAGAGCACTACTTGCCAGTGGGCTGTAGTGAGACTGTATCACCTAACGTCTAGCAGAGCACTATTTGCCAGTGGGCTGTAGTGAGACTGTATCACCTAACGTCTAGCAGAGCACTATTTGCAAATGGGCTGTAGTGAGACTATATCACCTGACGTCTAGCAGAGCACTTTTTGCCAGTGGGATTGTAGTGAAACTGTACCACCTAACGTCTAGCAGAGCACTTTCTGCCTGTGGCCTATAGTGAGACAGTATCACCTAACGTCTAGCAGAGCACTTTTTGCCAGTGGACTGTAGTGAGACTGTATCACTTAACGTCTAGCAGAGCACTTTTTGCCAGTGGGGTTTAGTGATACTGTATCACCTAACGTCTAGCAGATCACTTTTTGCCAGTGGAATGTGGTGAGACTGTATCACCTAACGTGTAGCAGAGCACTATTTGCCAATGGGCTCTATTGTGACTGTGTCACCTAACGTCTAGCAGAGCACTATTTGCCAGTGGGCTGTAGTGAGACTGTATCACCTAACGTCTAGCAGAGCACTTTTTGCCAGTGGGCTGAGCTGAAGTGAGACCTTATCACCTAATGTTTAGCAGAGTACTATTTGCCAGTGAGCTGTAATGGGACTGTATCACCTAACGTCTAGCAGAGCACTATTTGCCAGTGTGCTGTAGTGAGACTGTATCACCTAACGTATAGCAGAGCAGTATTTGCCAGTGGGCTGCAGTGAGACTGTATCACCTAAAGTCTAGCAGAGCACTATTTGCCAGTGATCTGAAGTGAGACTGTATCACCTAACGTTTATCAGAGCAGTTTTTGCCAGTGTGCTGTAGTGAGACTGTATCACCTAACGTATAGCAGAGCAGTATTTGCCAGTGGGCTGCAGTGAGACTGTATCACCTAAAGTCTAGCAGAGCACTATTTGCCAGTGATCTGAAGTGAGACTGTATCACCTAACGTCTAGCAGAGCACTATTTGCCTGTGATCTGAAGTGAGACCTTATCACCTAACGTTTAGCAGAGAACTATTTGCCAGTTGGCTGTAGTGAGACTGTATCACCTAACGTCTAGCAGAGCACTTTTTGCCAGTGAACTGTAGTGAGACTGTATCACCTAACGTCTAGCAGATCACTTTTTGCCAGTGGGCTGTAGTGAGACTGTATCACCTAACGTCTAGCAGATCACTTTTTGCCAGTGGGCTGTGGTGAGACTGTATCACCTAACGTATAGCAGACCAGTATTTGCCAGTGGGCTGAAGTGAGACAGTATCACCTAACGTCTACCAGAGCACTATTTGCCAATGGGCCTGCAGTGAGACTGTATCACCTAACGTTTATCAGAGCACTATTTGCCAGTGTGCTGTAGTGAGACCTCATCACCTAACGTCTAGCAGAGCACTATTTGCCAGTGGCCTGCATTGAGACTGTATCACCTAACGTCTAGCAGAGCACTATTTGCCAGTGGACTGCATTGAAACTGTATCACCTAAAGTCTAGCAGAGCACTATTTGCCAGTGATCTGAAGTGAGACTGTATCACCTAACGTCTAGCAGGGCACTATTTGCCAGTGGGCTGTAGTGAGACTGTATCACCTAACTTCTAGCAGAGCACTATTTGCCAGTGGGCCTGCAGTGAGACTGTATCACCTAACGTTTATCTTAGCAGTTTTTGCCAGTGTGCTGTAGTGAGAGTGTATCACCTAACGTATAGCAAAGCAGTATTTGCCAGTGGCCTGCATTGAGACTGTATCACCTAACGTCTATTAGAGCACTTTTTGCCAGTGGCCTGCATTGAGACTGTATCACCTAACGTCTAGCAGAGCACTATTTGCCAGTGGACTGCATTGAAACTGTATCACCTAAAGTCTAGCAGAGCACTATTTGCCAGTGATCTGAAGTGAGACTGTATCACCTAACTTCTAGCAGAGCACTATTTGCCAGTGGGCCTGCAGTGAGACTGTATCACCTAACGTTTATCAGATCAGTTTTTGCCAGTGTGCTGTAGTGAGACTGTATCACCTAACGTATAGCAAAGCAGTATTTGCCAGTGGCCTGCATTGAGACTGTATCACCTAACGTCTATCAGAGCACTATTTGCCAGTGGCCTGCATTGAGACTGTATCACCTAACGTCTATCAGAGCACTATTTGCCAGTGATCTGAAGTGAGACTGTATCACCTAACGTCTAGCAGAGCACTATTTGCCAGTGGGCTGTAATGGGACTGAATCAACTAACGTCTAGTAGAGCACTATTTGCCAGTGGGCTGTAGTGAGACTGTATCACCTAACTTCTAGCAGAGCACTATTTGCCAATGGGCCTGCAGTGAGACTGTATCACCTAACGTTTATCAGAGCAGTTTTTGCCAGTGTGCTGCAGTGAGACTGTATCACCTAACGTATAGCAGAGCAGTATTTGCCAGTGGGCTGTGGTGAGACTGTATCACCTAACGTCTAGCAGAGCACTATTTGCCAGTGTACCTGCAGTGACACTGTATCACCTAACGTCTTGCAGAGTACTTTTTGCCATTGGACTGAAGTGAGACTTTTTCGCCTAATGTCTATCAGAGCACTATTTGCCAGTGTGCTGTAGTGAGACTGTATCACCTAACGTCTAGCAGAGCACTATTTGCCAGTGGGCTGTAGTGAGACTGTATCACCTGACGTCTAGCAGAGTACTATTTGCCAGTGGGCTGTAGTGAGACTGTTTGACCTAACGTCTAGCAGAGCACTATTTGCCAGTGGGCTGTAGTGAGACTGTATCACCTAACGTCTAGCAGAGCACTATTTGCCAGTGGACTGTGGTGAGACTGTATCACCTAACGTGTAGCAGAGCACTATTTGCCAGTGGGCTGTAATGAGACTGTGTCACCTAACGTCTAGCAGAGCACTATTTGCCAGTGGGCTGTAGTGAGACTGTATCACCTAACGTCTAGCAGAGCACTATTTGCCAGTGAGCTGTAGTGAGACTGTATCACCTAACATCTAGCAGAGCACTATTTGCCAGTGTGCTGTAGTGAGACCTCATCACCTAACGTCTAGCAGAGCACTATTTGCCAGTGGCCTGCATTGAGACTGTATCACCTAACGTCTAGCAGAGCACTATTTGCCAGTGGACTGCATTGAAACTGTATCACCTAAAGTCTAGCAGAGCACTATTTGCCAGTGATCTGAAGTGAGACTGTATCACCTAACGTCTAGCAGGGCACTATTTGCCAGTGGGCCTGCAGTGAGAGTGTATCACCTAACGTATAGCAAAGCAGTATTTGCCAGTGGCCTGCATTGAGACTGTATCACCTAACGTCTATTAGAGCACTTTTTGCCAGTGGCCTGCATTGAGACTGTATCACCTAACGTCTAGCAGAGCACTATTTGCCAGTGGACTGCATTGAAACTGTATCACCTAAAGTCTAGCAGAGCACTATTTGCCAGTGATCTGAAGTGAGACTGTATCACCTAACTTCTAGCAGAGCACTATTTGCCAGTGGGCCTGCAGTGAGACTGTATCACCTAACGTTTATCAGATCAGTTTTTGCCAGTGTGCTGTAGTGAGACTGTATCACCTAACGTATAGCAAAGCAGTATTTGCCAGTGGCCTGCATTGAGACTGTATCACCTAACGTCTATCAGAGCACTATTTGCCAGTGGCCTGCATTGAGACTGTATCACCTAACGTCTATCAGAGCACTATTTGCCAGTGATCTGAAGTGAGACTGTATCACCTAACGTCTAGCAGAGCACTATTTGCCAGTGGGCTGTAATGGGACTGAATCAACTAACGTCTAGTAGAGCACTATTTGCCAGTGGGCTGTAGTGAGACTGTATCACCTAACTTCTAGCAGAGCACTATTTGCCAATGGGCCTGCAGTGAGACTGTATCACCTAACGTTTATCAGAGCAGTTTTTGCCAGTGTGCTGCAGTGAGACTGTATCACCTAACGTATAGCAGAGCAGTATTTGCCAGTGGGCTGTGGTGAGACTGTATCACCTAACGTCTAGCAGAGCACTATTTGCCAGTGTACCTGCAGTGACACTGTATCACCTAACGTCTTGCAGAGTACTTTTTGCCATTGGACTGAAGTGAGACTTTTTCGCCTAATGTCTATCAGAGCACTATTTGCCAGTGTGCTGTAGTGAGACTGTATCACCTAACGTCTAGCAGAGCACTATTTGCCAGTGGGCTGTAGTGAGACTGTATCACCTGACGTCTAGCAGAGTACTATTTGCCAGTGGGCTGTAGTGAGACTGTTTGACCTAACGTCTAGCAGAGCACTATTTGCCAGTGGGCTGTAGTGAAACTGTATCACCTAACGTCTAGCAGAGCACTATTTGCCAGTGGACTGTGGTGAGACTGTATCACCTAACGTGTAGCAGAGCACTATTTGCCAGTGGGCTGTAATGAGACTGTGTCACCTAACGTCTAGCAGAGCACTATTTGCCAGTGGGCTGTAGTGAGACTGTATCACCTAACGTCTAGCAGAGCACTATTTGCCAGTGAGCTGTAGTGAGACTGTATCACCTAACGTATAGCAGAGCAGTATTTGCCAGTGGGCTGTGGTGAGACTGTATCACCTAATGTATAGCAGAGCACTATTTGCCAGTGGGCTGTAGTGAGACTGTATCACCTAACGTCTACCAGAGCACTATTTGCCAGTGTGCCTGCAGTGACACTGTATCACCTAACGTCTTGCAGAGTACTTTTTGCCATTGGACTGAAGTGAGACTTTATCGCCTAACGTCTAGCAGAGCACTATTTGCCAGTGGGCTGTAGTGAGACTGTATCACCTGACGTCTAGCAGAGCACTTTTTGCCAGTGGGACTGTAGTGAAACTGTACCACCTAACGTCTAGCAGAGCACTTTCTGCCAGTGGCCTGTAGTGAGACAGTATCACCTAACGTCTAACAGAGCACTTTTTGCCAGTGGACTGTAGTGAGACTGTATCACTTAACGTCTAGCAGAGCACTTTTTGCCAGTGGGGTGTAGTGAGACTGTATCACCTAACGTCTAGCAGATCACTTTTTGCCAGTGGGCTGTGGTGAGACTGTATCACCTAACGTGTAGCAGAGCACTATTTGCCAGTGGGCTGTAGTGAGACTGTGTCACCTAACATCTAGCAGAGCACTATTTGCCAGTGGGCTGTAATGAGTCTGTATCACCTAACGTATAGCAGAGCACTATTTGCCAGTGGGCTGTAGTGAGACTGTATCACCTAACATCTAGCAGAGCACTATTTGCCAGTGAGCTGTAGTGAGACTGTATCACCTAACGTCTACTAGAGCACTTTTTGCCAGTGGGCTGTAGTGAGACTGTATCACCTAATGTCTAGCAAAGCACTTTTTGCCAGTGTGCTGTAGTGAGACTGTATCACCTAACGTATAGCAGAGCAGTATTTGCCAGTGGGCTGTAGTGAGACTGTATCACCTAACGTATAGCAGAGCACTATTTGCCAGTGGGCTGTGGTGAGACTGGACTACTACTGTGGATCAGGGTGCAGCCAGCCTAGAACAGATGAAAGCTGATATAAACAAAGCTTTACCAAGTCCTGGCTGTTGTGTAATGGACACCAGCTGGTTTATTTTGGGGATGGCTTCATTACTCCAGTGTTAAAGCCACACAGCTTCACTCTCTAGTCCTCTGTAATGCCATTAGCAGTGTTTCCCGATACATTACATCACAGAGGCAGGTCGACATTCCTCAACCTCATGCTGGCACCTTTAGGGCACAACTAATTTTTGGTGACCTCAATTGGTTTCAATTGTGACATTTCATTGCGGGCAATTCTGGATATTCCTTACAGGACTCCTGTAGGGAAAGCACGCTACAAACCCTACACAAGTAAACTAAAAAGTGCATGGCCTTCAGGTTGCATTTTATACATTCTCTGAGTCTAATGCTATCTGTACAGAGCTTTGGTATTGTTTTGGCATACTGTTTATAAACAGACCCAAACATGATGAACACAGTTATGCAAATGAATTCAAATATACAGTACTCAGTTCATGTTGTCATTATTATCACATTATAATCACGTCTTCTTAAAAACAGATATTAGAAAAAGAGTGCTCATAAGAAGAAGTAAAACATAGTGTATTTATAGCATTGTAAATCAAATGCGGTAGTGTGTTTCAATAGTATGCTTATCAGTATCTCTATGGCTTGGTTTCAATTTCAGCTCATTGGATACAATGAGAAGCCAGTCAACCTGCAGATTTTCATTGGAACGGCAGACGATCGCTACTTGAGACCACATGCCTTCTACCAGGTGCACAGAGTAACGGGGAAAACGGTGGCTACTGCTTGCCAGGAAAGTGTAATAAGAAGTACAAAGGTTCTGGAAATACCTCTCCTCCCAGAAAACAATATGTCCACAAGGTACTGGTCATAACCATGCAAGATTTATGTTTTCAAAGGCTAAAAATATAACATTTGTGCTTGTAATTTATTGGTTTTATTATCTAAAATGTAAAATGGCTTCCACTGTGAATTCTATTCATTTTTAAAGATTTAGAACAGATCATAGCATGTTAAAAATGGGAACGGATTGTCATCTGAAGAATAAGCATATTTCTACATCTAGAAAAAAAGATTGAAACAGACCATAGCTTTGCTATGTTGTCATGGAAATGTGGCTGCCTTCCATAATAGAAAAATCCAGGCATTGTTTTGTCTCGAGACTAGATCTCTCTCACACTATCTGATACATGTTGTGACTAATCAACAAACTGCAAAACACCATAAAATTACACATGAAAAATGTGAACTATTTATAGCATTATGGGCCTACTTTATTAGCTTACTGTCATTATTCAAATGGGCATTTTTATATTCATATGGCCTTTATATAATGTTGTCTCATGCTTGTATATCCCCCTCTACAGTATTGACTGCGCAGGCATCTTGAAGCTGAGGAACTCTGACATTGAGCTCAGGAAGGGGGAGACAGACATCGGGAGGAAGAACACACGTGTGCGAGTGGCATTCCGTGTGTATATCCCTCAGCCCAGCGGCAAGGTCCTGTGTCTGCAAGCTGCCTCTATTCCTGTGGAGTGCTGTGAGTATCTTTATTCAGTAGGCCTACATACTGTATATGGCAGGGTTCCCCAACTGGCGGCCCACGGGCCAAATTTGGACCGCAGGTGATTGTTCCGGCCCCGTGACCATCCACTCAAGAAAAAATCGGCCTGCGACTGAATCTAGTTGATGATCCCTGCTACAGTGGCTTGCGAAAGTATTCACCCCCCTTGGCATTTTTCCTATTTTGTTGCCTTACAACCTGGAATTTAAATTGATTTTTTGGGGGGTTTGTATCATTTGATTTACACAACATGCCTACCACTTTGAAGATGCAAAATGTTTTTTATTCTGAAACAAACAAGAAATAAGACAAAAAAAACAGAAAACTTGAGCGTGCATAACTATTCATATAATTTCCCTGTATTTAGTGCCATCCATCATACCTTCAGTTTCCCAATACCTGCCGATGAAAAACATTCCCACAGCATGATGCTGCCACCACCATGCTTCACTGTAGGGATGTTGTTCTCGGGGTAATGAGAGGTGTTTAGTTTGCGCCAGACATATTGTTTTCCTTGATGGCCAAAAAGCTCAATTTTAGTCTCATCTGACCAGAGTACCTTCTTCCATATGTTTGGGGAGTCTCCCACATGCCTTTTGGCAAACACCAAACGTGTTTTCTTATTTTTTTCTTTAAGCAATGGCTTTTTTCTGGCCACTCTTCTGTAAAGCCCAGCTCTGTAGAGTGTACGGCTTAAAGTGGTCCTATGGACAGATACTCCAATCTCCGCTGTGGAGCTTTGCAGCTCCTTCAGGGTTGTCTTTGGTCTCTTTGTTGTCTCTCTGATTAATGCACTCCTTGCATGCTCCGTGAGTTTTGGTGGGCAGCCCTCTGTTGGCAGGTTTGTTGTGCCATATTCTTTCAATTTGTTAATAATGGATTTAATGGTGCTCCGTGGGATGTTCAAAGTTTCACATGGTGCCGCTTGCTTGGTGGTTCCCCTTGCTTAGTGGTGTTGCAGACTCTGGGGCCTTTCAGAACAGGTGTATATATACTGAGATCATGTGACAGATCATGTGACACTTAGATTGCACACAGGTGGACTTTATTTAACTAATTATGTGACTTTTGAAGGTAATTGGTTGCACCAGATCTTATTTAGGGGCTTCATAGCAAAGGGGGTGAATACATATGCACGCACTACTTTTCCGTTATATTTTTCATTTCACTTCACCAATTTGGACTATTTTGTGTATGTCCATTACATGAAATCCAAATAAAATCAATTTAAATTACAGGTTGTAATGCAACAAAATAGGAAAAACGCCAAGGGGGATGAATACTTTTGCAAGGCACTGTATATAGTATGTACACTAGCTGGTTGAGAGAATGCCAAGAGTGTGCAAAGCTGTCATCAAAGCAAAGTGTGGCTATTTGAAGAATCTCAAATATAAAATATATTTTGATTTGTTTAACACTTTTTTGGTTACTACATGATTCCATATGTGTTATTTCATAGTTTTGATGTCTTCACTATTATTATACAATGTAGAAAATAGTAAAAATAAAGAAAGACTCTTGAATGACTAGGTGTTCTAAAACTTCTGACCGGGAGTGTACATACATTCAAAGATACTGAGTTTTTCTTGATTATGGGACTTGACCAGGAATAGTCTTTATTTATATAACCTGTATTAAGTAATTGGCTATAATAATTAGGTAAGGCTATAACTAGGGGCCAGAGTTTTCCCCTTTTATTTATTTTATACAGAAGCCTACATAATGTTGTTTTACTGTACAGTATATTTAATAGTTAAATGTAATTGGCTTGCAGCCCAGCGCTCGGCCACAGATCTTCCCCAGATGGAGAGCTGCAGTCCCGTCAGGTGCTTGGTCAGTGGGGGGGAGGAGATGGTCATCACTGGCTCCAACATATCCCCAGAGTCAAAGGTCATCTTCCTGGAGAAAAGCCCTGGTAAGAGACGGTGACGCTGCCCAACTTCAGCAGAGGTTTATTAATGTGTTATTAATTGTGATGTTTTATCTCTCCAGATGGACACACACAATGGGAAGTTGACGGAAAAGTTATTGGAGAAAAGAGTAAAAGAGTAAGTAGTAATGTACATTACGTTATTAAAAGTTACATGAAATGGACTTCACAGAAACTGTGGATCCCTTGAATAGATAATAAATCATTTTGAAACATTCTCTTTGCAGTCCAGAATCGTGGTTGAGATTCCTACCTACCACAACACCACTGTGAGCTCTGCAGTCCAGGTGCAGTTCTACGTGTGTAACGGGAAGAGGAGAAGAAGCCAGACACAAAACTTCACATACTTGGCTGGTGCTTCTCCACACCATTATCCCACTGCCATTGACTGTGCAGTTGTGGCTACTCGGGTGAAGCAGGAGCACGGAGACTCAGCCTATCTGTCTACCTGCACCAATCCCCCTGGCCTGTATCCAACCAGCAGCCAGCTGACTTCTCCTGATGGGGCCTTCTCTCAGGACAGGCCCTTGTATGGTTCCTCTGGTGTCCACCCAGTGCCTTGTGGTCCATCCTCCCAGGCAGCATACACTCCCTCTGGCTCCGCGCCTCTTCAGCACTCCCCTCACCTCCACAGCTACAGCCCCCGTATGGGATACCAGCGGATAAGCCTTATGCATACACCTGACCCCATGCCACCCCCTCGGACAAGGCCTGTCTACCAGGCCACACAACACAATGTGCCTTACAGCGGCCAGGCCAGCTCTCCCATGAGACCTGGCCCTGCCGCACCCCAGGTCAATCGACCTCAGTCTGCCCAGACCAGACCAGCTGCCTCCAGCCCTCATAGGGAAAGTGTGATGTACCAGAGTCTCATTGGACCTGATCTCTCTGGCGCCACTCTCCAGTCTGCAAGAACCCACACCCAGAATACAACCCAGCTGCACTCTCTAAGCTACCACTGCTCCCACTCAGACTCTGACCTAGCAGCCTTACAGGCTGAGTATAATTTGAGCTATCACTCTGCCAGAAACTTGCCTGCCTCGTATTCCCCCACCCCTGGAGCACAAGCAACCTGCTCCACCTCCCCGTCAGCATCAGCCTCCTCTTGGGGTCCCCTGAGGCACCTGTCCCCCAGCAGAGCCCAGGGCCTGGCCTCTAGTATCGACCCCCAGGAGTGTCCCCCAGCCCCCAATTTCCTCTTCTCAACGACCAAGGGAAAGTGAACATCAAGCAGGAACCAGAGGAGAAGCTGCCCCTCGGCTCCATGGGGCTCCAAGAGATCACACTGGATGATGGTAAGAGGCTCAGATGATACATGTTTTCTAGGGTATTTAGAGCACAGTTACTACTGGGCCATTAGTTATGAATGAAGCGACAGAATAGATGATTTTACCCTCTCTGATCGGTTTTATTTATTTTATTCTCAGGAGAGTTACTTTAAACAATCGGTTAGAAAGCAGAAATAAAGAACATTACAGTGCAGGAATCAATGGATGCCGTTGCACTGTGGGCTAGGTGATAGGCAGCAGTAGGACTGGCTGTAATTACAAGCCTTCAGGGGCCAGGCAATGAACCATAAAGCTCTCAGGCTCTCACCATGCCGACCAGATATTGTAATTAATCACCTCTCGCTGGACGGACTTTGTTTGTCCCGACCACACAGTCAGTGACTGTGGCCCAGTTTTGTTGTCACCATAGGCATATGCCCACTAGGTCTTTGTTTGCTATCCTACAGGGCTGCATGGCTGCCTGCCCATGTGTGTGTGTGCGCGATTGTGCACATATGTGTATGTGTGTTTGCGTACATTATGATCTAGGTCAGGGCTCTCCAACCCTGTTCCTGGAGAGTTACGTCCTGTAGGTTTTCGCTCCAACCCTATTCTAGCATACCTAATTCTAATAATTAGCTGGTTGATCAGCTGCATCAGGTTAGTCACAACTGGGGTTGGAGTGAAAACCTATTACTGGGTAGCTCTCCAGGAACAGGGTTGAAGAACCCTGATCTAGGTTAATTATAGGCAGGGGCCCTGGTTGCTAGTTGAGGAGATTACACTTTTAACTGTGGTTGGAATAGCCTAGACACTATAATCACACAGAGGAGGCTAAAGGTACCTTGCATGCTAATCTGCTTCAGTTACTGTCTGTGGCACAGCTGTCACAGGGCAGTGATGGCAGGAATTCATAACACCCGCACAACCCCCTCACTACATACGGCTTGGAAATAAGACCACTGGTCTGAGTTGGTGGAAGGGTCCTCTTTGAACTTGACTTTCACCCTAGAGGGTTTCTGATACTTAAATTAAGATACAGCAAGCTTATGCCACATTAGGTGATATTAGATAATGATTTAATTCAAAGGATTGAATCTATTTTAATTTCAAATGACAGTGATGTCATTGATCTACAGTGAAAAATGTATGCGCTCACTAACTGTAAGTCGCTCTGGATAAGAGCGTCTGCTAAATGACTAAAATGTAAATGTAAAATGTGCTGGGATCTTTTAGTTTTAGTGATTTTGTTTTGCTTAAAGCAGAAACTAGTTTAAGGCCCTTACAGTGTCTTGTAACTGGTATTGGAGGAAGGGAGCTGGTGCAGTCAAGCTGTCTGAGTTCCCGTCAGTCTGTTGGTTGGGACAGCCAGGGACTGGATATTTCGGCCCCACGGTGCTAGCCTGGTGCTGTGTGTTTGTTTACATATGTTTGTTTGGGCTGCAGGTAAGCGGTTAGAGCGTTAGGCCAGTAACCGAAAGGCCTAAAGGGTTGAATACCCGAGCCGACAAGGTGAAACATCTGTCGGTGTGCCCTTGATCAAGGCACTTAACCCCAATTTGCTTCAGGGGTGCCGCACTACTATGGCTGACCCTGTAAAACAACACTTTTCACTGCACCTATTCGGGGTATGTGGCAATAAAACAAGTGTTTTGTTGTTGTCTATCATCTACCCTCATACACAGCTTGGGTTTCAAACACACCACATTTTCATGGGCAGGCTATGAATAGACAGTGTATATGTGGCCATTCAATCCATGTGTTTTTGTTGCACTGTGGGGAATATAAATAGACATCACAAATACAGACTGGAGCCTCAGCCTTCCACATGGATCACACCCTTTGATAAAGCTCCAGAATATGTTCTCACCATACAGCCAATTCTAACCTTTAGACCAGGCCTCAATGCTTGGTTGTTTTTCATAATGTGTGACATCTCTAGATGGAGAGTGTCACTAAAATAACACAATGTACAGATGTAGGATCTTAATTTGATCAGTATTTTGTTGATGAGGATTTTCCTGCACTGCAGAAAATGCAAATGCTTCTAAAGTTTGTAATTTCCACTTAAAAATGTCAGACCTGATTTGCCCTAACGTAAAGTTTATCAACCCCTACAAAGAATATCCATTAATTATAATTGACATAATCATTCACATTTCCTGTTGCTGCAGGATTCTTTTCCAGCTTTAGCAAACTGGCTCAAATTAAGTTCCTACATCTGTACCAACAATGCACTGTATGTTTTTACATTTTACATTTACGTCATTTTTAGCAGACGCTCTTATCCAGAGCGACTTACAGTTAGTGCATACATTTTTTATTTATTTTTTATACTGGCCCCCCGTCAGTGTTGTATTGCTTGATGTGTCATTTACTTACTTTTACGTTTGGGATTTGGTTTAGATTTAAAAGATGGGCAATGCTGCCCTCAGATGGCTGAATCAACTATAAAGAAACCAACGACGAGACTTGAAACTAAACCCCTGTGTGTCTCTCTTTTGCAGTGAATGAGATCATCGACAGAGACATATCTCAGCTCAGTGGTGATGGTGCAGCAGAGTCCAGCCAACCAGGACAGGATCCTTATGGATGGGATACTGTGATACTCCAGTGATAATGTTCTTCCATTCTTTGGCCTTCATTCGTTTTCTAATCATCATTACTCAGGACATGAGTTGACTGGCGCTATCTATGCATTTGGCAGTTCTATTATTAACTGATCACAATTTTGATGACAAAACTGTGGTGGCTTAAAGAGATTCTCCAGTACTTTTGTATACTTTTTAGCCAGTAGTTCTGAAAGTTGCGCTCACAAGCCAAAAGTTGGCCCTGAAAATTGCGTATTATGTCACGTACTGTATGTGCACCAAGTCATTGCGCTCTCTCGCTCTGCTGCGTGTGCATCTTGCCAGCTGTCACTCAAACGGCGAGGGGCTGAAGCTCATTGGTTAGAACTTGAATAGCTAGGGGGCTGGCCCATGTGGGAGAAAATGTAGGGGAAATGGTAAAGTACCGCTTCCCGAAAACAGTCGCTTTCAAACTAGGGATTCGTGGCTAATTGAGATAAGACAGTAATTCTGCTCATAGATTATGCATGCATGAACTACACATTGACACATCCAGCCCAAAGTGGGAGGTTTAAAAAATACTTAGTAGTCACCAAAGTTCCCAAGCATGTCTTTAACTGGTACAGATAACACAGTCACTGGTCATTCATACATCTATGGAGGTGGATAGGTTGTAAAGAAGTTATGCCTGTTTGTTTGCCTATCTAACAGCTCAGGATTTTCAAGTCAAACTAAAATATATTTTAGGAAAAAAGATGTCTATGCCTCTCATACCAAAGATTTTCCTTTGTCGCCTTTTGAAAAAGGTCAGAGATTTACATTTTAGTCATTTGGCAGACGCTCTCATCCAGAGCGACTTAGTTAGTGAGTGCATACATTTTTCATACTGGAGAGATGGAGGCACAGCTAAAATATGTCAACTAATGTCTGTAAATGCATAGAAATTACGCATTTGCTGTTGAAAGAACCTTGATGTCAATGAAGAGGCTGAAGAAGACCAAATACTAAATGCTGTATTAATGTAATATTTATTGGCAAAATACATTAGATTTGAATCTATTTTTGTAATACTGTAGCTCTTGCAGTTGTACGATTCTTTAGAATAATTAGACATTTTCATAACCTTATATTGCCTGCCTGGTATTTTATGCCAATTTTCTATTTTAAGATTTTTCTTTCCAAAGAATGTACAATATTAGAAATAATTATATGACACTCTTTGGCAATATGCTAGGTGTGAAGCAACTATTTCAAAGTCAAAGTTTCTTCATCAGGTGGTTTTGTTCAATTAAAAGAAAAGCAATAAAAAATCCTGTTGGCTGTATCTATGAGTGGTTTCAAAATCATATAGGACTACAACAGGTGGGTCGTGGGTGTAGGTGGTTACACTTACTTTCTCCTTTTTTTCACACTCAGTCAACACATGCATGATGTTGTGACCACAGGAATGGGACAACATGTACAGTGTCTTCAGAAAGTATTCACACCCCTTTACTTTTTCCACATTTTGTTGATACAGCCTGAATTTTAAATTGATTAAATTGAGATTTTGTGTCACTGGCCTACACACAATACCCCATAATGTCAAAGTGGAATTATGTTTAAAGAATATTTTTCAAATTAATTACAAATGAAAAGCTGAAATGTCTTGAGTCAATAAGTATTCAACCCCTTTGTTATGGCAAGCTTAACAAGTCACATAATAAGTTGCATGGACTCTGTGTGCAATAATAGTGTTTAACATTATTTTTGAATGACTACCTCATCTCTGTACCCCACACATACAATTATATGTAAGGTCCCACAGTCGAGCAGTGAATTTCAAACATAGATTCAACCAGAAAGACCAGGGAGGTTTTCGAATGCCTCGCAAAGAAGGGCACCTATTGGTAGATGAGTAGAAAAGAATAAAACAGACATTGAATATTCCTTTGAGCATGGTGAAGTTATTAATTACACTTTGGATGGTGTATCAATACACCCAGTCACTACAAAGATACAGGCGTCCTTCTTAACTCAGTTTCCGGAGAGGAAGGAATGCTCAGGGATTTCACCATGAGGCCAATGGTGACTTTAAAACAGTTACAGAGTTTAGTGGCTGTGATAGGAGAAAACTGAGGATGGATCAACAACATTATAGTTACTCCACAATACTAACCTAAATGACAGAGTGAAAAGAAGGAAGCCTGTACAGAATACAGTGGCGCAGCAGTCTAAGGCACTGCATCTCAGTGCTTGAGGCGTCACTACAGACACCCTGGTTCGATTCCAGGCTGTATCACAACCGGCCATGATTGGGAGTCCCATAGTGCGGCGCACAATTGGCCCAGCGTCGTCCGGGTTTGGCCAGTGTAGGCCGTCATTGTAAATAAGAATTTGTTCTTAACTGACTTGCCTAGTTAAATAAAGGTTAAAAATATATATATTCCAAAACATGCATCCTATTTGCAATAAGGGACTATAATAAAACTGCAAAAAATGTGGCAAACAAATTAACTTTATGTCCCGGATAAAGCACTAAATAAACTTCAGTTAGTGTTAAATACAGCTGCTAGAATCTTGACTAGAACCAAAAAATTTGATCATATTACTCCAGTGCTAGCCTGGCTTCCTGTTAAGGCTAGGGCTGATTTCAAGGTTTTACTGCTAACCTACAAAGCATTACATGGACTTGCTCCTACCTATCTATCCGATTTGGTCCTGCCGTACATACCTACTACACGTACGCTACGGTCACAAGACGCAGGCCTCCTTATTGTCCTTAGAATATCTATGCAAACAGCTGGAGGCAGGGCTTTCTCCTATAGAGCTCAATTTTTATGGAATGGTCTGCCTATCCATGTGAGAGACGCAGACTCGGTCTCGACCTTTAAGTCTTTACTGAGGACTCATCTCTTCAGAAGGTCCTATGATTGAGTGTAGTCTGGCCCAGGGGTGCGAAGGTGGACGGCAAGCCAATGGAGTGACGAACCGCCCTTGCTGTCTCTGCCTGGCCGGGTCCCCTCTCTCCACTGGGATTCTCTGCCTCTGACCCTATTACGGGGGCTGAGTCACTGGCTTACTAGTGCTCTCCCATGCTGTCCCTAGGACGTGCCAGGCTTTTCCCCCCCCTCTATACTCGACTTGAGTGGGTTGAGTCACTGAAGTGATCTTCCTGTCCGGTTTTACCCCCCCCCCCCTCGGGCTTGTGCGGTGAAGGACATCTTTGTGGGCTGTACTCTGCCTTGTCTCAGGGTAGTAAGTTGGTGGTCTCTTGATATCCCTCTACTGGTGTGGGGACTGTGCTTTGGCAAAGTGGGTGGGGTTATATCCTGCCTGGTTGGCCCTGTTCGGGGGTATCGTTGGACAGGGCCACAGTGTCCCCCGACACCCCCATTCTCAGTCTCCAGTATCTATGCTGCAATAGTTTATGTGCCGGGGTCAGTCTGTCCTATCTGGTGTAATTCTCCTGTCTTATCTGGTGTCCTGTGTGAATTTAAGTAGGCTCCCTCTAATTCTCCCATATCTCTCTCGCTCGCTCTCCCCTCCCAGAGGAGCTGAGCCTTAGGACCATGCCTCAGGACTACCTGGCCTGATGACTCCTGGCTGTCTCTGTCCCCAGTCCACCTGCTGATCCAGTTTCTGCTGTTTTGCCTGTGGCTATGGAACCCTGACCTATTCACCAGATGTGCTACCTTATCCTGGACCTGCTGTTTTCGACCCTCTCTCTCCCTCTCTGTCTCTTACTCTCCCTCCCTCTCTCTACCGCACCTGCTGTTTCGACCTCTGAATGCTCGGCTATGAAAAGCCAACTGACATTTACTCCTGAGGTGCTGACCTGTTGCACCCTCTACAACCACTGTGATTATTATTTGACCCTGCTGGTCATCTATGAACTTTTGAACATCTTGAAGAACGATCTGGCCTTAATGGCCATGTACTCTTATAATCTCCACCCAGCACAGCCAGAAGAGGAATGGCCACCCCTCAGAGCCTGGTTCCTCTCTAGGTTTCTTCCTAGGTTCCTGCCTTTCTAGAGAGTTTTTCCTAGCCACCGTGCTTCTAGATCTGCATTGCTTGCTGTTTTGGATTTTAGGCTGGGTTTCTGTATAAGCACTTTGTGACATCTGCTGATGTAAAAATATTTTATAAATACATTTATTGAAATTTGATGTAATACAAAGTGTTATGTTTGATGCAAATCCAACACAACACACTCTTCATATTTTCAAGCATGGTTGTGGCAGCATCATGTTATGGGTATGCTTGTCATCGGCAAGGACTAGGGAGTTTTTTAGGATCAAAATAAACGGAATGGAGCTAAGCGACGTACCCAGAAAGACTCACAGCTGTAATCGCTGCCAAAGGTGATTCTAACATGTATTGACTCAGGGGTGTGAATACTTATGTAAATTAGACATTTCTGTATTTCATTTTCAATACATTTGTTAAAATATCTAAAAACATGTTTTCACTTTATCATTATGGGGGTATTGTGTGTAGATGGGTGAGAAGAACATATATTTAATCAATGTTGAATTCAGGCGTAACATAACAAAATGTGGAATAAGTCAAGGGGTATGAATACTTTCTGAAGGCACTGTAGGTATGATGCCTGACCCTGAATGAGGTCCCTGGCTGAGACAAAATGGCTGCGTTCACACAGGCAGACCAATTCTGATATTTTTCCACTAATTGGTATTTTGACCAAATCACATCAGATCTTTTCACAGTAGATCTTTTCAAAAGACCAATTAGTGGGGAAAAAGATGAGAATTGGGCTGCCTGTCTAAACGCAGTCCATGTAACTAGAGCGCTCTCTGGTCCAGCCAATCCAGAGAGAGGAATCCAGACGGTCCAAAACCGGAAGTACACAGAAAGAGACGCAAGAAGATGGAAACTCTGAGATATTGCTACAGAAACAGGCAATAGGAGGGTCGACACAGTTAAGCCTTTGACGGTTTTTTCCCCCAGAGAGACGACGATATACGATAAACAGTTGGTATTTGGTGACATCGTGCATAGTTATCAGCGTGGACGAATTGTCATATCAGCGTTTTTAATCATGGTTACTAGCTAGCTAAGCTGTTGATTTACCTGTCGTCCATATACCTACCTAGCTAGCTATCCAAGGAGGATACATATCAAACGTTACCACGTTATTAGCTACAAACGAGAATATGAAATTAACGTTTTCTAAGTAACGTTAGCGAAGTTAAAGGTGCACTATGTATAAATCGCTCCGCCATTTCCTGCCTGTTTGCTAAAATTCTAATAGTTCGCCTAATTTCAGTTTGTGACAAAACAAATAGAGAATCATTGTACCATATAAACCGCCGCGAAATATATTTTCAATAACCAAAAATATTGTTTTTTCAGCTGTTTGAAGCTGGTGTAAAGTAAAAGTGCAAACTTAAAAACGGGAAGCATAGATATAGCGCACATAGAACAGATCTACCGCTTCTTAGACTTGCTTTCAATGAGAATTACATATCTATTACTAACATTTGTGATTTTGGTGAATTCGCCCAAAAAGTGACATTGCAGCTTTAAATCGCTGGTTGACAAAAAGCTCTCGAAATAGTAGGGGTTCACTCAATCCCTTATCTGAATTATCCAAAGTGGCAAACCTTGCGCCAGTCAACATGCCTTTGCTGTTTTTGGAGAGATTTCCATGGCCCAGTTTGCAGACATACACAGCTCTGAGTGCTGTATTTCTCGCGGGGGCAATCTTAAATGGCTACTACACTGTCCCAGAGCTAGTAGAGTACACACAGACACAGAGCAGGACTCCCGTAGAAAGTGATGATGTTGATGATGACCCAATCACCAGCCTTAGCGATGTGGCAGCCACTGTCCGGTTGTACCTGGTCTCAGACACCGTTTTTGTTTGGGTAAGTTCATGAACTCAGCTTCTGTGGTTTGTTGATCGTCATGCTTTGAATTGTACTGAATTATCAGAATATTGTGTAGCGGACTAAACTCCACTCCGTGGTAAAGGAAGTTTATGATGAACTTCAACAACGGCGTGGAGCCGAGACCAGGCTTTGCGTAATCTAACGTTAGCTCCGACATCGATTTGCCTAAAGTTAATACTTCAAAAAAAAAAAAAAAATATGAAACGGCCAACTTGTACCTATGTTTGTCTTCTGTAGTTGTGTGCCTTTGTTTGCTGTAGTCCAACATTTTTCAATAAACGTTATTCAAATACAACCACCGACTGTTTATTGCTGTTGCTCTAAGATGGCAACTCAGTGTAAATGCGCATGTGCCCATTGAATCTCAACAAGGAAAGTCAGTATTTAATTATCGTTTATTGAAAAGTATGGATTTCAGCAAACAAAGGCACGCATCTACAGAGGACAAACGTGGGTGTTTCATAATTTATATTTTTTGAAGTATTGACCTTGGGTGAATCGATATAGTCCGAGCTAGATTCCACAAATCCTGGTCTCGGCTCCACGCTGTTGGTGAAGTTAATCAGAAACTTCCTTCACCGTGGAGATTAGTCTACTAGATACTGTGCTGAAAAAGAACAAAAAACCATCGCAATTGAGACTTTCGTAACCTGGGACAAACTTTTACCTTGATGTTGAAATAATGGATTTAGGAAATTGTCAATTTGCTGTTTCATTTGATGGCTGATTTAACTTTCAATTCAAAATGTCATGTTGATCAGGTGATGGTGAATACAGCCTGCTGTGTCCTGATGCTGATTGCAAAGGTGATCCAGTGCATTGTCTTTGGGCCACTCCGTGTCAGTGAAAAACAGGTAAGTAGGAATGTGTTTTGTGTTTGTCTAGGTAATGTAATTAACCAGGTAGCCTAATGTTTTTCCTGGAAACCCATACTGCAAACTGCCAGGTCCCATGTAACTGGGGTATAGTGGGAATGTAATTTAATTAGTAGTCATTGAGACATGCATGAGTAGATAGAGGCCACTATCATAAACATTTTATTATGCAGCTGTATTAAATCCTAGGCAATGAGTGATTCCTCACGAAACCCAGACGAGAGGCCTGGGTAAGGCCAAAATGTCATGAATATAAAATAAAATTGTATTTGTCACATGCGCCGAATACAACAGGTGTAGACATTACAGTGAAATGCTTACTTACAAGCCCTTAACCAACAATGCAGTTTAAGAAAAAAATAGCAAATAATTAAAGAGCAGCAGTAAAATAAAATAACAGTAGGGAGGTTATATACAGGGGGTAAGAGGGCTGTAAAGCGGCTGCCATCTTCTTCGGTGCCATTTCTGTGTATATGCCAACTTTGATCAATCATTTCTCAATTATGCTTTTAGATACAAATGTGAAATATGTCAACAATCCTGCTTTCTCTGCCTATACAGCACCTGAAGGACAAGTTCTGGAACTTCATCTTCTACAAGTTCATCTTCATCTTCGGGGTGCTGAACGTTCAGACGGTGGAGGAGGTGGTGATGTGGTGTCTGTGGTTCGCTGTCCTCGTCTTCCTGCACCTCATGGTCCAGCTCTGCAAGGACCGCTTTGAATATGTACGTTTCCAATAGTCCTAAATAGGAGTTATCCTCTTCTGACAAACAAAAAGAAGTCCCAATATTGTTTTATCATTTGTATTCAGCCAATATCTGTAAGGCTAACCAATAGCGTCTTTGTTCTGTAAAAACAACTATAATTTCCCCGGTTCATGAATAGGGTTTTTGCTGTTATGACATTCTGTTATCCTCCACGGCAGTATCGTACTTTATAATTGAGTCATATCTTGTGTGTTGTTACAGCTGTCGTTCTCACCCACCACTCCTATGGGCAGTCGTGTGAGGGTTCTGGCCCTGCTGGTGGGTATGCTGCTGACCTGCTGTGGCCTGGCTCTGCTCTGTGGTCTGCTGGGAAACCCCCACGGCATGCACACCGTCGCCTTCATGGCCGCTGAGGTAGGATGCCTGGAGCCCGCTCCCCAAGTGGAGCTCAACTGTCTTTACTGGTCCTCTGTAGCTCAGCTGGTAGAGCACGGCGCTTGTAACGCCAGGGTAGTGGGTTCGATCCCTGGGACCACCCATACACAACAATTTATGCACGCATGACTGTAAGTCGCTTTGGATAAAAGCGTCTGCTGAATGGCATATTATTATTATTTCCTTGATTCATCATGTCTTCTCTCCTTAGGAGAGGAATTTTTCTACAATGCATTTTGAGATGGAGGCGACATTAAAAAGTATTTGTTGGATACTCTTGCCTTTGTTTCTATATGGATAAACATTTGCTGTGTAGTGCTTATGTCTATGTTTAATGTATACATCATGGCCTTATCTGATGATGCTCCCTATTATCTAACCAGACCATTGTTTTCTTATGTTTCCCTTCAGTGTATGCTGGTGTCCGTTAGAACTGGACATGTCATTATCCGGTAAGTGATTGTGCAGGCAATTGCCAAAATATTGTATATCTTGTATGAACTCATTACCAACTGGTGGTACATCTTGTTACGTTCCCCAGCAAGAAAACCCAAAATGGCGCTCAAACAGAAGGGGGAACTAACAGAGTCATTGACATCAACCAAAACGAAACCGGTGGGGTTTTAGGAGAGGTTCTAAAAGACTAATGGGGGTGTCCACTGAAAGTTGCATAGCAACAACAACTCAAACCTAAAAGACACCCACTAAGGGGGAAACAAAAGAAAAACCCACACTAAACTTAAAGACAGGAAGCAAACCAAAATGAAAATAGGGAAGATCAGATAAAGGATTGTTTGTCTGGAAATCAAATAGGGAGCCTCAACTAAAGGTGTTGTCTCTCCAGACAACTGGAGCACTGGGCCAGCCACTCTTAAATATCACCTGGGCCAGCACAGGTGAAACACCATCCCACTAATGAGATGACAAACCAGCACAGGTGTAACACATACTGACTAACGAGGTGACACCAGTCTGTACGCCCCACGTGTTAACGTCCAACCTCGAAAAATAAATGGAAAAACCAAAGCCTGTAACAATCTGACAAGGCCACACACACTGAACATGTTCCTGCTCCCTCCAGGTACTCCATCCACCTGTGGGACCTGAACCATGAGGGCACCTGGGAGAGTAAAGGATCCTACGTCTACTACACTGACTTTGTGATGGAGCTGGCTCTGCTAGGTCTGGACCTCATGCACCACATCCACATGCTGGTGAGTTCAACCCCCCATCTTCAGACATCCACTCACTTTCACAAAAAACAACTGCACAAGAGTGGCATGTCCCTAATTTGAGTTATTACTAGAGTTGTTACTAAGGTCTATTTATCCAAGGGTCCCTTCATGTTGTAACCACAATGTCTTCTTTCTACCAACTCTCTTGCTCCTTTCTCTTCTTTATACCCCCTCTCTTTCTTTCCCTCTCTTCTCAGCTGTTTGGTAACATCTGGCTCTCTATGGCCAGTCTGGTGATCTTCATGCAGCTGCGTTACCTGTTCCACGAGGTGCAGAAGAGAATCCGTCGCCACAAGAACTACCTACGTGTCATCAACAACATGGAGGCCAGGTTTGTTGCTCAGTTAACTAGCTTGATCTTTCTACATACTGTACAGTACCTGTGTATTTATTTACATGACATTGTGTTATAGCTGTATCCATCTATGCTCTGAGGCATATTTATAGGCAAAATATGAATTTCCATGATCTGAAAAGAAAATGGACAAAGTATTGTTCTTCTAGATATATTGGTTGATTGCAGGTTTGCTGTGGCCACCTCTGATGAGCTGATAGCCAACAATGATGACTGTGCTATCTGCTGGGACTCCATGATGACAGCACGCAAGCTGCCCTGTGGACATCTCTTCCACCAGTGAGCAGATATGCAAAAACTCTTAACCCCCATGCAGTGCACATTTCAGCTACCACAACAACTATCTATTCTGCTATACAGTATAACTCCAGTCCATTATCATGATTTAACATTGTGTGCCTAGTGCTACATAAAATCAAAGCATTATTATGGTCAGTATTAAGTGTGTTTTTGTGTGCACAGCTCCTGCCTGCGTTCCTGGTTGGAGCAGGACACATCGTGTCCCACGTGCCGTATGTCTCTGAACATCAGCGAGGGGGCCGGATGGGAGAGAGAGGAGAGGCAGAGAGAGGCCATGCTGGAGGACAACATGGGCCCTGAAGGCCCTGGACCCGAGGCAAGGCCACACCTCAACCAGCACAACCACTTCTTCCACTTTGACGGTGAGGCCCCAACATTCACCCAGTATACTCACTTTTCTAATAGCACTCAATTTATTTCACAGGGACCGGACACATTAATCAACATTTAGGTTTAAGTGTAAATCATAGTCCCACATCTCATTGTGACATAGCTACGCGGTTCTGAGACTGCCGTCCGCGGGGGACGCACAACATTTTCAACCAACTCATTTCTGGTATGTGTCCTCTATATTTATTTGAATGTGTTGACAGTTGGAGAAATTGCTCGAGCCGTGCTGAGAATTCGGAAAGTATGAAAGCCAACAGTCCAATATTCTAGATCACTGCTTTGCGTACGCATACACGTTTTGGCACTTTAAAAATAAGTAAATTAGTAGTAGGTATTATTTGTTTGTCGCATTCAAATAATGAATTGTACACCAATTTACAATCATAACATCAAATAGTTAAATCCTAAACTAGTAAAACACTTTTAATACAATACAATGTTAAAATATGCAATATACATACACAGAGTGTACAAAACATTAAGAGCGCCTTCCTAATATTGAGTTGCACTCCCCCCTTTTGCCCTCAGAACAGCCTCAATTCGTCGGGCGTGGACTCTACAAGGTGTCGAAAGCGTTCCACAGGGATGCTGGTCCATGTTGACTCCAATGCTTCCCACAGTTGTGTCAAGTTGGTTGGATGTCCTTTGGATGGTGGACCATTCTTGATACACACAGGAAACTGTTAAGCGTGAAAAACCCAGCAGCGTTGCAGTTCTTGACACAAACCATTGCGCCTGGCATCTATTCCATACCCCGTTATAATAATAATAATAATATGCCATTTAGCAGACGCTTTTATCCAAAGCGACTTACAATCATGCGTGCATACATTTTTTGTGTGTGGGGGGTCCCGGGGATCGAACCCACTACCTTGGCGTTACAAGCGCCGTGCTCTACCAGCTGAGCTACAGAGGACCACCGTTCAAAGGCACTTAAATCTTTTGTCTTGACCATGCACCTTCTGAGTGGCACACATACACAATCCATGTCTCAATTGTCTCAAGGCTTAAAAGTCCTTCTTTAACCGGTCTCCTCCCCTTCATCTATTCTGATTTTGAAGTGGATTTAACATGTGACATCAATTTTTATTTGTCACATGCGCGGAATACAACAGGTGTAGACCTTACCATGAAATGCTTACGTACAAGCCCTTAACCAACAATGCAGAGTTTAAAAAACGTGCTAAATAAACTAAAGGAAAAATAGTAACACACAATAAAATATCAATAACTAGGCTATATACAAGGGGTACTGAGTCAATATGCGGGGTTACAAGGTAGTTCAGGTAATATGTAGGTCAGGTTAAAGTGACTAGGCATAGATAATGACAGAGAGTAGTAGCATCTGTGAAGGAATGTGTGTGTGTGTGTGGCGTCAATATGCTTGTGTGTGTTGGGAGTGTCGGTGTACTCCTGAGTGGCGCAGTGGTCTAAGGCACTGCATCGCAGTGCTAACTGTGCCACTAGAGATCCTGGTTCGAATCCAGGCTCTGTCGCAGCCGGCCGCGACCGGGAGACTCATGGGCGGCGCACAATTGGCCCAGCGTCGTCCAGGGTAGGGGAGGGAATGGCCGGCAGGGATGTAGCTCAGTTGATAGAGCATGGCGTTTGCAATGCCAGGGTTGTGGGTTCGATTCCCACGGGGGGCCAGTATAAAAAAAATATGTATTCACTAACTGTAAGTCGCTCTGGATAAGAGCGTCTGCTAAATGACTAAAATGTAATGTAAATGTAGTATGTGTGAGTGTGTGTGGTTAGAGTCCAGTGAGTTTACATCAAGCCTGTGCAAGAGTCAGTGCAAATAATAAAATAAGGGGGTCAATGCAAATAGTCCAGGTGGCCATTTGATTAACTGTGAAGCTGGGTTATGGCTTGGGGGTAGAAGCTGTTTAGGAGCTTTTTGGTACCAGACTTGGCGCTCCGGTACCGGTTGCTGTGCGGTAACAGAGAGAACTGTCTATGACTTGGGTGGCTGGAGTCTTTGACAATTTTTAGGGCCTCCCTCTGACACTGCCTGGTATAGAGGTCCTGGATGGCAGAGAGCTCGGACCCAGTGTTGTACTGGGCCGTACGCATTACCCTCTGTAGCGCCTTGCGGTCGAATGCCGAGCAGTTGCCATACCAAGCGGTGATGCAGCCAGTCAGGATGCTCTCAATGGTGCAGCCATTGGTGAGTCTGTCATGGAAAGAGCAGGTGTTCTTACTGTTTTGTATACTCAGTGTATACAAAACAACAATACTATAAAGACAAGGTGTGGGTGGCAGCTTTGTATTTGTATGTATTATGGTCCCCATACTCTTCCTGGGGTCCAGCAACATTAAGGCAGAGATATATATATATATATATATATATATATGCATATATATGCATGCAGTGGGGAGAACAAGTATTTGATACACTGCCGATTTTGCAGGTTTTCCTACTTAAAAAGCATGTAGAGGTCTGTAATTTTTATCATGGGTACACTTCAACTGTGAGGGACGGAATTTAAAACAAAAATCCAGAAAATCACGTTGTATGATTTTAAAGTAATTAATTTGCATTTTATTGCATGACATAAGTATTTGATCACCTACCAACCAGTAAGAAGTCCGGCTCTCACAGACCTGTTAGTTTTTCTTTAAGAAGCCCTCCTGTTCTCCACTCATTACCTGTATTACCTGCACCTGTTTGAACTCGTTACCTGTATAAAAGACACCTGTCCACACACTCAATCAAACAGACTCCAACCTCTCCACAATGGCCAAGACCAGAGAGCTGTGTAAGGACATCAGGGATAAAATTGTAGACCTGCACAAGGCTGGGATGGGCTACAGGACAATAGGCAAGCAGCTTGGTGAGAAGGCAACAACTGTTGGCGTAATTATTAGAAAATGGAAGAAGTTCAAGATGACGGTCAATCACCCTCGGTCTGGGGCTCCATGCAAGATCTCACCTCGTGGGGCATCAATGATCATGAGGAAGGTGAGGGATCAGCCCAGAACTACACGGCAGGACCTGGTCAATGACCTGAAGAGAGCTGGGACCACAGTCTCAAAGAAAACCATTAGTAACACAGTACGCCGTCATGGATTAAAATCCTGCAGCGCACGCAAGGTCCCCCTGCTCAAGCCAACGCATGTCCAGGCCCGTCTGAAGTTTGCCAATGACCATCTGGATGATCCAGAGGAGGAATGGGAGAAGGTCATGTGGTCTGATGAGACAAAAATATAGCTTTTTGGTCTGAACTCCACTCGCCGTGTTTGGAGGAAGAAGAAGGATGAGTACAACCCCAAGAACACCATCCCAACCGTGAAGCATGGAGGTGGAAACATCATTCTTTGGGGATGCAAAGGGGACAGGATGACTGCACCGTATTGAGGGGAGGTGGGATGGGGCCATGTATCGCGAGATCTTGGCCAACAACCTCCTTCCCTCAGTAAGAGCATTGAAGATGGGTCGTGGCTGGGTCTTCCAGCATGACAATGACCCGAAACACACAGCCAGGGCAACTAAGGAGTGGCTCCGTAAGAAGCATCTCAAGGTCCTGGAGTGGCCTAGCCAGTCTCCAGACCTGAACCCAATAGAACATCTTTGGAGGGAGCTGAAAGTCCGTATTGCCCAGCGACAGCCCCGAAACCTGAAGGATCTGGAGAAGGTCTGTATGGAGGAGTAGGCCAAAATCCCTGCTGCAGTGTGTGCAAACCTGGTCAAGACCTACAGGAAACGTATGATCTCTGTAATTGCAAACAAAGGTTTCTGTACCAAATATGAAGTTCTGCTTTTCTGATGTATCAAATACTTATGTCATGCAATAAAATGCAAATTAATTACTTAAAAATCATACAATATGATTTTCTGGATTTTTGTCTTAGATTCCGTCTCTCACAGTTGAAGTGTACCTATGATAAAAATTACAGACCTCTACATGCTTTGTAAGGAGGAAAACCTGCAAAATCGGCAGTGTATCAAATACTTGTTCTCCCCACTGTGTGTGTATGTATATATATATATATTAGACACAAACACAGTTGAAGTCGGAAGTTTACATACACTATGGTTAGTCATTAACTTGTTTTTCAACCACTCCACAAATGTCTTGTTAACAAACTATAGTTTTGGCAAGTCGGTTAGGACATCTACTTTGTGCATGACACAAGTAATTTTTCCAACAATTGTTTACAGATAGATTATTTCACTTATAATTCACTGTATCACAATTCCAGTGGGTCAGAGGTTTAAATACACTAAGTTGACTGTGGCTTTAAACAGCTTGGAAAATTCCAGAAAATGATTTAGAAGCTTTAGAAGCTTCTGATAGGCTAATTGACATACTTTGAGTCAATTGGAGGTGTACCTGTGGATGTATTTCAAGGATGAAACAAAAATAGAACTGTTTGGCTGTAATGACCATCGTTATGTTTGGAGAAAAAGGGGGATGCTTGCAAGCAAAATGGCTTAAGGACAACAAAGTCAAGGTATTGGAGTGGCCATCACAAAGCCCTGACCTCAATCCTATAGAAATGTTTTGGGCAGAACTGAAAAAGCATGTGCGAGCAAGGAGGCCTACAAACCTCACTCAGTTACACCAGCTCTGTCAGGAGGAGTGGGCCAAAATTCACCCAACTTATTGTGGGAAGCTTGTGGAAGGCTACCCAAAACGTTTGACCCAAGTTAAACAATTTAAAGGCAATGCTACCAAATACTAATTGAGTGTATGTAAACTTCTGACCCACTGGGAATGTGATGAAAGAAATAAAAGCTGAAATAAATAATTCTCTCTACTATTATTCGGACATTTCACATTCTTAAAATAAAGTGGTGATCCTAACTGACCTAAGACAGGGACTTTTTACTAGGATAAAATGTCAGGAATTGTGAAAAACTGAGTTTAAATGTATTTGGCTAAGGTGTATGTAAACTTCCGACTTCAACTGTGTGTATACAGTATCTCACAAAAGTGAGTACACCCCTCACATTTTTGTAAATATTTGAGTATATCTTTTCATGTGACAACACTGAAGAAATGACACTTTGCTACAATGTAAAGTAGTGAGTGTACAGCTTGTATAACAGTGTACATTTGCTGTCCCCTCAAAATAAAAATAAATAAAAACAACTAACACCCATTGTAAAGTGGTTATCCCACTGGCTATAAGGTGAATGCACCTATTTGTAAGTCGCTCTGGATAAGAGCATCTGCTAAATGATGTAAATGTAAAATAACACAACACACAGCCATTAATGTCTAAACCGCTGGCAACAAAAGTGAGTACACCCCTAAGTGAAAATGTCCAAATTTGCCCCAATTAGCCATTTTCCCTCCCTGGTGTCATGTGACTCGTTAGTGTTACAAGGTCTCAGGCGTGAATGGGGAGCAGGTGTGTTACATTTGGTGTCATCGCTCTCACACTCCCTCATACTGGTCACTGGAAGTTCAACATGGCACCTCATGGCAAAGAACTCTCTGAGGATCTGAAAAAAATAATTGTTGCTCTACATAAAGATGGCTTGGGCTATAAGAAGATTGCCAAGACCCTGAAACTGAGCTGCAGCACGGTGGCCAAGACCATACAGCGGTTTAACAGGACAGGTTCCACTCAGAACAGACCTCGCCATGGTCGACCAAAGAAGTTGAGTGCACGTGCTCAGCGTCATATCCAGAGGTTGTCTTTTGAAAAATAGACGTATGAGTGCTGCCAGCATTGCTGCAGAGGTTGAAGAGATGGGGGGTCAGCCTGTCAGTGCTCAGACCATACGCCGCACACTGCATCAAATTGGTCTGCATGGCTGTCGTCCCAGAAGGAAGCCTCTTCTAAAGATTATGCACAAGAAAGCCCGCAAACAGTTTGCTGAAGACAAGCAGACTAAGGACCATGTCCTGTGGTCTGATGAGACCAAGACAAAGACAAGTGTGTCTTGCCTACAGTCAAGCATGGTGGTGGGAGTGTCATGGTCTGGGGCTGCATGAGTGCTGCCGGAACTGGGGAGCTACAGTTCATTGAGGGAACCATGAATGCCAACATGTACTGTGACATACTGAAGCAGAGCATGATCCCCTCCCTTCGGAGACTGGGCCGCAGGGCAGTATTCCAACATGATAACGACCCCAAACACACCTCCAAGATGACCACTGCCTTGCTAAAGAAGCTGAGGGTAAAGGTGATGGACTGGCCAAGCATGTCTCCAGACCTAAACCCTATTGAGCATCTGTGGGGCATCCTCAAACGGAAGGTGGAGGAGTGCAAGGTCTCTAACATCCACCAGATCTGTGATGTCGTCATGGAGGAGTGGAAGAGGACTCCAGTGGCAACCTGTGAAGCTCTGGTGAACTCCATGGCAATTTCTCTCATGGAATAGCCTTCATTTCTCAGAACAAGACTAGACTGACGAGTTTCAGAAGAAAGTTATTTGTTTCTGGCCATTTTGAGCCTGTAATCGAACCCACAATTGCTGATACTCTAGATACTCAACTAGTCTCAAGAAGGCCAGTTTTATTGCTTCTTTAATCAGCACAACAGTTTTCAGCTGTGCTAACATAATTGAAAACGGGTTTTAAAATGATAAACTTGGATTAGCAATCACAACATGCTATTGGAACACAGGACTGATGGTTGCTGATAATGGGCCTCTGTACGCCTATGTATATATTCCATTAAAAATCAGCCGTTTCCAGCTACAATAGCCATTTACAACATTAACAATGTCTACACTATATTTCTAATCAATTTGATGTTATTTTAATAGACAAAAAAATTTCTTTCTTTAGAAAACCAAGGACATTTCTAAGTGACCCCAAACATTTGAATGGTATTGTATGTGTGTGTTTATATATATATATATATACATACATACATACATACATACATACATACATACATACAGTGGGGAAAAAAGTATTTAGTCAGCCACCAATTGTGCAATTTCTCCCACTTCAAAAGATGAGAGAGGCCTGTAATCATAGGTACACGTCAACTATGACAGACAAAATGAGAAGAAGAAAAAATCCAGAAAATCACATTGTATGAATTTATTTGCAAATTATGGTGGAAAATAAGTATTTGGTCACCTACAAACAAGCAAGATTTCTGGCTCTCACAGACCTGTAACTTCTTCTTTAAGAGGCTCCTCTGTCCTCCACTCGTTACCTGTATTAATGGCACCTGTTTGAACTTGTTATCAGTATAAAAGACACCTGTCCACAACCTCAAACAGTCACACTCCAAACTCCACTATGGCCAAGACCAAAGAGCTGTCAAAGGACACCAGAAACAAAATTGTAGACCTGCACCAGGCTGGGAAGACTGAATCTGCAATAGGTAAGCAGCTTGGTTTGAAGAAATCAACTGTGGGAGCAATTATTAGGAAATGGAAGACATACAAGACCACTGATAATCTCCCTCGATCTGGGGCTCCACGCAAGATCTCACCCCGTGGGGTCAAAATGATCACAAGAACGGTGAGCAAAAATCCCAGAACCACACGGGGGGACCTAGTGAATGACCTGCAGAGAGCTGGGACCAAAGTAACAAAGCCTACCATCAGTAACACACTACGCCGCCAGGGACTCATCCTGCAGTGCCAGACGTGTCCCCCTGCTTAAGCCAGTACATGTCCAGGCCCGTCTGAAGTTTGCTAGAGTGCATTTGGATGATCCAGAAGAGGATTTGGAGAATGTCATATGGTCAGATGAAACCAAAATAGAACTTTTTGGTAAAAACTCAACTCGTCGTGTTTGGAGGACAAAGAATGCTGAGTTGCATCCAAAGAACACCATACCTACTGTGAAGCATGGGGGTGGAAACATCATGCTTTGGGGCTGTTTTTCTGCAAAGGGACCAGGACGACTGATCCGTGTAAAGGAAAGAATGAATGGGGCCATGTATCGTGAGATTTTGAGTGAAAACCTCCTTCCATCAGCAAGGGCATTGAAGATGACACGTGGCTGGGTCTTTCAGCATGACAATGATCCCAAACACACCGCCCGAGTGGCTTCGTAAGAAGCATTTCAAGGTCCTGGAGTGGCCTAGCCAGTCTCCAGATCTCAACCCCATAGAAAATCTTTGGAGGGAGTTGAAAGTCTGTGTTGCCCAGCGACAGCCCCAAAACATCACTGCTCTAGAGGAGATCTGCATGGAGGAATGGGCTAAAATACCAGCAACAGTGTGTGAAAACCTTGTGAAGACTTACAGAAAACGTTTGACCTGTGTCATTGCCAACAAAGGGTATATAACAAAGTATTGAGCAACTTTTGTTATTGACCAAATACTTTTTTTCCACCATAATTTGCAAATAAATTCATTAAATTCTACAATGTGATTTTCTGGGAAAAAAATTCTCATTTTGTCTGTCATAGTTGACGTGTACCAATGATGAAAATTACAGTCCTCTCATCTTTTTAAGTGGGAGAACTTGCACAATTGGTGGCTGACTAAATACTTTTTTCCCCCACTGTACACACACAGTCAGTCAGTCAGTCGTGGTCAAAAGTATTGGTCTTCACAAAGTTCGCTGCTTCAGTGTTGAGATATTTTTGTCAGATGTTACTATGGTATACTGAAGTATAATTACAAGCATTCCGTAAGTGTCAAAGGCTTTTATTGACAATTACATTAAGTTTATGCAAAGAGTCAAGTGTTGAGTCTTCTTTTTCAAGACCTCTGCAATCCGCCCTGGCATGCTGTCAATTAACTTCTGGGCCACATCCTGACTGATGGCAGCCCATTCTTGCATAATCAATGCTTGGAGTTTGTCAGAATTTGTGGGTTTTTGTTTGTCCACCCGCCTCTTGAGGATCGACCACAAGTTCTCAATGGGATTAAGGTCTGGGGATTTTCCTGGCCATGGACCCAGAATGTCGATGTTTTGTTCCCCGAGCCACTTAGTTATCACTTTTGCCTTATGGCAAGGTGCTCCATCATGCTGGAAAAGGCATTGGTCGTCACCAAACTGTTCTTGGATGGTTGGGAGAAGTTGCACTCGGGGAGGATGTGTTGGTACCATTCTTTATTCATGGCTGTGTTCTTTGTGAGGGAGCCCACTCCCTTGGCTGAGAAGCAACCCCACACATTAATGGTCTCAGGATGCTTTACTGTTGGCATGACACAGGACTGATGGTAGAGCTCACCTTGTCTTCTCCGGACAAGGTGTTTTCCAGATGGCCCAAACAATCGGAAAGGGGATTCATCAGAGAAAATGACTTACCCCAGTCCTCAGCAGTCCAATCCCTGTACCTTTTGCAGAATATCAGTCTGTCCCTGATGTTTTTCCTGGAGAGAAGTTTCTTCTTTGCTGCCCTTCTTGACACCAGGCCATCCTCCAAAATACTTCGCCTCACTGTGCGTGCAGATGCACTCACACCTGCCTGCTGCCATTCCTGAGCAAGCTCTGCACTGGTGATGCCCCGATCCCGCAGCTGAATCAACTTTAGGAGACTGTTCTGGCGCTTGCTGGACTTTCTTGGGCGTCCTGACGCCTTCTTCACAACAATTGAACCTCTCTCCTTGAAGTTCTTGATTATCCGATAAATGGTTGATTTAGGTGCGATCTTACTAGCAGCAATATGCTTGCCTATGAAGCCCTTTTTGTGCAAAGCAATGATGACGGCACGTGTTTCCTTGCAGGTAACCATAGTTAACAGAGGAAGAACAATGATTTCAAGCACCACCCTCCTTTTAAAGCTTCCAGTCTGTTATTCTAAATCAATCAGCATGACAGAGTGATCTCCAGCCTTGTCCTCGTCAACACTCACCTGTGTTAACAAGAGAATCACTGACATGATGGCAGCTGGTCCTTTTGTGGCAGGGCTGAAATGCAGTGGAAATGTTTTTTGGGGATTAAGTTCATTTTCATTGTAAAGAGGGACTTTGCAATTAATTGCAATTCATCTGATCACTCTTCATGACATTCTGGAGTAAATGCAAATTGCCATCATCAAAACTGAGGCAGCAGACTTTGTTAAAATTAGTATTTGTGTCATTCTCAAAACTTTTGACCACAACTGTGTGTGTGTGTGTGTGTGTGTGTGTGTGTGTATATATAATAAATATATATATATGTAATATTTTAAATTGTGTGTGTATATTTATGTGTGTGTGTGTGTGTGTGTGTGTGTGTGTGTGTGTATATATATATATATATATATATATATATATATATATATATATATATATATATATATATATATATATATATATATATATATATATATATACACAATTACATTTCATAACACTTTACACAATACATTAAGTGTGTTCCCTCAGGCCACTACTCTACTACCACATACAGTTGCTTGCGAAAGTATTCACCCCCCTTGGCATTTTTCCTATTTTGTTGCCTTACAACCTGGAATTAAAATGGATTTTTGGGGGGGTTTCTATAATTTGATTTACACAACATGCCTACCACTTTGAAGATGCAAAATATTTTTTATTGTGAAACAAACAAGAAATAAGACAAAAAAACAGAGAACTTGAGCGTGCATAACTATTCACCCCCCCAAAGTCAATACTTTGTAGAGCCACCTTTTGCAGAAATTACAGCTGCAAGTCTCTTGGGTATGTCTCTATAAGCTTGGCACATCTAGCCACTGGGATTTTTGCCCATTCTTCAAGGCAAAACTGCTCCAGCTCCTTCAAGTTGGATGGGTTCCTCTGGTGTACAGCAATCTTTAAGTCATACCACAGATTCTCAATTGGATTGAGGTCTGGGCTTTGACTAGGCCATTGCGAGACATTTAAATGTTTCCCCTTAAACCACTGGAATGTTGCTTTAGCAGTATGTTTAGGGTCATTGTCCTGCTGGAAGGTGAACCTCCGTCCCAGTCTCAAATCTCTGGAAGACTGAAACAGGTTTCCCTGTATTTAGCTCCATCCATCATTCCTTCAATTCTGACCAGTTTCCCAGTCCCTGCCGATGGAAAAACATTCCCACAGCATGATGCTGCCACCACCATGCTTCACTCTGGGGATGGTGTTCTCGGGGTGATGAGAGGTGTTGGGTTTGCGCCAGACATAGCATTTTCCTTGATGGCCAAAAAGCTCAATTTTAGTCTCATCTGACCAGAGTACCTTCTTCCATATGTTTGGGCGGTCTCCCACATGGCTTTTGGCGAACACCGAACGTGTTTGCTTATTTTTTTTCTGGCCACTCTTCCGTAAAGAACAGCTCTGTGGAGTGTACGGCATAAAGTTGTCCAATGGACAGATACTCCAATCTCCGCTGTGGAGCTGGGCAGCTCCTTCCGGGTTATCTTTGGTCTCTTTTGTTGCCTCTCTGATTAATGCCCTCCTTGCCTGGTCTGTGAGTTTTGGTGGACGGCCCTCTCTTGGCAGGTTTGTTGTGGTGCCATATTCTTTCAATTTTTTAATAATGGATTTAATGGTGCTCCGTGGGATGTTCAAAGTTTCTGATCTTTTTATAACCCAACCCTGATCTGTACTTCTCCACAACTTTCTCCCTGACCTGTTTGGAGAGCTCCTTGGTCTTCATGGTGCCGCTTGCTTGGTGGTGCCCCTTGCTTAGTGGTGTTGCAGACTCTGGGGCCTTTCAGAACAGGTGTGTGTGTGTATATATACTGAGATCATGTGACAGATCATGTGACACTTAGATTGCACACTGGTGGACTTTAACTAATTATGTGACTTCTGAAGGTAATTGGTTGCACCAGATCTTATTTAGGGGCTTCATAGCAAAGGGGGTGAATATATATGCACGCACGAATTTTCTGTAATTTTTTTCTTTCCGATTTTTTGAAACCAGTTATTTTTTTCGTTTCACTTCACCAATTTGAACTATTTTGTGAATGCCCATTACATGAAATCCAAATAAAGATCCATTTAAATTACAGGTTGTAATGCAACAAAATAGGAATATCGCCAAGGGGGATTAATACTTTTGCAAGGCACTGTATCTAGAAAATACATTTAGAAATTACATCTTTAGAGTTATTAGGTAGGCATTGTTAAGGCCCCTGGGCTATATGGTGTGTGCATTGATCAGTTTAGTGAAGTATGAAATGGGACAGTTCTGATAGTGGCCTGTGCGTGTCATGGGGGTGTTCAGTTTGTGGCTGTTGTGGGTTGCCCGTCCAGTAATCTGCAGTCTGGTTGGGGGGGGGAGCAAGTTTGCAAACTGGGAGTTCTGCAGGTATTTAGCAAATGTCAGGCAGATCTGCTCTCCAAGGACATGATTCAGAGGGTTTCGAGGGCTTCACGGTAGCTGGTGTACGACCCGCACAGAATTATTCTGCAGGCTCTCTTCTGGACACGCTGCAGCTGAGCAGTCAGGGTGCCGGGCAGTGACGGCAGACTCCAGAACTGGTCTGACGTAGCCGATTTAGATGGACAGTAGGTCTGTTGTGGTTACAGAGAAGCCCTTAATGCGCTTGAGGAGGAAAAGCTTCCTGCTGGCCCTTTTGGTGATGGTGTCAACCTGGCTGCTCCAACGCAGGTCCTGCTGGACAGTGAGACCCTGCTCCCTGACCTTTGATGTCTCTGACATGGGACGCCATTGATGAAGAGGGGTGGTGCAGGGGGTGGGTTTTTAGAGAAGGTGACATACATCACTATGCATTTCTTGTCATTGAGATGCATGGCATTAGTAGCAGTCCAGGTGCTTCTGCACTGAAGATGGTTGTTGCAGTTTCCTGGTTTCAAGCAGATTCATGTCATATTTCCACACTGGGTTGGTAGCTTCATGTGCAGCATCATTGATGAGGGAATGGAAAAGGACCGGGTCAAGGAGGGTCCCCTGGGTCGCCCCACATGTGAGGGATTCCCATTCATATAGGGCACCATGATGGCGCACCCGTTGTCTCCTGTCAGTCACAAATCCATGGGACTATTTCAGGCCTCACCCCCATTGACAGGATATTTTTGATGACAGTAGTTAACCCTGTTAAATGCTTTACTCATCAATGTAAATGTGTCAGAGTTGGCTATGAAACTAAATTACATCTGTAAATTACATCTGTAGTCGCTACTAGTTTTGTTGTTTTCTGGATCATGCCTCAGTATCTCTAGGGCCAAGAGCACATGAGAGTAACACCCATAAAATATGCAGATAGACATCCTGTCAGTGGTTACTCTGACACAGTTGGCGACTATTCAGGCTTTTCTCTCAACACTCTACACCGTAAACAGTTTAGAGAGGACACCTCTCCATAAATATCTAATGAGCTTGACCTTGCATGTATTTCACCCCTACTAGGTTCTCGCATTGCCAGCTGGCTGCCCAGTTTCTCAGTGGAAGTGATGCACACAACCAACATCCTAGGCAACGTACAACAGGCCAACAACTCCCAGCTCAATGCCATGGTCAGTGTTCATGGGATCCATCCATTACTTGGGTGTTTTTGCCAGTGACTCATTAGATTTTTGTTACCTTTCACCTGTCCTATGTCAGTAACAATGAAGAAAATGAGGTAAAGAAAGGAGGCTACATTGATGTTTGAAGTAATGATACATCTCCTCTCTTACTATCTTTAGGCCCATCAGATTGGGGAGATGTTTAATCAGGTTCCCTACCATCTGGTGCTGCAGGACCTGCAGCTGACCCGCTCTGTAGAGGTCACCACTGACAACATCCTAGAGGGACGCATCGTGGTGCCTTTCCCCACACAGGTCAGTCAATCCCACACTGCTACAGGTAACTCCACAAGCTGGTTGTGTGTCTGCTTGTGTGGTCTCCTTGGATGGTACATTAACATAAGGAAGGGCTAAAATAGAGTTCGGGGTCAATTCATCCCATGAGGCGATACCCAAAATGTCTTGAGAAAAGCCGCCTTGGGACACTTAACTTAAACATTAAGTTTAGAGCATACTTGACTAAAATGTCTGCTGTCTCCCTCTCCAGCCTGTGGATCACTCCGCCTCCCAGGTCAGCCTCTCCCCACAGGATGTGGGCGGGGCCAGCGGGAGTTCAGAGTTCATGACCCCTGAGGTGGAGGACTTTGAGGTCAGAGGCAGCCGCTTCTCCAAGTCAGCCGAGGAGAGACAGAAGATACTGCTGCAGAGGAAAGATGAGCTACTGCTACGCGCACAGAGGTATTGGATCTGCTCATTTAAAGTTTAAAAAAGAAAACACTGTTTTCCATAGACTTCAATGGAACACTTCCAGTTCCTAACCTGCTAGCCTGGATTTCAAATTATTATCTATTATGGGTGGCGTGAATTGTGCAAATTGTCTATTTTTCATAATATTTACTACCTTTCTATGCTCTGTGCACACTTGTCTATTGATGTTTTTTTTTAAATATATATTTGTCCTGTATGCTACCATGTGCTTTGTCCATTTCATGCTGCTCTATTCCATTTAATTCCATTTAGGTCATTGTTTCTCTCATGCTCTCCCTCAACCACAACCCTAACCCTAGCTTCATGTCCACATCCCGGCTCAACCCTAGCTTCATGTCCACATCCCAGCTGAACCCTAGCTTCATGTCCACATCCCGGCTCAACCCTAACCCTAGCTTCATGTCCACATTCCGGCTCAACCCTAACCCTAGCTTCATGTCCACATTCCGGCTCAACCCTATCCCTAGCTTCATGTCCACATTCCGGCTCAACCCTAACCCTAGCTTCATGTCCACATCCCGGCTCAACCATAACCCTAACCCTAGCTTCTTGTCCACATACCGGCTCAACCCTAACCTCAACCATAACCCTAACCCTAGCTTCTTGTCCACATCCCGGCTCAACCCTAACCCTCAACCACAACCCTAACCCTAGCATCATGTCAACATTCCGGCTCAACCCTAACTTCAATCGTAACCCTAGCTTCATGCCCACATCCCGGCTCAACCCTAACCACAACCCTAACCCTAGCATCATGTCAACATCCCGGCTCAACCCTAGCCTCAACCACAACCCTAACCCTAGCTTCATGTCCACATCCCGGCTCAACCCTAACCCTAGCTTTATGTCCACATCCCAGCTCAAGCCTAACCCTAGCTTCATGTCCACATCTCGGCTCAACCCTAGCCTCAACCACAACCCTAACCCTAGATTCATGTCCACAACCCGGCTCAAGCCTAACCCTAACCCTAGCTTCATGTCCACATACCGGCTCAACCCTAACCTCAACCACAACCCTAACCCTAGCTTCATGTCCACATACCGGCTCAACCCTAACCTCAACCACAACCCTAACCCTAGCTTATTGTCCACATCCCGGCTGAACCCTAGCTTCATGTCCACATCCCGGCTCAACCCTAACCCTAGCTTCATGTCCACATCCCGGCTCAACCCTAACCCTAGCTTCATGTCCACATCCCGGCTCAACCCTAACCTCAACCACAACCCTAACCCTAGCTTCATGTCCACATCCCGGCTCAACCCTAACCTCAACCACAACCCTAACCCTAGCTTATTGTCCACATCCCGGCTGAACCCTAGCTTCATGTCCACATCCCAGCTGAACCCTAGCTTCATGTCCACATCCCGGCTCAACCCTAACCCTAGCTTCATGTCCACATCCCGGCTCAACCCTAACCCTAGCTTCATGTCCACATCCCGGCTCAACCCTAACCCTAGCTTCATGTCCACATCCCGGCTCAACCCTAACCTCAACCACAACCCTAACCCTAGCTTATTGTCCACATCCCGGCTGAACCCTAGCTTCATGTCCACATCCCAGCTGAACCCTAGCTTCATGTCCACATCCCGGCTCAACCCTAACCCTAGCTTCATGTCCACATCCCGGCTCAACCCTAACCCTAGCTTCATGTCCACATCCCGGCTCAACCCTAACCCTAGCTTCATGTCCACAACCCGGCTCAACCCTAATCCTAGCTTCATGTCCACATCCCGGCTCAACTTTAACCCTCAACCACAATTCTAACCCTAGCTTCTTGTCCACATACCGGCTCAACCCTAACCATAACCCTAACCCTAGCTTCTTGTCCACATCCCGGCTCAACCCTAACCCTCAACCACAACCCTAACCCTAGCTTCATGTCCACATCCCGGCTCAACCCTAACCCTAGCTTCATGTCCACATCCCGGCTCAACCCTAACCTCAATCCTAACCCTAGCTTCATGTCCACATTCCGGCTCAACCCTAGCCTCAACCACAACCGTAACCCTAGCTTCATGTCCACATCCCGGCTCAACCCTAGCTTCATGTCCACATCCCGGCTCAACCCTAACCACAACCCTAACCCTAACTCTAGCTTCATATCCACATCCCGGCTCAACCCTAACCTCAACCTCAACCACAACCCTAACCCTAGCTTCATGTCCACATCCCGGCTCAACCCTAACCTCAACCACAACCCTAACCCTAGCTTATTGTCCACATCCCGGCTGAACCCTAGCTTCATGTCCACATCCCAGCTGAACCCTAGCTTCATGTCCACATCCCGGCTCAACCCTAACCCTAGCTTCATGTCCACATCCCGGCTCAACCCTAACCCTAGCTTCATGTCCACATCCCGGCTCAACCCTAACCTCAACCACAACCCTAACCCTAGCTTATTGTCCACATCCCGGCTGAACCCTAGCTTCATGTCCACATCCCAGCTGAACCCTAGCTTCATGTCCACATCCCGGCTCAACCCTAACCCTAGCTTCATGTCCACATCCCGGCTCAACCCTAACCCTAGCTTCATGTCCACATCCCGGCTCAACCCTAACCCTAGCTTCATGTACACAACCCGGCTCAACCCTAATCCTAGCTTCATGTCCACATCCCGGCTCAACTTTAACCCTCAACCACAATTCTAACCCTAGCTTCTTGTCCACATACCGGCTCAACCCTAACCATAACCCTAACCCTAGCTTCTTGTCCACATCCCGGCTCAACCCTAACCCTCAACCACAACCCTAACCCTAGCTTCATGTCCACATCCCGGCTCAACCCTAACCCTAGCTAAATGTCCACATCCCGGCTCAACCCTAACCTCAACCCTAACCCTAGCTTCATGTCCACATTCCGGCTCAACCCTAGCCTCAACCACAACCGTAACCCTAGCTTCATGTCCACATCCCGGCTCAACCCTAGCTTCATGTCCACATCCCGGCTCAACCCTAACCACAACCCTAACCCTAACTCTAGCTTCATATCCACATCCCGGCTCAACCCTAACCTCAACCACAACCCTAACCCTAGCTTCATGTCCACATCCCGGCTCAACCCTAACCTCAACCACAACCCTAACCCTAGCTTATTGTCCACATCCCGGCTGAACCCTAGCTTCATGTCCACATCCCAGCTGAACCCTAGCTTCATGTCCACATCCCGGCTCAACCCTAACCCTAGCTTCATGTCCACATCCCGGCTCAACCCTAACCCTAGCTTCATGTCCACATCCCGGCTCAACCCTAACCCTAGCTTCATGTCCACATCCCGGCTCAACCCTAACCTCAACCACAACCCTAACCCTAGCTTATTGTCCACATCCCGGCTGAACCCTAGCTTCATGTCCACATCCCAGCTGAACCCTAGCTTCATGTCCACATCCCGGCTCAACCCTAACCCTAGCTTCATGTCCACATCCCGGCTCAACCCTAACCCTAGCTTCATGTCCACATCCCGGCTCAACCCTAACCCTAGCTTCATGTACACAACCCGGCTCAACCCTAATCCTAGCTTCATGTCCACATCCCGGCTCAACTTTAACCCTCAACCACAATTCTAACCCTAGCTTCTTGTCCACATCCCGGCTCAACCCTAACCTCAACCCTAACCCTAGCTTCATGTCCACATTCCGGCTCAACCCTAGCCTCAACCACAACCGTAACCCTAGCTTCATGTCCACATCCCGGCTCAACCCTAGCTTCATGTCCACATCCCGGCTCAACCCTAACCACAACCCTAACCCTAACTCTAGCTTCATATCCACATCCCGGCTCAACCCTAACCTCAACCACAACCCTAACCCTAGCTTCATGTCCACATCCCGGCTCAACCCTAACCTCAACCACAACCCTAACCCTAGCTTATTGTCCACATCCCGGCTGAACCCTAGCTTCATGTCCACATCCCAGCTGAACCCTAGCTTCATGTCCACATCCCGGCTCAACCCTAACCCTAGCTTCATGTCCACATCCCGGCTCAACCCTAACCCTAGCTTCATGTCCACATCCCGGCTCAACCCTAACCTCAACCACAACCCTAACCCTAGCTTATTGTCCACATCCCGGCTGAACCCTAGCTTCATGTCCACATCCCAGCTGAACCCTAGCTTCATGTCCACATCCCGGCTCAACCCTAACCCTAGCTTCATGTCCACATCCCGGCTCAACCCTAACCCTAGCTTCATGTCCACATCCCGGCTCAACCCTAACCCTAGCTTCATGTACACAACCCGGCTCAACCCTAATCCTAGCTTCATGTCCACATCCCGGCTCAACTTTAACCCTCAACCACAATTCTAACCCTAGCTTCTTGTCCACATACCGGCTCAACCCTAACCATAACCCTAACCCTAGCTTCTTGTCCACATCCCGGCTCAACCCTAACCCTCAACCACAACCCTAACCCTAGCTTCATGTCCACATCCCGGCTCAACCCTAACCCTAGCTTCATGTCCACATCCCGGCTCAACCCTAACCTCAACCCTAACCCTAGCTTCATGTCCACATTCCGGCTCAACCCTAGCCTCAACCACAACCGTAACCCTAGCTTCATGTCCACATCCCGGCTCAACCCTAGCTTCATATCCACATCCCGGCTCAACCCTAACCCACAACCCTAACCCTAGCATCATGTCAACATCCCGGCTCAACCCTAGCATTACCACAACCCTAACCCTAGCTTCATGTACACATTCCGGCTCAACCCTAACCCTAACCACAACCCTAACCCTAGCTTCATGTCCACATCCCGGCTCAACCCTAGCCTCAACCACAACCCTAACCCTAGCTTCATGTCCACATCCCAGCTCAACCCTAGCCTCAACCACAACCCTAACTTCATATCCACATCCCGGCTCAACCATAACCTCAACCACAACCCTAACCCTAGCCTCATGTCCACATCCTGGCTCAACCCTAACCCTCAACCACAAACCTAACCCTAGCTTCATGTCCACATCCTGGCTCAACCACAACCCTAACCCTAGCCTCATGTCCATATCCTGGCTCAACCCTAACCCTCAACCACAACCCTAACCCTAGCTTCATGTCCACATACCGGCTCAACCCTAACCCTAGCTTCATGTCCACATCCCAGCTGAACCCTAGCTTCATGTCCACATCCCGGCTCAACCCTAGCTTCATGTCCACATCGCGGCTCAACCCTAACCCTATCTTCATGTCCACATCCCGGCTCAACCCTAACCCTAGCTTCATGTCCACATCCCGGCTCAACCCTAACCCTAGCTTCATGTACACAACCCGGCTCAACCCTAATCCTAGCTTCATGTCCACATCCCGGCTCAACTTTAACCCTCAACCACAATTCTAACCCTAGCTTCATGTCCACATACCGGCTCAACTCTAACCTCATCCCTAACCCTAGCTTCATGTCCACATCCCAGCTCAACCATAACCCTAACCCTAGCATCTTGTCCACATACCGGCTCAACCATAACCCTAACCCTAGCTTCTTGTCCCCATACCGGCTCAACCCTAACCTAAACCATAACCCTAACCCTAGCTTCTTGTCCACATCCCGGCTCAACCCTAACCCTCAACCACAACCCTAACCCTAGCATCATGTCAACATCCCGGCTCAACCCTAGCCTCAACCACAACCCTAACCCTAGCTTCATGTCCACATTCCGGCTCAACCCTAACCTCAATCGTAACCCTAGCTTCATGTCCACATCCCGGCTCAACCCTAACCTCAACCCTAACCCTAGCTTCATGTCCACATCCCGGGTCAACCCTAACCCTAACTTCATGTCCACATCCCGGCTCAACCCTAACCTCAACCCTAACCCTAGTTTCATGTCCACATCCCGGGTCAATCCTAACCCTAGCTTCATGTCCACATCCCGGCTCAACCCTAACCCTAGCTTCATGTACACAACCCGGCTCAACCCTAATCCTAGCTTCATGTCCACATCCCGGCTCAACTTTAACCCTCAACCACAATTCTAACCCTAGCTTCATGTCCACATCCCGGCTCAACTCTAACCTCATCCCTAACCCTAGCTTCATGTCCACATCCCAGCTCAACCATAACCCTAACCCTAGCATCTTGTCCACATACCGGCTCAACCATAACCCTAACCCTAGCTTCTTGTCCCCATACCGGCTCAACCCTAACCTAAACCATAAACCTAACCCTAGCTTCTTGTCCACATCCCGGCTCAACCCTAACCCTCAACCACAACCCTAACCCTAGCATCATGTCAACATCCCGGCTCAACCCTAGCCTCAACCACAACCCTAACCCTAGCTTCATGTCCACATTCCGGCTCAACCCTAACCTCAATCGTAACCCTAGCTTCATGCCCACATCCCGGCTCAACCCTAACCTCAACCCTAACCCTAGCTTCATGTCCACATCCCGGGTCAACCCTAACCCTAACTTCATGTCCACATCCCGGCTCAACCCTAACCTCAACCCTAACCCTAGCTTCATGTCCACATCCCGGGTCAATCCTAACCCTAGCTTCATGTCCACATCCCGGCTCAACCCTAACCCTAGCTTCATGTCCACATCCCGGCTCAACCCTAGCTTCATGTCCACATCCCGGCTCAACCCTAACTCTAGCTTCATATCCACATCCCGGCTCAACCCTAACCCACAACCCTAACCCTATCATCATGTCAACATCCCGGCTCAACCCTAGCCTCAACCACATCCCTAACCCTAGCTTCATGTCCACATCCCGGCTCAACCCTAACCACAACCCTAACTCTAGCTTCATATCCACATCCCGGCTCAACCCTAGCCTCAACCACAACCCTAACCCTAGCTTCATGTCCACATTCCGGCTCAACCCTAACCCTAGCTTCATGTCCACATCCCAGCTCAAGCCTAACCCTAACCCTAGCTTCATGTACACATCCCGGCTCAACCCTAACCTCAACCCTAACCCTAGCTTCATGTCCACATCCCGGCTCAACCCTAATCTCAACCCTAACCCTAGCTTCATGTCCACATCCCGGCTCAACCCTAACCTCAATCGTAACCCTAGCTTCGTGTCCATATCCCGGCTCAACCCTAACCACAAACCTAACCCTAGCTTCATGTCCACATCCCGGCTCAACCCTAGCCTCAACCACAACCATAACCCTAGCTTCATGTCCACATCCTGATTCAACGCTAACTTCAACCCTAACCCTATATTGATGTCCACATCCCGGCTCAATCCTAACCCTAGCTTCATGTCCACATCCCGGCTCAACCCTAGCCTCAACCACAACCCTAACCCTAGCTTCATGTCCACATCCCGGCTCAACCCTAACCTCAACCACAACCATAACCCTAGCTTCATGTCCACATCCCACCTCATCCTAGCCTCAACTCTAACCCTAGCTTCATGTCCACATCCCGTTTCAACTCTAACCTCAACCCTAACCTTAGCTTCATGTCCACATCCCGGATCAACCCTAGCCTCAACCACAACCCTAACCCTAGATTCATGTCCAATCCTGGCTCAACCCTAACCCTAGCTTCATGTCCACATCCCGGCTCAACCCTAACCACAACCTTAACTCTAGCTTCATATCCACATCCCGGCTCAACCCTAACCCACAACCCTAACCCTAGCATCTTGTCAACATCCCGGCTCAACCCTAGCCTCAACAACAACCCTAACCCTAGCTTCATGTCCACATTCCGGCTCAACCCTAACCCTATCTTCATGTCCACATCCCAGCTCAAGCCTAACCCTAACCCTAGCTTTGTGTCCACATCCCGGCTCAACCCTAACCTCAACCCTAACCCTAGCTTCATGTCCACATCCCGGCTCAACCCTAATCTCAACCCTAACCCTAGCTTCATGTCCACATCCCGGCTCAACCCTAACCTCAATCGTAACCCTAGCTTCGTGTCCACATCCCGGCTCAACCCTAACTTCAATCGTAACCCTAGCTTCATGTCCACATCCCAGGTCAAGGCTAACCCTAACCCTAGCTTCATGTCCACATCCCGGCTCAACCCTAACCTCAACCCTAACCCTAGCTTCATGTCCACATCCCGGCTCAACCCTAGCCTCAACAACAACCATAAACCTAGCTTCATGTCCACATCCTGATTCAACCCTAACTTCAACCCTAACCCTAGATTGATGTCCACATCCCGGCTCAAGCCTAACCTCAACCACAACCCTAACCCTAGCTTCATGTCCACATCCTACCTCATCCTAGCCTCAACCCTAACCCTAGCTTCATGTCCACATCCCGTTTCAACCTCAACCCTAACCCTAGCTTCATGTCCACATCCCGGATCAACCCTAGCCTCAAACACAACCCTAACCCTAGATTCATGTCCACATCCTGGCTCAACCCTAACCCTAGCCTCAACCACAACCCTAACCCTAGCTTCATGTCCACATCCCGGCTCAACCCTAACCTCAATCGTAACCCTAGCTTCATGTCCACATCCCGTTTCAACCCTAACCTCAACCCTAACCCTAGCTTCATGTCCACATCCCGGATCAACCCTAGCCTCAACCACAACCCTAACCCTAGATTCATGTCCACATCCTGGCTCAACCCTAACCCTAGCCTCAACCACAACCCTAACCCTAGCTTCATGTCCACATCCCGGCTCAACCCTAACCTCAATCGTAACCCTAGCATCATGTCAACATCCCGGCTCAATCCTCAACCACAACCTTAACCCTATTTTCATGTCCACATCCCGGCTCAACCCTAACCCTAGCCTCAACCACAACCCTAACCCTAGCATCATGTCCACATCCCGGGTCAACCCTAGCCTCAACCACAACCCTAACCCTAGCTTCATGTCCTCATCCCGGCTCAACCCTAACCACAACCCTAACCCTAGCATCATGTCCACATTCCGGCTCAAACCTACCTTCAACCACAACCCTAACCCTAGCTTCATATCCGCATCCCGGCTCAACCCTAGCCTCAACCACAACCCTAACCCTAGCTTCATGTCCACATCCCGGCTCAACCCTAACCCTAGCTTAATGTCTACATTCCAGCTCAACCCTAACCCTAGCTTCATGACCACATCCCAGCTCAACCCTAGCCTCAACCCTAACTTCATGTCAACATCCCGGCTCAAGCCTAACCTCAACTCTAACTCTAGCTTCATATCCACATCCTGGCTCAACCCTAACCCTAGCCTCAACCACAACCCTAACCCTAGCATCATGTCCACATCCCGGGTCAACCCTAGCCTCAACCCTAACCCTAGCATCATGTCCACATTCCGGCTCAAACCTACCTTCAACCACAACCCTAACCCTAGCTTCATGTCCGCATCCCGGCTCAACCCTAGCCTCAACCACAACCCTAACCCTAGCTTCATGTCCACATCCCGGCTCAACCCTAACCCTAGCTTAATGTCTACATTCCAGCTCAACCCTAACCCTAGCTTCATGCCCACATCCCAGCTCAACCCTAACCACAATAGCTTCATATCCACATCCCGGCTCAACCCTAACCCTAGCCTCAACCACAACCCTAACCCTAGCATCATGTCAACATCCCGGCTCAACCCTCAACCACAACCCTAACCCTAATTTCATATCCACATCCCGGCTCAACCCTAACCCTAGCTTCATGTCCACATACCGGCTCAAACCTAACCTCAACCCTAACCCTAGCTTCATGTCCACATCCCGGCTCAACCCTAACCCTAGCTTCATTTCCACATCCCGGCTCAAGGCTGACTCTAGCCTCAACCACAACCCTAACCCTAGCATCATGTCAACATCCCGGCTCAACCCTAACCCTAGCTTCATGTCCACATCCCGGCTCAACCCTAACCTCAACCCTAGCTTCATGTCCACATCCCGGCTCAACCCTAACCCTTGCTTCATGTCCACATACCGGCTCAAACCTAACCTCAACCCTAACCCTAGCTTCATGTCCACATCCCGGCTCAACCCTAACCCTAGCTTCATGTCCACATCCCGGCTCAACCCTAACCTCAACCAGAGCCCTAACCCTAGCTTCATGTCCACATCCCGGCTCAACCCTAACCCTAGCCTCAACCACAACCCTAACCCTAGCATCATGTCAACATCCCGGCTCAACCCTCAACCACAACCCTAACCCTAATTTCATATCCACATCCCGGCTCAACCCTAACCCAAGCCTCAACCACAACCCTATCCCTAGCATCATGTCCACATCCCGGGTCAACCCTAACCCTAGCTTCATGTCCACATCCCGGCTCAACCCTAACCTCAACCCTAGCTTCATGTCCACATCCCGGCTCAACCCTAACCCTAGCTTCATGTCCACATACCGGCTCAAACCTAACCTCAATCCTAACCCTAGCTTCATGTCCACATCCCGGCTCAACCCTAACCCTAGCTTCATTTCCACATCCCGGCTCAAGGCTGACTCTAGCCTCAACCACAACCCTAACCCTAGCATCATGTCAACATCCCGGCTCAACCCTAACCCTAGCTTCATGTCCACATCCCGGCTCAAGCCTAACCTCAACCCTAGCTTCATGTCCACATCCCGGCTCAACCCTAACCCTAGCTTCATGTCCACATACCGGCTCAAACCTAACCTCAACCCTAACCCTAGCTTCATGTCCACATACCGGCTCAACCCTAGCCTCAACCACAACCCTAACCCTAGCTTCATGTCCACATCCCGGCTCAACCCTAACCTCAACCAGAGCCCTAACCCTAGCTTCATGTCCACATCCTGGCTCAACCCTAACCTCAACCCTAACCCTAGCTTCATTTCCACATCCCGGCTCAACCCTAGCCTCAACCACAACCCTAACTCTAGCTTCATGTCCACATCCCGGCTCAACCTCAACCGTAACCCTAGCTTCATGTCCACATTCCGGCTCAACCCTAATCCTAGCTTCATGTCCACATCCCAGCTCAACCCTAACCTCAACCCTAACCCTAGCTTCATGTCCACATCCTGGCTCAACCCTAGCCTCATCCATAACCCTAATCCTAGCTTCATGTCCACATCCCAGCTCAACCCTAACCTCAACCCTAACCCTAGCTTCATGTCCACATCCCGGCTCAACCCTAACCTCAACCCTAACCCTAGCTTCATGTCCACATCCCGGCTCAACCCTAACCCTAACCCTAGCTTCACGTCCACATGCCGGCTCAACCCTAACCCTAACCCTAGCATCATGTCCACATCCCGGGTCAACCCTAACCCTAGCTTCATGTCCACATCCCGGCTCAACCCTAACCTCAACCCTAGCTTCATGTCCACATCCCGGCTCAACCCTAACCCTAGCTTCATGTCCACATACCGGCTCAAACCTAACCTCAATCCTAACCCTAGCTTCATGTCCACATCCCGGCTCAACCCTAACCCTAGCTTCATTTCCACATCCCGGCTCAAGGCTGACTCTAGCCTCAACCACAACCCTAACCCTAGCATCATGTCAACATCCCGGCTCAACCCTAACCCTAGCTTCATGTCCACATCCCGGCTCAAGCCTAACCTCAACCCTAGCTTCATGTCCACATCCCGGCTCAACCCTAACCCTAGCTTCATGTCCACATACCGGCTCAAACCTAACCTCAACCCTAACCCTAGCTTCATGTCCACATACCGGCTCAACCCTAGCCTCAACCACAACCCTAACCCTAGCTTCATGTCCACATCCCGGCTCAACCCTAACCTCAACCAGAGCCCTAACCCTAGCTTCATGTCCACATCCTGGCTCAACCCTAACCTCAACCCTAACCCTAGCTTCATTTCCACATCCCGGCTCAACCCTAGCCTCAACCACAACCCTAACTCTAGCTTCATGTCCACATCCCGGCTCAACCTCAACCGTAACCCTAGCTTCATGTCCACATTCCGGCTCAACCCTAATCCTAGCTTCATGTCCACATCCCAGCTCAACCCTAACCTCAACCCTAACCCTAGCTTCATGTCCACATCCTGGCTCAACCCTAGCCTCATCCATAACCCTAATCCTAGCTTCATGTCCACATCCCAGCTCAACCCTAACCTCAACCCTAACCCTAGCTTCATGTCCACATCCCGGCTCAACCCTAACCTCAACCCTAACCCTAGCTTCATGTCCACATCCCGGCTCAACCCTAACCCTAACCCTAGCTTCACGTCCACATGCCGGCTCAACCCTAACCCTAACCCTAGCTTCATGTCCACATCCCGGCTCAACCCTAACCCTCAACCTCAACCCTAACCCTAGCTTCATGTCCACATCCCGGCTCAACCCTAACCCTAACCCTAGCTTCACGTCCACATGCCGGCTCAACCCTAACCTCAACCCTAACCCTAGCTTCACGTCCACATACCGGCTCAACCCTAACCCTAGCGTCAACCACAACCCTAACCCTAGCTTCATGTCCTCATCCCGGCTCAACCCTAACCTCAACCACAACCCTAACCCTAGCTTCATGTCCACATTCCGGCTCAACTCTAACCCTCATCCATAACCCTAACTTCATGTCCACATCCCGGCTCAACCCTAACCTTCAACCCTAACCCTAGCTTCATGTCCACATCCCGACTCAACCCTAACCTCAACCTCAACTCTAGCTTCACGTCCACATCCAGGTTCAAACCTAGCCTCAACCACAACCCTAACCCTAGCTTCATGTCCACATCCCGGCTCAACCCTAACCCTAGCTTCATGTCCACATCCCGGCTCAACCCTAACCCTAGCTTCATGTCCACATCCCGGCTCAACCCTAACAACCCAGCAGAGGTCTTACAAATTAAAAGCTGCTCCTCTCTTCCTGCTCTCCTCTCAGGAGATATCTGAGCAAGAGCCCAGAGGAAACTGCTGCTGCTATGAACGACGATGAATATGAGTACGATGAAGGTCTGCCCACTCTTGAGGATGACATCCCAGCAGGCTCAATCTCGGACTCTATGACTCTGCAACGCAGAAAGTTAGCGGCAGCCGCTGAGCGCCGCATGCACGCAAACCAGTGAAGAGGCTGGACTGGGACGATACCAGTATTGCGATACTCGTTAGAATCGTGGCAAGGAAACAAAACACGAAGCGGAATTAACTTCTTTAGGAAAACAACCCTAATGTTGGAAACAAACATTATGTTGTCATCCAGAGTCACATTTATTTTCCAAGCTATATCAGACAATGTCTTACATATAGCAGGTTTTTAAAGGACTAAAGAGTTAGATCTGCTTCGTGTTTTCATTTTTGTCATTTACATTTTTTTGTGATATTGGTATCGTCACAGCACTTCTGGGAACCAGTAAGATTTATACAGGTTACGACAGGTCTCACTGTACCACCAAACCTGCCCATCTACAGTCCATCGAGGGCCAAAGTAAGTAACCTACTATGACCGGGAGCCCCATAGGACGGCGCACAATTGACTCAGCGCCGTCCAGGGTAGGAGAGGGTTTGGCTGGTGGGTGCTTTCCTTGGCTCATCGTGCTTTAGCAACTCCTTGTGACCGGGCCGGGCGCCTGCAAGCTGACTCCGGTCGTCAGTTAAAACACATTGGTGCGGCTGACATCCGGGTCAAGCGAGCAGTGTGGTAAGAAGTAGGAGGCCAGGCGGGTCATGCTTCGGTGGACGCATGACTCGGCCTTTGCCTCTCCCGAGCCCATTGAGGAGTTGCAGAGATGCCAAGGGACCAAATTCGGGGAGAAAACTGGGTATAAAATAATTGCTTGTGGCCATACCACCCTGAACAGGCGTGTTCAGGGTCAGACCTGGTTAGTACTGAGACAGGAGACCGCCTGCAAATGTTCTAAAAATAAAATATGGCAATACATTATTAGACAAATCTGTATTTTCAGTATTGTCCGCATTTCTGCTCTTATCTCCACCATGAAGAAACATTGAACAGACAGTCCATCTTCTTAAATATACTGCAGTGTGTAGTACAGTTTGATGTAGGAAAGTTCTATTTTCTATAACTCATATCCTGAATACATATAGGCACACATACACTTTTCAAATATGAAGAAAAATGTTCAGTCCCATTGCCTTGTGTATTGATAGTGTGCCAGTATGATTCGTAGCTAAAAGTCTCATTTTAACTTGTTTTATAACAAGTTGAAATATGAATTGATTCTTAATTTGTGTACATGCATAGATGGTATAGGTAGCATTAGATTGACTACATGATTCCTCAAAACCTTCGGTAAAGGCTTTGGCTTTAGCTGGATCACACTTTATTTGATGGGTACCGAACTATGTAAGGACTTAACACCTTCACAGCTGTACATAGACATCTACGTCTTGCTCATTTTATTTTGCATTGCGAGAAGTATTTGAACAGATTTTATGTGTTGTCTTTTTTGTTTTTAAATGTCTCTCTATGCATGCATCTGTCGGCGGCTTCTCTTCCTAGTATTGCCTAGTAGAGTTGCAAAATTCCTGTAACCTTCCCAAGGTTTTCCCGAAATCCTGGTTGAAAGATTCCCAGAATCAAATTTTCTGGAAAAAACTGGGAATTTTGGAGAAGTTCTAACCTCTGTTTTGTAGTTACCACTCTCCTGAAATGGACAGCTTTTTACGTGTCACAAAACGTAAAGCATGGTCTTTGTAGACCTTGACTATACTATGACATTAGTGTTCTTGTGATTTGGTTGCACATTTGCGCCTTGAAACAGTATTTATTGATCTATAGATGACACGGTATCCATTGGACTGTCAACTGGATGATGGAAATGTTTACAGATTGGTTTGTAAAATACTTTAGCAAAAGTGTGTATGTAACAAAATTATAGGAATGCATTTTGTACACTTAATTTGTGCCTAAATTCAACAGTGGATCCATTATTTTATTTTATTTTATTTTATTGTGTGAATATTTTTGTAATGACTGTATTATACATGTGAAATGACCCTGTACAAATACAATGCATAGCTACTCTATATGCTTTTAACCCTGTTTGGTCTTTGCCTTGTTTTTAGAAACATTTGTGTTTTCTTTACAGCTGCACTTCACCTTTTGGAAAAATTGACAGTTTTAAACCTTAAATGGGTCATCCACATTAAGTCCTACATAGCGCTATACTACGCATTACGCTAGTTTCCACCTTCTCATCTTCTTTGCCCCCCACCAGTTTGCATCCCTGTAGATACAGTATTACTATGGTACTCTGTGACTGTGTGGAATTTTTCACTAGAGGGCAGTAAGAGTACACTACAGTTTCCAAGGGAATGTTCACTGTCAAATCATTGAGGTTCAAATGCTCCCTCTTCATGATACACTATGCCCAGGTTAAAGAGAACAACAATATTTTACAGTAGAGACCGTTGTATACAGCACTTTCCTGGTATGACCAGTTTTAAAGCCTATTCCTGGCTGTAAACCATAAAGCTTATAGCAACAACGTATGTAACTGGTTAACGAACATTCAGATTCAATACGGTCAACCTTTTTCAGCTATGCACCTTTTAAAGGCAATGTTTTTTCCCGCGTTCACGGAGACCGCATTCACAGTAAACACTGCATATGTCGGCTCAATCGGAAATTACCTTTAAATGTAAATCGCACTATAATGCAAATCTTCCGTGGTCCGGATTTAATCTAGGCCTAAGTTTGTGTTGTATGAGGAATGCTACAGCTCCTGACCTCTGACTGTTACAATGGCCATTATCCAGTGAGACTGATTGTGATGTCTGTCTCTGTCTAACCAGGTCAACCAAGGTCATGGGAAGTCGAGGCATGTGTTTATTTTATTTTATTTGACCTTTATTTAACTAGGCAAGTCAGTTAAGAACAAATTCTTATTTACAATGACAGCCTACACCGGCCAAACCCGGACGACGGTGGGCCAATTGTGCGCTGCCCTATGGGACTCCCAATCACGTCCGGTTGTGATACAGCCTGGAATCGAACCAGGGGGTCTGTAGTGACGCCTCAAGCACTGAGATGCAGTGCCTTAGACTGCTGCACCACTCGGTCTGTAGTGACCCCTCAAGCACTGAGATGTAGTGTTTAGACCGCTGCACCACTCGGTCTGTAGTGACGCATCAAGCACTGAGATGCAGTGCCTTAGACCACTGCGCCACTCGGGAGCCCAGGATGCATATATCACCATTGTTCTGTAACTGTCAGCCATGCATGCCACCTCTCTGTAGCTTCCCCTCTGAAGACTGGGAGCAAGACCTTTTGGAATGTTTTAGGACTTAGGTAAGAGAGAGCAGTGAGAGGCAAATTCAGATAAATAGAGGGAGAGGTATACTGAACAAAAATATAAACGCAACATGCAACAACAATTTCTAAGATTTTACTGAGTTACAGTTCATATAAGGAAATCAGTCAATTTAAATAAATTCATTAGGCCTTAATCTATGGATTTCACATGACTGAGAATACAGATATGCATCTGTTGGCCACAGATACCTTTAAAAAAGGTAGGGGCATGGATCAGAAATCAGTCAGTATCTGGTGTGACCACCATTTGCCTCATGCAGCGTGACACATCTCCCTCGCATAGAGATGATCAGGCTGTTGATTGTAGCTGTTCACAACGTTGACATCAGCAAACCGCTCGCCCGCACGACGCCATACACGTGGTCTGCGGTTGTGAGGCCGGTTGGACATACTGCCAAATTCTCTAAAATGACATTGGAGGTGGCTTATGGTAGAGAAATTAACATTAAATTCTCTAGCAACACCTCTGGTGGACATTCCTGCAGTCCGCATGCCAATTGCACGCTCCCTCAACTTGAGACATCTGTGGCATTGTGTTCTGTGACAAAACTGCACATTTTATTTAGTGGCCTTTTATTGTCTCCAGCACAAGGTGCACCTGTGTAATGATCATGCTGTTTAGTCAGCTTCTTGATTTGCCACACCTGTCAGGTGGATGGGTTATCTTGGCAAAGGAGAAATGCTCACTAACAGGGATGTAAACTAATTTGTGCACAACATTTTAGAGAAATAAGCTTTTTGTGTGTATGGAACATTTCTGGGATATTTTTATTTCAGCTCATGAAACATGGGATCAACACTTTTGCATGTTGCGTTTATATTTTTGTTCGGTGTAGATAGAGGAAGAATATGGTAGAGAGAGAGGCCACTGGCTCTCAGGCTGCATTATGAGTTCTGGGGAATTCACTCTGTGAGAAAAGCGGCAAGAAGAAGAGACAAATATTTGCTCATTTTCTCACTGTGTACTAAGACCGGGAATCGGAGCAAACCCAATCAACAGCTTATTAATAGTTTAACACTGGATATCTGACCGCTGTGTTAAAGCCTAACAATATTTTGAGAAATATCTAATCAATATATTTACATAATTTGCACCTAGATTACCTTGTCGTGTTTGCATTTGCAGAGACCTATTCCGCCAATTCCCTCCTTGGGTAAATCCAAACAGGTTATCAAATGTGTGATAACACAAAACATACACTGAGTCGTATTAGCTAGCATGATTAGACTCTAACCTCGGTAAGTTGCCACCAGTGTTTGAGATTGAGATGGCACCGGGTCCTAAGCGGGACAACTCCAGTGGTAGAACTGCGTGGTAATGCTGCTGGTATAAAGTGTTGCTGAGCCTCTTATCAGGCTGACCGGCCTGTCATTCTCTCTGCAGGACGATGAGCGGCTGAATTGAGTCTTCACTGGAGCGCCATGCAAAACCAATTGCTGTGGGAAGAGACTAGGCTATAATATCTTGTGGTACTAAGAGATGCCTATACCGCAAAGGCCCTGGGAGTTACAGTATTCACAAATTAAATAAAAATGGCTTTATTTTTTACGTTTCTTCTCAACGATGTACATGAAATTGGAAGAAAAATTGTAACATTTATATTTAAAAAAATATATATATTTTTTTATATATATTATGAAAAAATAAAACCCTAATATATCTTCATTAGATAAGTATTCAACCCCCTGAGTCCATACATGTTAGAATCGCCTTTGGCAGCGATTACAACTGAGTCTTTCTGGGTAAGTCTCAAAGAGCTTTCCACACCTGGATTATGCAACATTTGCAAATGACTATTTTCTAAATTCAAACACTGTCAAATTGTTTGTTGATCATTGCTAGAAAAAAAATGCAGGCCTTGCCATCGATTTTCAAGCAGATTTAAGCCAAAACTGTAACTTGGCCACTCAAGAACATTCACTGTCTTCTTAGTTAGCAACTCCAGTGTAGACTTGGCCTTGTGTTTTAGGTTATTGTCCTGCTGAAAGGTGAATTAATCTCCCAGTGTCTGGCCACCACCACTACGCTTGAAAATATGGAGTGGCACTCTGTAATGGGTTGGATTGGATTTGCCCCGAACATAATACTTTGTATTGAGGACAAAAAGTTAATTGCTTTGCCACATTATTTGCAGCATTACTTTAGTGCCTTGTTGCAAACAGGATGCATGTTTTGGAACATGTTTTATTTTGTACAGGCTTCCTTTTGTATCGTTATGTCAATTAGATTAGTATTGTGGAGTAACTACAATGTTTATCCATCCTCAGTTTTCTCCTATCACAGCCATTTAAACTGTTTTGAAGTCACCATTGGCCTCATGGTGAAATCCCTGAGCGGTTTCCTTCCTCTCCGGCAACTGAGTTAGGAAGGTTGCTTGTATCTTTGTAGTGACTGGGTGTATTGATACACCATCCAAAGTGTAATTAATAACTTCATGCTCAAAGGGATATTCAATGTCAGTTTTTTTTATTTTTTACCCATCTACCAATATGTGCCCTTTGCGAGGGATTGAAAAACCCTCCTGGTATTTGTGATTTAATCTGTTTGAAAGTCATTGCTCAACTGCGGGATCTTACATATAATTGTGTGTGTAGGGTACAGAGATGAGGTAGTCATAAATCATGTTAAACACTATTATTGCACACAGAGTCGATTAACCTTTATTATGGGACTTGTTAAGCCAATTTTTTCTCCTGAACTTATTTAGGCTTGCCATAAGAGGGGTTGAATACATATTGACTCAAGACATTTCAGCTTTTCATTTGTAATTAATTTGTAAAAATTTCTGAACTGAATTCCATGTTGACATTATGGTGTATTGTGTGTAGGCCAGTGACGACAAACAAGTCTATATTTAATCAATTTTAAATGTAGGTTGTAACACAACAAAAAGTGGAAAAAAGTCCATAGATGGGAATACTTTCTAAAGGCACTGTATGAACTGAAGCAAGCCAGGGGTCCAGAGCTTCCTGGCTAGACTGAGGAATCTTATCTAGTAGGCACGCTCTCTGTTACTGTGTGTACCTTTTGGCTTGGACTGGGTTGAGTGCCCATATTATGTAGTCACTGTGAGCACTGAGCTGGCTCTCAGCAAATATCTCACTTAGAATATTTCTTATATTTCCCCCCGCTGCTGCTCCTATCTCGTTTGCATCTGTCCCTCTCTCCCTCCTTCCCGCTGCTGCCTCCAACGGGGTAAAGCCAAGGAGTTCAGGCCTTGGGCTAAACGCCCTGCGTGACCCCATCTGTGTGTGGGTTTCACTTGTCAGGTGACGGTGGATATCAGAATCCATAATTTAGCACATGATGCCTCCCGGAGGAGGCTGTGGTTCAAGAGCTGGTGACCCAAGTCTCCCAGCAGCACATCCACTGTCATGATGCCTTGAATAATCACATTTTCATGAATATTAAAGCTGCCCAGATATGAAATGCAGTCAGATAATTTTATTCTACCCTTAAAATCTACAAAAACAATGCAGATGTATCTCCATGCAGTCCAGACCCTCCCTGCTCAATGAATTGTGAACCATTATGCAGTGAATCTAGAGTGCATAAGTAATGTAAATTAACCATTGCTACTGCTGTGCTGTTTACAAAATCAATAGATCAAGGTTAATCTCATCTATGCTATATTTAATCCGTAGGAGCTAGTGGAGTGCGCTGGAGTCAAGGTGGTCTCTCACACCTCCATGGTTGAAAGCCCCCTTCCCCCCAGCCTCAGTGCACTGCACTGCCCAGTGCATTTGAAGATAGCGGGATAGTCACCGCTGACATTTGGAGGTAGCGCTCCTCCAAGCGCAGGGGAATTGAATTTCAGATGGGCATCGCTCATAGCGCCGTGACCTGTGCTCAGTTTAGACATGTTGCAGCCTGAGTAAGCAGTAGAGTGTAAAAGGAAATTGCTCAGACTCCCCAAACGTCAGGCCCTGAAAACCCTCCTGTAAGTGATTTTGACACAAATATCCACTTTCCTCAGCGTTTCTCCACTGTAAAAACCACATTCTCTTCACTCGGTTATATGAATTCAATTTACCGTTTCATTTCTATTGCTGTGTCAGTAATATGATTGTCATGTTCAATAAGATAATGCTGCTCATCCAAGGGATTCCTGGGGTACTGGAATAAAAGGCTGTGACAGAGGCTGTCCTCTTGGTCATTCTTGAACAGATTAAAAGCTTATTTGAATGATATGTTTTCTTACAAACAATGCTTGTTTACTTGGAAGACTGGAGGAGCCATTTTGAACGGTTTACGAGCTGCCATGTCTGGGGGCCTTTATTTTGTGGCAAAGTTATGCAAATCGTGTACACTGATGTTTTTAAGTCAATATGAAGTCAAATTAATGAATGGGTTTTGTATTGCGATTTAGAACAACAGAGTAAACATCAATATATATTGGTATGTATGATTTTTGCCATTCCATGAACAGTGCTATTTTTGAAAAGCAAAAAAATACAGAGATTGGTACTAACAATGATAACATAGTCAAAATAAGTATTGTTTGACTTCTTTTCAGTCAGGCATCCCCCCCTCATAACTTGCAGTAAGCAACCCCCCTCAAATTCCCCTTGTCTTCAATTACTGTGAGTCATTAGATATTAATGAAACAAAGTATCTTCAGCAATGATTCTAATACTCCATACTTAGCGGTTATTAAAGGTTTGCCATGGCAGCGTAATTGTAAAAAAGTAGCTACCCACTGGACTTTTTTTTTTTGAATCAGCATTGTTTACACTTCATAAAAAATAAAAAATAAATCTATGTGAGGATGTTGAATCAACGTGGAAAACTGATTGGATTTGCAAAACGCCATCAACTTAATGGCATTGTCTTTTTCCCCCCAACTTTTGACCTAAATCCAATGAATTGTTTTTGTTTATTTCACGTTAGTGAAAATCAAAACTAGACGTTGAACTGACGTCTGTGCCCAGTGGTTAATGGCTTTTACTTGGACTTTTCCCAGTTCAAATCCAAGATAATAATAATAATATGCCATTTAGCAGACGCTTTTATCCAAAGCGATTTACAGTCATGCGTGCATACATCTTTTTTTTTGTGTGTATGGGTGGTCCTGGGGATCGAACCTACTACCTTGGCGTTACAAGCGCTGTGCTCTACCAGCTGAGCTACAGAGGACCACCTCTGTAGATGGCCTCCTAACATGACCCATCATCTCCATTCATTATTTTCAAAGAGGACCCTCCACTAATAGTCTTGATGGTTAGACCAATACATAATCTCCCTTTTACTTTAGACCTTTCCCAGGTAAAATCCGAGGGGCCTCCTTGCGTGACCCATCTCTAGTCATCCTGTTAGAAAGTGTTGAGGGCGAGACCATTGCCATCTTGATTAGACCATCCTCAGGTGCACAATAACTCTGCAGGATGTCATTGCTGATCTGTGTTCAATGGCCATTGAACTTATCACAGGCTCTTGAGGAAATTTGTATTGACCTGTGTTTCTTGACTCACATTAGAGCTTACTGGCTTTATTCTACCATCGTGTCCTGTTCTGTCTGACCTTCCTGAAGGAGAGGAAGTGAGAAAGAGTGAAGGTGAACTTCTGGAACGGACATTTTTGAGCCAGGACTTTAACAGCTCTTTAACAGTGTCAAAACAATGTCATACAATGAAGGAATAGGTGTGAAGGCAAGGGTTCATGGAAATAGATTCATTTTAGGGCACTTGGAGCATAATAAATGTCATATTAATGTCAATACACTTGAGGGGAAAAAATACAGGTTGAAAGTGCTTTGTCTCTAATTTGCTCAATGAAGCCTTTGTCCAGTTGCATTTACCTACACCAGCGATGTTATACCTGATTAAAGATCACAACCTTCTCTCACGGATAGTGATGTGTTATTGCCATTCATATTTGAGAAATGGTTGTCACTTGTATTGTAGGGGAGATTAAGCAATCATTATAACTGATTTATAATAATAAAATAATTATACATGTTCCATAAAGGATTATTTCACCATTTATCCCAACTGCCAGCACAAAGGAGCCAAAAAATGCTTCCTCTGCTACAGAAGAAGTTCAATAAGGCTTTTTGCCACGGTGATTTGGTAACACTGCGTTCAGTTTGAAATCTGTTTTACCTCAGTTGTATGTGGATCCAATACAGAGTAATTCAACACCCATTCTCTTCTCTTTAAAGCAATTACATTTCAGTTAAAGCTTTCAGTAAAATGACAGGGCAGGGACACACCACATCTTTTTAAATCTCCTGAACCGTCTCCTGTCTTTTGCTGCATGAATTTGGGAGCTAGCTTCACAGAGATCGTGTCAACATGAACCCAAATGATAACTTGTTAAAGTAGTCTACTGTACAACTGCCAGGTAGCTCAAGGACAATGCGCTACACTCACAGCCTGTTGTATTGGTGCTCTCATTCAAGAGAGACAAAGCATACTTTAGAACCCTTCATGATATAATCTACTGTATTTTAGTCAATGCCACTCCAACATTGCTCGTCCTAATATTTATATATTTCTTCATTCCATTGTTTTACTTTTAGATTTGTGTGTATTGTTGTGAATTGTTAGATACTACTGCACTGTTGGAGCTAGGAACACAAGCATTTCGCTACACCCGCAATAACATCTGCTTAATATGTGTATGTGACCAATAACATCTGCTAAATATGTGTATGTGACCAATAACATCTGCTAAATATGTGTATGTGACCTATACGATTTGATTTGATAGATGGAGCGGACATAATGGAGGGTGCTTGGATTTAGAATTTTGGAACCCCACAGCATTTTCGAGAATTGGCCATCTCATCCTTAAATATCAGTTTGTCAACCTGTGGATACAAGCTATAATGGGATAATAATACTATGTTTTAATATCTAATAATACATACATACTTCATTATCTTTAAATATTACATTATTGGATCAACTTTACATGACAAATACATATTAAAAGCTACTTTCTTGATAAATTATTAAGGATATGTATTCAAGGTTGTGGCTAATGGAGGATATATAGATCTATTGAAGCTTAATTCAACATTGCTGGTAATACTGCCATTATTGTTATCGTTACAGTTTTAAATTCCCCCAAAACATAGCTAGGCCTACTTCTTTTCCCATTTTCATTTCCATTATCTTTCCAAACGAGGATGTCGCCTGCAGATAATGAACTTTAATTTCTGTCCAAGGCTGCACAAAACCTTTATCATCATGCAACTTTAAATATGCTTAAAGGAGTCCTCATCAGTTATCTCGCTAAACCAATATTATTGTCATTGTCAGTGAATAATGTATCCATCCCGATGAGAAAAGCGTTGGACATGGTGCTCTCTTGATGCTGAAATGGATTGATAAAAAGCTTCAGCACAGCACGTGTAGAGGCTTAGATATTGCCAGAAGCTTTGAGAAGAAAACAAAGGCCTGGCTTAACCTTTTCAAAATACAGCTAGTTAGTTATTATGCTGTGTTATTGGTTATCTTCTGGCACAGAAACCTTCCCAGACTTTACATGATTCCTTATATAGGACTAATATGACTCCTGGAGCAAATGTCCTTCTTTCGACCGATCTCCAGTATGAACTCTGACTGAAATCTCACTGCCGCACCAGCATCAGCCATGGCCGAGGGCAAAGCCTTGGTGCCATATGCAACTCTAGCTTTTCAAAATGGAGGATATCCACTATAGCAGGCCTAAATGACACTCCTCCTGAGTACAGTCAGCGGTAGAGGCAAAAACTGGAGGCATATGGGACATAGATAGACCGCTAGTGTGTAGTGGGTCAACCGTTGCAGCCTCAGGGCAGTTCATGATGTTTGTGAATAAAAGTGAAGTAGAGATGCCGACACTGTCACGCCCTGGCTCTGGGGACGCTTGTATGTTGAGCCAGGGTGTGAGTTTTCTTTGTTTGTTCTAGTTTTGTATTTCTATGTTGGCCAGGGTGGCTCCCAATCGGAGACGGCTGTAGCTCGTTGTCTCTGATTGGGAGCCATACTTAGGTAGCCGTTTGGCATTGTTTTATGTGGGATCTTGTTCCAGTGTAGGTTGGTGTTTGAACCGAGGACGTCACGTATCGATTTGTTGTTTTGTTCGGGTGATTATTCTAATAAATAAAAGTATGTTCGCCTTCCACGCTGCGCCTTGGTCCTCTGTATCCGACGATCGTGACAGACACTGAATGTATACTATTGTACTTATGATTGTTATTGGCTATTCATATGGGTTTTAAAGGTGTAATACTTCTAAACATTCTGCCAACCATTATCTATGACTACTGTCTGCTAAATAAAACAAAAGGCCTGTTTTAAAAATGTTACTTCTGCTTTTAGACATTCTTCTTCCCTGATCTGGTTGGATGTTAAGTGTTGATGAAGAAATAACAGGTTAATGGGTGCTCAGTGCTCACACTGACTAACCATATACAGTTATCCCAGAATAGGCTAGTGAGAGTAACTAACTCTCAGGGTTATTATATCAGTGTAAGCCCATGGCACATTTAATCCAGGCGTTTAAACACACATCTGCCACCCTGCTCTGCTCCGCTCCGCTCTGCCCACCGACCTGTAGCTCCGTACACAATACAGTATTAATATCCCACAGTAAACACTCCTACTCATCATGAGGGGTTAGACCACTTGTTAGGGGTCAAACATGACTTAAAGCGCCGGTTTCTCCCAGAGCCTTTTATTACAATAAAGGACTGGTTGCTCCTGCTGCTTTGAGCGTTGTCAACCTTTTGGAAGGTGGACCAGGGGCACAAACCACCGCGGCAAGGTTAATTTAAAGTAGAGATTATTGTTCTGCTCCTAGCCTCCTACCATGTATGGTGGTGGTGTGACCTCAGTTGAGAGAAGGTTAATTTCCTGTGCTCCTCTACGTACAGCAGCCACTCACTGTTTAATATCTATTACAGGGCCAGATGATACGCCTCTTGATCATCCAAACGCCTTTGGGGTGTGGGGGTTGGGAGGAGGTAAGGTAAGAGCTCCAAAGTGCTGGAGTGACCCTGGACGCTCTCCGATTAGCATAATTGCATTTCAAACTGGTCAAGACCGTAGCTAAGAGAGGAGCAATCAAACGGTCAAATGAGGCATGGCGCGTCACTGACGGCCTCAAGATTTCATTACAGAGTAGGGAAAACCGACAGAGGGCAATACCGGGGCAAAAACGATTGCAATATGTATGAACACATTGGCATTTAAATGGAGGAGAGTTTTTTCTTCAATGATTGGTTTTTATTCCCCTCTGCTCAGTATTAACGTTCAGAGTTTAGCAATGACTAATCTCTTTGTTATTATTCTCAAGTTATTCTCACTTTAAGATTGGCTGTGGCACCTTGGTGTAAGGTAATACTATTGTAGTTATACAATATTGTATTGTAATGCCACCCTCAGGGGACTAAGGAACAGTGAAAATAGACACAACATTGGTCAGCAATAACATACTAATAAGCAGCAGAAAGGAACTGTCCTTGAGTAGAAACGTCATACTGACATATGGCTGACTGATACTCCTATTATCTCAAGATGTACTGTTCTGTCAGAATTCTTAAATCACTTCATGCATAAAATCTCCCTGCGTATGATTTAATGAATTTGTCAGCGCGACAACACATCCTGAACAGCCCATAAATTGTGCATAAAAACAAGTGTGAACGGAGGCCTCTTTCTCTCTCTCTCCGTCTCTCTCTCTCTGTCTCCATCTCTCTCTCTCTCTCTCTCTCTCTCTCTGTCTCTGTCTCTCTCCAGTGACAGCAGAGCAGAAGGATGGGCCTCTCTGTGCATTGCAGTGTTTGCTAAGATGTGTTTCTAAAGATTATTTCCTGTCATTGCTTGGAGTCTGAGTCAGATGGTTGTGTGCCTAAATAAGGGCATTTCCCACCAAGAGGACCCGAGTATCCTAGCAGCCTAATTACGGGCATATCTCACCAAGAGGACTTGAGTATCCTAGCAGCCGAAATAAGGGCATACAGTTGAAGTCGGAAGTTTACATACACCTTAGCCAAATACATTTAAGCTCAGTTTTTCACAATTCCTGACATTTAATCCTAGTAAAAATTCCCTGTCTTAGGTCAGTTAGGATCACTACTTTATTTTAAGAATGTGAAATGTCAGAATAATAGTAGAGAGAATGATTTATTTAAGCTTTTATTTCCTTCATCACATTCCCAGTGGGTCAGAAGTTTACATACACTCAATTAGTATTTGGTAGCATTGCCTTTAAATTGTTTAACTTGGGTCAAACGTTTCGGGTAGCCTTTCACAACCATCCCACAATAAGTTGGGTGAATTTTGGCCCATTCCTCCTGACAGTGCTGGTGTAACTGAGTCAGGTTTGTAGGCCTCGTTGCTTGCACACGCTTTTTCAGTTCTGCCCACACATTTTCTATAGGATTGAAGTCAGGGCTTTGTGATGGCCACTCCAACACCTTGACTTTGTTGTCCTTAAGCTATTTTGCCACAACTTTTGAAGTATGCTTGGGGTCATTGTCCATTTGGAAGACCCATTTGCAAACCTAGCTTTAACTTCCTGACTGATGTCTTGAGATGTTGCTTCAATATATCCACATAATTTTCCTTCCTCATGATGCCATCTATTTTGTGAAGTGCACCAGTCCCTCCTGCAGCAAAGCACCCCCACAGCATGATGCTGCCACCCCCGTGCTTGACGGTTGGGATGGTGTTCTTCGGCTTGCAAGCAACCCCCTTTTTCCTCCAAACATTACGATGGTCATTATGGCCAAACAGTTCTATTTTTGTTTCATCAGATCAGAGGACATTTCTCCAAAAAGTACGATCTTTGTCCCCATGTGCAGTTGCAAACCGTAGTCTGGCTTTTCTATGGCGGTTTTGGAGCAGTGGCTTTACTGTGGATATAGATACTTTTGTACCGGTTTCCTCCAGCATCTGCACAAGGTCCTTTGCTGTTGTTCTGGGATTGATTTGCACTTTTCGCACCAAAGTACGTTCATCTCTAGGAGACAGAACGCATCTCCTTCCTGAGCGGTATGATGGCTGCGTGGTCCCATGGTGTTTATACTTGCGTACTATTGTTTGTACAGATGAAAGTGGTACCTTCAGGCATTTGGAAATTGCTCCCAAGGATGAAACAGACTTGTGGAGGTCTACCATTTATTTTCTGAGGTCTTGGCTGATTTCTTTTGATTTTCCCATGATGTCAAGCAAAGAGGCACTGAGTTGGAAGGTAGGCCTTGAAATACATCCACAGGTACACCTCCAATTGACTCAAATTATGTCAATTAGCCTATCAGAAGCTTCTAAAGCCATGACATCATTGTCTGGACTTTTCCAAGCTGTTTAAAGGCACAGTCAACTTAGTGTATGTAAACTTCTGACCCACTGGAATTGTGATACAGTGAATTATAAGTGAAATAATCTGTCTGTAAACAATTGTTGGAAAAATTACTTGTGTCATGCACAAAGTAGATGTCCTAACCGACTTGCCAAAACTATAGTTTGTTGTGGAGTGGTTGAAAAACAAGTTTTAATGACTCCAACCTAAGTGTATGTAAACTTCCGACTTCAACTGTATCTCACCAAGAGGACCTGAGTATCCTAGCAGCCTAAATAAGGGCATATCTCACCAAGAGGACCCGAGTGTGGTAGCAGCTGCAGCATGCATGTTGTGTTGGCAAGGTAACGAAATATAAGATTATGAAGAGGCCAGCCTTTTCAGCTTTGTGTAAACATGGTAGATGCAAGTAATAATTCAACAGTTCAAAGGGGCTTTAAGTCGTCAGTCTGTAGTACAGACATGTTGGATATACATGCTTCTTAGCGAATACTATGGAATATGGTAGATACAACTCAAATGTGTTTGTTATTAAAAACAAGCATTGGGACAAATTGCTAAGCCATTGATGTGCATACAAATGCTTGTGTTTGCATGGATTTACAGGAATTTATGGTCTTGGGACTGGAAATCTTACAGTATTACATTTCAGACTATTAAAAGTATGCATATTTTAGTATGCATATTTTATAATCACAGCACTGTGTGTGTTGACTCAGTGGGAGGGCCAAAGACACCTGCTGTGAGACTTTATTCTATGTGCCAGTCTCATGCCAGACATAGCTGTTCCCATCGTAAAGTCAACCATTTAGTCAACCATTTAGCTCCATTTGCTCCATTTACTAGAAGAAGAGTTCATCAATCGGTTTTATGTAAATCCATTTCTGGCTCCAAAATGCTTCAATAAAACCTTAATTGTAGTGAACTTCCTTTTCTCTGTTGCAGTCTATTGAAGTCAAATTACGAGTTCAAACAAATATGTCATGTGGGGACTCAACATGGATCTGGGGTTTCAGAAGAAATACAATAATAATAATAAAACATACCTATGCTCTTAGAAAAATACGGTTCCAAAAGGGTTCTTCGGCTGTCCACATAGGAGAACCTGTTGAAGAACCCTTTTTGTTTCCAGGTAGAATCCTCTAGGGAAAGGGTTCTACCTGGAACCAAAAGGGTTCTACCCAGAACCAAAAAGGGTTCTTCAACGGGTTCTCTTATAGGGACAGCCGAATAATTATTTTAGGTTATAGATAGCACCTTTTTTTCTAAGCGTGTACTCACAAGCAGTGGAAGATCTCTCTTGGCAGTAAACACTTTCATCATGTCAGCACAACAGCATTGTAACGTTAAAGGTTAATTAAAGGTACCCTCAGCAATTTGACTTTTGACTTCCTACTTACAGCAGCCAACAACAATGACATAATTCAAATCTGTCAAAACACAATTTGTTGATGTTGTCTGTAAGTAGGAAGTCGCTCCGTTGTGTATAATGATGTCATCTTGTTGACTGTGCCTTTAAGATTGACTGGTATGTTGGAAATTAAACAAAAACTAACACAAACGTAAACAACATTCCAGGTCGTTGTTGTTATTAATGCATATCACAGGATACACTTAAACGCCATCCTGATTACAACTTCCTCTCGAATTGCACTTAGTGTGTACATAATGGTGCCGGAGGGGATGGCTGCCATTTTACAGGCTCCTAACCAACTGTGCTATTTTGTGTGTTTTTTCGCATTGTTTGTAACTTATTTTGTACATAATGCTGCTGCTACCGTCTCTTATGACCGAAAAGAGCTTCTGGATATCAGAACAGCGATTACTCACCTCGAACTGGACTAAGATTTTTTCTTGAATGAGTCCGACGCAAAGGATATACTGCTTCTCCCAGACCAGGCCCAAGTCATTCGCGTGAAGAAAAGACGGAAATACAGGGGGCGGAGATCGGGGTGCCATGTGAGACTTCATCGGCGAGTGGGTAACCCACCTCTACCATCCGTTCTATTGGCCAACGTGCAATCACTGGAGAATAAACTGGATGATCTCCATTCGAGACTATCCTACCAATTAAAAACGGTATTATCTTATGTTTCACTGAGTCGTGGCTGAACGATGACACGGATAATATACAGTTGGCTGGGTTTTCCATCCATCGGCAGGACAGAACAGCTACGTCTGGTAAGACGAGGGGTGGGGGTGTGTGTCTATTTGTCAATAACAGCTGGTGCGCGATGTCTAATATTAAGGAAGTCTCGAGGTATTGCTTTGACTGAGGTAGAGTACCTCACGATAAGCTGCAGACCACACTATCTACCAAGAGAGTTTTCATCTATATTTCTCGTAGCGTCTATTTACCACCACAAACTGATGCTGGCACTAAGACTGCACTCAACGAGCTGTATAATGCCATAAGCGAACAAGAAAATGCTCATCCAGAAGCGACGATCCTAGTGGCCCGGGGACTTTAATGCAGGCAAACTTAAATCCGTTTTACCTCATTTCTACCAGCATGTCACATGTGCAACCAGAGGGAAAGAAAACTCTAGACCACCTTTACTCCACATACAAAGCTCGCCCAACATTTGGCAAATCTGATCATAATTCTATCCTCCTGATTCCTGCTTACAAGCAAAAACTAAAGCAGGAAGTACCAGTGACTTGCTCAATACGGAAGTGGTCAGATGACGCGAATGCTACGCTACAGGACTGTTTTGCTAGCACAGACTGGAATATGTTCTGGGATTCATCCAATGGCATTGAGGAGTATACCACCTCTGTCACTGGCTTCATCAATAAGTGCATCAACGACGTCGTCCCCACAGTGACCGTACGTACATATCCCAACCAGAAGCCATGGATTACAAGCAACATCCGCACCAAGCTAAAGGCTAGAGCTGCCGCTTTCAAGGAGTGGGACACTAACGCTTATGAGAAATCCCACTATGCCCTCAGACGAACCATCAAACAGACAAAGCGTCAATACAGGACTAAGATTGAATCCTACTACACCGGCTCTGACACTCGTCGGATGTGGCAGGGCTTGCAAACTATTATGGACTACAAAGGGAAACCCAGCCGCGAGCTGCCCAGTGAGGCGAGCCTACCAGACGAGCTAAATGCCTTTTATGCTCGCTTCGAGGCAAGCAACACTGAAGCATGCTTGAGAGCACCAGCTGTTCCGGACGACTGTGTGATCACGCTCTCCATTGCCGACGTGAACAAGACCTTTAAACAGGTCAACGGCATCCGACCGTAAGGCGCTACAGAGGGTAGTGCGTACGGCTCAGTACATCACTGGGGCAAAGCTTCCTGCCATCCAGGACCTATATACTAGGCGGTGTCAGAGAAAGGCCAAAGAAATTGTCAAAGATTCCAGTCACCCAATAGACTGTTTTCTCTGCTACCGCACGGCAAGTGGTGCCGGAGCGCCAAGTCTAGGTCTAAAAGGCTCCTTAACAGCTTCTATCCCCAAGCCATAAGACTGCTGAACAATTAATCAAATGGCCCCCCTCCTCCTTTGTTTTTACACTGCTGCTGCTCGCTGTTTATTATCTATGCATAGTCACTTTACCCCTACCTACATGTACAAATTACCTTGACTAACCTGTACCCCCGCACATTGACTCGGTACTGATACCCCCTGTACATAGCCTCGTTATTGTTATTTTATTTTTTACTTTTGTTTATTTAGGAAATGTTTTCTTAACTCTATTTCTTGAACTGCATTGTTGGTTAAGGGCTTGTAAGTAAGCATTTCACTGTAAGGTTGTATTCGGCGCATGTGACAAATAGAATTTGATTTGATTTGAATGTACGGTTTTGAACATGTAGGACATGTTTCAAGTGGTTCTTGAATATGAAAAGCAAATCTATATCTCTGCATTCAGTTGTTCACATTACATGGTTGCAAAAACATATTTTACAATTGGCCAATGAGACATATGGGTAATGTAAATCTTATCCATTGACATATTCAGCTTTTTCGACAACAAAGAGATGTCATACAGTAGATGTGCCACATCAGAGGACTATGACATGTTCACATGTATGACAGAGAGAGAGAAAGTGTGTAGGTAGGTACAGTATGTAAATGGCCATGAGCAAGCCTCTCCTCAGTCCTCCTCCTCCTCCTCCTCTGTTGTGTCCACGTGCCATTTCAGCAGGGGTCTCCGCTCTGCGGGGAAGGACGGCTCGATACTCTGCCACCGATTGGGCGGCCAGATGATGTTGGAGGCACGGCTGTGGACCAACCCCAGAGACACCTGCGGAGAGGAGGATAGGAATAGAGGGAGGAAAGGAGAGAGGATGAGAGAGAGGAGGACAAGGAGGAGAGGAGCCTGGTCAAAAAATTATCATACTATCGCTCATTAAATGATCATTAGAATCAAGGGGCAGTTCTATGGCGTTAATAACATTGCTGCCGAATGCTTGATGGCCAAAACATGTCCATTGTGACTAGTGCTGGCAGTCTTTTTCAAGTAAAAAATAAGATGGTAACTGGGGGCATCTGATAATACTAAAAATGTCTCAAGAAAATGTTTCTATTAAAAACAGTTTTTTATTTTTAGGATGGAATTGATTGAGTTATTCTCTTAGTTGTGTTGTCGCAACAGCAGTTAAATAGACTATGATTTGAAGAACAAAAACAGTAGCAGCAGCATATACACCAGTCAAAAGTTTGGACATACCTACTCATTCAAGGGTTTTTCTTTATTTTGACTATTTTCTACATTGTAGAATAATAGTGAAGACATCAAAACTATGAAATAACACATATGGAATCATGTAGTAACCAAATAAGTGTTAAACAAATCAATATATATTTGAGATTTGAGTTCTTCAAAGTAGCCACCCTTTGCCTTGATGACAGCCTTGCGCCTTCTTCACCACACTGTCTGAGTGGGTGGACCATTTCAGATTGTCAGTGATGTGTACGTTGAAGAACTTGAAGCTTTTCACCTTCTCCACTGCGTTCCCGTCGATGTGGATAGGGGGGTGCTCCCTCTGCTGTTTCCTGAAGTCCACGATCAGTTCCTTCATTTTGTTGATATTGAGGAAGAGGTTATTTTCCTGGCACCACTCTGCCGGGGTCCTCACTTCCTCCCTGTAGGCGGTCTCGTCATTGTTGGTAATCAGGCCTACTACTGTTGTGTTGTCTGCAAACTTCATGATTGAGTTGGAGGCGTACGTTGCCACGCAGTCATGGGTGAACAGGGAGTACAGGAGGGGGCTGAGCACGCACCCTTGTGGGGCCCTTGTGATGAGGATCAGCAAAGTGGAGGTGTTGTTTCCTATCTTCACCACCTGGGGGCGGCCCGTCAGGAAGTCCAGGACCCCATTGCACAGGGTGGGGTTCAGACCCAGGGCCCCGAGCTTAATGATGAGCTTGGAGGGTACTATGGTGTTGAAGGCTGAGCTATAGTCAATGAACAACATTCTTACATAGGTATTCCTCTTTTCCAGATGGGATAGGGCAGTGTGCAGTGTGCAGTGCGATGGCGATTGCATCGTCTGTGGATCTATTGGGGCGGTATGCAAATTGAAGTGGGTCTAGGGTGTCAGCTAAGGTACAGTGGGGAAAAAAAGTATTTAGTCAGCCACCAATTGTGCAAGTTCTCCCACTTAAAAAGATGAGAGAGGCCTGTAATTTTCATCATAGGTACACGTCAACTATGACAGACAAATTGAGAAAAAAAAATCCAGAAAATCACATTGTAGGATTTTTAATGAATTTATTTGCAAATTATGGTGGAAAATAAGTATTTGGTCACCTACAAACAAGCAAGATTTCTGGCTCTCACAGACCTGTAACTTCTTCTTTAAGAGGCTCCTCTGTCCTCCACTCGTTACCTGTATTAATGGCACCTGTTTGAACTTGTTATCACTATAAAAGACACCTGTCCACAACCTCAAACAGTCACACTCCAAACTCCACTATGGCCAAGACCAAAGAGCTGTCAAAGGACACCAGAAACAAAATTGTAGACCTGCACCAGGCTGGGAAGACTGAATCTGCAATAGGTAAGCAGCTTGGTTTGAAGAAATCAACTGTGGGAGCAATTATTAGGAAATGGAAGACATACAAGACCACTGATAATCTCCCTCGATCTGGGGCTCCACGCAAGATCTCACCCCGTGGGGTCAAAATGATCACAAGAACGGTGAGCAAAAATCCCAGAACCACACGGGGGGACCTAGTGAATGACCTGCAGAGAGCTGGGACCAAAGTAACAAAGCCTACCATCAGTAACACACTACGCCGCCAGGGACTCAAATCCTGCAGTGCCAGACGTGTCCCCCTGCTTAAGCCAGTACATGTCCAGGCCCGTCTGAAGTTTGCTAGAGTGCATTTGGATGATCCAGAAGAGGATTGGGAGAATGTCATATGGTCAGATGAAACCAAAATAGTAAAAACTCAACTCGTCGTGTTTGGAGGACAAAGAATGCTGAGTTGCATCCAAAGAACACCATACCTACTGTGAAGCATGGGGGTGGAAACATCATGCTTTGGGGCTGTTTTTCTGCAAAGGGACCAGGACGACTGATCTGTGTAAAGGAAAGAATGAATGGGGCCATGTATCGTGAGATTTTGAGTGAAAACCTCCTTCCATCAGCAAGGGCATTGAAGATGAAACGTGGCTGGGTCTTTCAGCATGACAATGATCCCAAACACACCGCCCGGGCAACGAAGGAGTGGCTTCGTAAGAAGCATTTCAAGGTCCTGGAGTGGCCTAGCCAGTCTCCAGATCTCAACCCCATAGAAAATCTTTGGAGGGAGTTGAAAGTCTGTGTTGCCCAGCGACAGCCCCAAAACATCACTGCTCTAGAGGAGATCTGCATGGAGGAATGGGCCAAAATACCAGCAACAGTGTGTGAAAACCTTGTGAAGACTTACAGAAAACGTTTGACCTGTGTCATTGCCAACAAAGGGTATATAACAAAGTATTGAGAAACTTTTGTTATTGACCAAATACTTATTTTCCACCATAATTTGCAAATAAATTCATAAAATATCCTACAATGTGATTTTCTGGATTTTTTTCCCTAAATTTGTCTGTCATAGTTGACGTGTACCTATGATGAAAATTACAGGCCTCTCTCATCTTTTTAAGTGGGAGAACTTGCACAATTGGTGGCTGACTAAATACTTTTTTCCCCCACTGTAGAGGTGATATGATCCTTAACTAGCCTCTCAAAGCACTTCATGATGACACAAGTGAGTGCTACGAGGCGATAGTCATTTAGTTCAGTTACCTTTGCTTTCTTGGGTACAGGAACAATTGTGGACATCTTGAAGCAAGTGGGGACAGCAGACTGGGATAGGGAGAGATTGAATATGTGCGTAAACACTCCAGCCAGCTGGTCTGCGCATGCTCTGAGGACGTGGCTAGGGATGCCGTCTGGGTCGGCAGCCTTGCGAGGGTTAACACGCTTAAATGTCTTACTCACGTCGGCCACAGAGAACGAGAGCCACAGTCTTTGGGAGCGGGCCGCGTCGGTGGCACTGTGTTATCCTCAAAGCGGGCGAAGAAGGTGTTTAGCTTGTCCGGAAGCAAGACGTCGGTGTCCGTGACGTAGCTGGTTTTCCCTTTGTAATCCGTGATTGTCTGTAGACCCTGCCACATACGTCTCGTGTCTGAGCCATTGAATTGCGACTCCACTTTGTCTCTGTACTGATGTTTTGCCTGTTTGATTGCCTTACGGAGGGAAGAACTACACTGTTTGTATTCAACCATATTCCCAGTTACCTTGCCATGGTTAAATGTGGTGGTTTGCGCTTTCAGTTTTGCGCGAATGCTGCCATCCATCCACGGTTTCTGGTTTGGGTAGGTTTTAATAGTCACAGTGGGAACAACATCCCCTATACACTTCCTGATGAACTCAGTCACCGTGTCTGTTATACGTCAATGTTATTCTCAGAGGCTACCTGGAACATATCCCAGTCCGCGTGATTAAAACAAACTTGAAGCATGGATTCCGATTGGTCAGACCAGCGTTGAATAGATCTTAGCACTGGTACTTCCTGTTTGAGTTTCTGCCTATAGGAAGAGAGGAGCAAAATGGAGTCATGATCTGATTTGCCAAAGGGAGGGCGGGGGAGGGCCTTGTAGGTATCCCGGAAGGGGGAGTAGCAGTGGTCGAGCGTTTTAGCAGCGCGAGTACTACAGTCAATGTGTTGATAGAACTTCAGTAGCGTTAGGACTTGAGTTTCTGTATGTTATCACAATCACACAATGAGTAGTTAATCATGAAACATATACCACCCCCTTTCTTCTTCCGGAGAGTTCTTTATTCCTGTTGGCACGATGTACTTAGAACCCAGCTGGCTGTATGGACGGGGACAGTATATCCAGAGAGAGCCATGATTCCGTGAAACAGAGTATGTTACAGTCCCTGATGTCTCTCTGGAAGGAGATCCTCGCTCTGAGCTCGTCTACTTTATTGTCCAGAGACTTAACATTAGCGAGTAATATACTCGGAAGCGGTGGATGGTGTGCATGCCTCCTGAGTCGGACTAGAAGTCCACCCCGAATACCTCTTCTCCGCCGGTGGCGTCTTGGAGCAGCCAAGTTCAATTCCCCTGGGGGTTACGAACAAAGGATCCAATTCGGGAAAGTTGTATTCCTGGTTGGTGAGATACCGCAGGTCTGATATCCAAAAGTTATTTCTGGCTGTATGTAATAACACAAAAAATTATCTGAGCTAATAATGTAATTTTTTTTTTTTTAAAGACTGCAAAGTTGCTTAGGAGCTAGAAGCAGATGTCGTCTCTTGTCAATGCTGGTACTTATTGCTGTCAAACAAAGAGTACGCTTAGGCTGTACTTTGTTTATAAGTTTTATTTATATCACAAGATGTCAGCATAAGTTTACAGACCCTGCAGGGCTGGAGAACAGTGTCCAAAGATAATCTGTCTGTTCTAACCCCCTCTGCATCCAGCCTATACTTATAAAGAATGCAAAAATATGGGTTGCTCCCTCTGCTGTCCAATCACCTGTCTCCCCTGGGGCGTCACCCTACAAATGGCTACTTTTGAACTAAAATAAACATCCTTTCAGTTCCACTTAAAAAACATTAACAAAGACATAATCCTAATACACTACATTCCCCCCTTCGAGACGAACTAAAAGTCTCGAAAACAAACAGAACAGGATTATGACAAGTAACAATTTATCTTATTGAGTATCTTTAACATTAAACCAAAAAACATTTTTCTCTAGAGTGTAAATACCTTTCTATGAAATATGAACAAATGTTTATGGAGTGTGAATACATTACTATGAAATATGAACAAATCTTTATGGAGTGTGAGAGCGAAAAACCTGTCTGGCAGCCTTCGTTCCAAATATCCATCCATCAATCAAGACAGTAAAATTCTCTCACGGTCCCTCTGCCCCAGGCAACCACCTAGGTACTCCAGATGAATTCATAAATCTTTATAAATGCATTTGAAACTATGATGCAATTAAATACACATGAAAGCCCCAGCAAACAAAATACTATCCAAAATGTCCACTCTAAGGCTGGTCAACCCATCGGACCCTACAGTGGATCTCTATCCCTGCCTAGACTCCCTGTCCCTAAGCATTCACGAAATAAACAAAAACATCTAAGATCCCCACATGTATCCAATAACATCAAATATCATTCTACAAAATTAATACCTAAGAATATGACACACATTATGTATTACACATGCAAATATGTATATATTTCATTGCAGACACTGGAATGTAGTCCACTACACTTCATCTCCTCCGTAGTCTCGACTTCCAATGCATTGTTGATGATGGAATCGGAACCTTTCCACCCCTTCCCTGTTCCATCTCCTCCAGTCATTGTGCTTTCATATTGTCCTTGTTTGCGTTTTTCAATCTCTACATATTCCCCCATATGCTTCTGGAAGAAAAGAAAAGACCAAACAGTATCTTTTGCAAAACAACACTTTCAAATTAAACATCAATATCAACTAAGAATATAAAAATTATATATAAATGATGTATGAATCACATTATCCTATTTCGCCCCTTTGATTCATAACATCATACTAAAATCACACTAATATTGATTTTTTTTTTTTTTAAATGATCAAATAATCAAAAAGGATATTTATCCATTAATACTCCATCCAGACCCCCTTGTCCATCTTCATCCAGATCAGGAACAGCCAACAACGGCATCTGAGTGTTGTCTCCAGGCATCACAACTCCAACCCATCTTAATATCATAGCTTTCGCAAAGGTCAGTAACAAAGTACAAAAGCAAAACATCACACAAAGCGCTATCAGAGCTGCAACTAAAATCTGAACCATCACTGCTCCTACTGGGCCTAACTGATCTTGCAACCAAGTCTTCGCTGACCATCCAGCTCCTTCAGATCTACCAAACGCATCCCTTATATTCTTCAACGCATCTATAACACTCGTGATATTATCGGAACTATCAGGGATCAAAGTATAACAATCATCCCCCGTCAGATTCATAGCCAAACATAAGCCACCTTGTTTTGCTAAAATATAGTCAAGAGCCATGCCATGTTTCAACAGCGTCAGTCTGTGACTTCTTTGAGTATTTGACAGAAGGTTAAACCCTCTTATTGTTTCATTCGCAAACCCCTGCAAAGTATAGGTAATATTATCAATATGATCTGCCAAAAATGTTACACCATACCATGGAAAAAGTCCCAGTCCCCACTTCTCTCCTAGACTTATCCTGCAATGGTAGGCTTCAAGACTATGAAATGTCGCCATGTCTCTTTTCACCCTATTTTCAACCCTAGCTTCAGATTTATCTGTGTCCGGTGCTACCCCTCTTCTAATGGTAAAAGCCTCATATGGAAGCTTCAACGTTGACATGTAACAACATCCTGTCCATCCATAGGGTAAGAATATATATGCTTTATCACCACAAACCCACCAAATATCTCTAAAATTCCCAATAGTCACATTGCCAGGCAAAAGCTGATCTTTCACCATCAAAGTCCTGCTCTTCTTACTAACTGGTACATAAAAAGTTACATTACATTTCTCATCTCTAACCTTATGTTCATGCTTACCCAAAGTCATCATATAATCATCACAATTTGATATTCCCATGAACATCCCCTTTCCATCATATGTTTTATTAGAACAAAAACAACTTTTAGCCCTCACTGCTTTCACCTCCAATGCTTCAGGGTTCGCTGTTACCTGATTTTCCTTCCCATCTAACAAATTCACATAGGGTAATTCATTTAACCAAGAACACCTAAACCTAGGCCTAAACAAATGTTTTGACAACGACATTACTTTATCTGTTAATGATTGTTGCTGATACAACAGCCATGACAAAGCATAAGATTGACACATACTCGATAGAGGTTGAGCGACCGTCTCTAAAATGGAACCCCACGTCTCTGGTGTTGGAATTCTCAACAGACATGGACCCTCAAGATTCCTCACTGATCTTACAGAATGAGTTAACTGCTGGAACCAAAGATTTCTACCTGCCCATTCATCTTTAATCTTTAAAACAGAAGAATCAAATCCATATGCCTTCCATTTAGTTTCTCTTTTCCCTAACGAGCGGTGTTGATCAGATGTATCTTCTGATGTTATGTTGAAATCAAAGAACTCATCCTGTACCTCCATGATATTATGTTGCACTATTTCAGATGAATCTATATTGTTCTCTATCACTATCTGCTGAGTCACTCTTGCTACATCCTTTAATTTCAGAAAAGTTGTTGTCGGTGTCGGTGTCATACTTCCTACATTTGTTATTGCCGTCGTACCATTAATCCCTTCCAAAGTTACCATTAAAGTAGTTGATTTAGTTGATGAATTAACACCCTTAACTACTTCTAGTTGGAAAGCTACCGATATCCTCTGTGTATTATTTACTGTTGGAGTGGCTACTGTAATATACTTCTCCTGAACTCCTTTGGTGACTGTGGAAGCTTCAACAGACTTCAACTCTTCCATTATAAGCGTCACTTTACGAATTACATAGCCTTTTAACCAATAATTCTTAACCGGAACAAATTGTAATGCTTGCACTAGATAAGTACACATATATTCTCCCTGATCTTTCTCTGTAACATTACGCAAAAGAAGTGAACAATCACTCATAACCCTCTTCCCCTTCATATTGTTGTACAAAATATACTTCCTTTGACTAGGGGGCACAGCTTCTACATCTGGTCCTGATAACAATACTTCTTCTCCATAATTATCTCTCCATGTGGGAGGAACGTCCCCTCCCCCACTCCATCTCTCACAGCTACAAGGAAGATGAGCTGTCTCACCCCTCCTAACCTTAATAACAGTCTTTTCTTCTAAAATTGGTGCTGGAGCTATTGGTTCCCTTGTAATCAAATGCGATATATTTATGGCTTTAATAACTATCAATGTTGAAAGAGTTAAATTGCTTCTCACTGTTGTTATAATAGACTGAAGTGTTGATGTCATTGTTGTTACTTCATCCATTCCCCCTAAGACCCTTAACTCTTCATTTGTATTCCCATCTATCACCACTAGTGTCACTACCTTAACTATCAGTCCTAACTCTAATCCCTTACTTTCAACCTGTTGATTATAAAAACTACATTTATAATCACCTTGATCTTCCTGCTGGGAATTGTAAATATAGATACCGCAATCACCCTCAATCTTTATTGTTCTCTCATCATTTAGCAACGCATACTTTCTCAATGCATCTGCTCCTAACAGATCTAAACTCCTACCATATCTATCTTCCCACTGAACTCTAAATTTCCCTTCACCACTGTTCTCTCTCGTGCACTTACATGGGAGCTGAGCTGACTGTCCTAGAGTTACTTCAACCCTAGTTTTCGTAACGTTTTGGTCTGACTTTTCTCCTAACTGGTCTAGGCCTACTTTGTCTAACTGAATCACTAACTTCTCCTGCAACGGAGTTGCCCTTGGTGCTCTCTGCTGCTTCACATTCCACTGAAATATTCCCTGTTGCTTCTGGGACGTATTGAAAATCAATTTCCCCAAATCCCCTTTCCTTTCCATCCATTGCATAGTCATCTCTGACATCATCAGAAGTGTAAACATTATCAACGTTATCCCCAACATTGACAATCTCTCCCTCTTCCTGTTCTCCCCTATCTCCATCCTCTCTCTCTGCGCGTGGCACCTCTTCTCCAGGCGCTTTAACACAATGTGACAAATGATACCACGTAGGAGACCCCTTAACCTGGACAGCTGTTCCAGTGCTACGAACCACTTCAAATGGTCCTTCACGACGTTCGTTATACCACTTCCTTCTGAATACCTTTACGAATACTTTGTCCCCTGGTTGTACTGTATTCCTCTTTTCCTCCTCAAGCTCCTCCTGCACCTCTTCTTGTCTTTGCCTGTCAGAAACATATGTGGACAACTTTTTATGAAAATTGGCCATATATGTAACATACGCTCTCATTTCATCTTCCAACAGAGCCAAGCTTGGACCCTTTCCGCTTGTTCGCAAACAAGGCGTAGGCATCCTTCTTCCTGTTACCAACTCATGGGGTGTCATACGTAGATCACGCAACTCACTTGAGCGACACACCATTAGTGCTAAAGGAAGCGCCGCTATCCAGTTTAGACCCGTATGTTGACAAATCTTCACAATGCGATTTTTCAAGACACCGTTCATTCTTTCACACATCCCTTGACTTTGTGGGTGATAAACTGCTCCAAGACGTTGCTTAATTCCCAATTTTTGCAACATCAATTTAACTGATTTATCCACAAATTCCCTTCCATTGTCTGAGGATATTCGATCGGGTAATCCCCACCTGCTTATGACTTCTTTACACAAGAACTTGGCAACCGACTGAGCATCCTTACGCTTGGTTGGACAAGCTTCCGTCCATCGTGAAAATCTATCTACAACCACCAACATGTATCTTTTCCCATCAACTGGTTTTATCATATCAACAAAGTCAATAACCAACTCACGCATAGGACCCCTTGGTGTAGGAATGTAACCCGGATGAACAGTTACCCCTCTTCGAACATTATTTTTAAGACAAATTGTGCACCTTCTTATCATATAATCAATTTGTTCAAACAAATATGGAGCCCAAAAACCATATTCCTTTGTGATCTTTCTGTTAACCTCCCCCCTCGCAACATGAGCTAACCCATGTGCTTCCTGAATCATCAGACCTAAGAGGTCTAGAGGCGCTACTATCAACCCCTCATGGTTTCTCCACAGACCAGTAGCATCTTTGACCGCTCCTCGGTCTAGCCATAGCTGTTTGTCGATCATAGAAGCAGCTTCTTGCATCAAAATTACATCCTGAAGCGTAATTTTGTCTTCCAAGTCCACTCCATGAGTGACCAGCAAAACTTTTCCCAATTTATCCGCTCCTGTGACGGCTTTTGCAGCTTCATCAGCAGCTTTGTTCCCTTGTGTCACTCTTGACATATCTGTTTTGTGAGCTGCACACTTAGCTATCGCTATCTCTTTAGGCTTCATCATAGCATGCAACAGTTTCATTATTTGCGCATGATGTTGTATCGGAGAACCATCCGTTTTCTTAAACCCTCGACCTTTCCATACTGCCCCAAACAAATGACATACACTATGTGCATATGCTGAATCAGTGTATATCGTTACTCGCTTTCCTTCTGCTAACAAACATGCTTCTGTTAGCCCCACAAGTTCAGCAAGTTGTGCAGACGCAGGCTGTGGTATTACTTCAGCCTTTTCCACAACAAATCCAGTTCCCCTGCCTTTAACTACTGCATAACCAGCACACAATTTATCTCCCACCCGATAACAAGACCCATCAGTCCAATACTCCAGGTCTGCCTCACGTAATGGAAAGGCTTGTAAATCTGATCTAAGCCTCGAATATCTCTCTGCTTCTTGGACACAATCATGTGGCTCACCATCCTCTGAAGTTGGTAAACTCTCGGCTGGATTTACTGTATCACACCTCACTAGGGTGACATCCTCCTGCTCTAAGAGCCTATGATAGTCTCTGAGCCTAGGCATAGTCAATGTATATTTCCCATAGTTCAGAAGATTTCTGAGACTATGATGGGTAAGAATTGTTACTGGGTAGCCCATAGTGACCGATGATGCTTTGTCATACATTGAATATACTCCCACCATTGCTCTGTAGCACAGTGGTAACCCTAGTTCTACCTCTGAATAAGCAGTAGAGTAGTAGGAAATAGGCTGAGGATTCGTCCCCGTGCCTGTCGGCTGACAAAGAACTGCACACGCATATCTACCTCCAGTAGAAGTAGACACATATAGCAAAAAGTTATTTGAGTAATCTGGTAGTGTAAGTGCAGGTGCCTCCTGCAACCTCTGTTTGATCGTTTCAAATGCCACATGGCCTTCCTGTGTCCAGGAAAGATTGCTATGGAGTTGACCACTCTCAGTACCCCTAACCATAGCTCTCAAAGGTGCCATCAAACTAGTATAACCCTCCACCCAAGCTGAGGAATAACCAGCAATACCCAGAAATGTCATCATCTCTCTGACCGTTCTAGGCTTTGGAGCCTTACGAATAGTTTCCACTTGCCTGTCCGAAATGTTTCTGTGGCCATGCGTTATGTTTTGACCTAAATACACAACCTTCTCCTGACAATATTGCAGCTTTTTCTGTGAAACCTTATGCCCCTTTTCTGCCAATACCTGTAGCAATTTAATTGAGTCTCTATGACATGTTTCCTTATTTTGTGAGCAAACCATTATATCATCTACGTACTGAATGACAGTGCTCTGCAATATCTGATCTATCCCTACCAAATCATCCTTCAGTACTTTATTGAAGATATGAGGAGAATGCCGGTACCCCTGTGGCATTCTACTGTACTCATAGAATTGTCCCTTATATGTGAACCCAAATAAATTCTGACTCTCTACACTAAGTGGAACACTAAAAAATGCTCCACATAAGTCTAACACTGTAAAATGTATCGCATCAGGAGGAACTTGGGCTAACAAGGTATGAGGGTCTGGCACTTCTGCTGGAAAGTCAGTCACTACCTCATTTACTGCTCTCAAATCATGAACCACACGATAAGTTCCACAGGCCACAAAGGTGTGTTACTCCGAGGGTTTTTTGTTGTCCTTAAAACACCTGCTTTCGAAAGTCCTTCAATTTGTGGTTCAATCCCTTGGATTGCTTCATCTTTCAATGGATACTGATTTTTCCATGGAGGTCTGGCTCCTGGTCGAAGTTCAACTTTCACAGGTTGGGCTGATTTTACAAGTCCAATATCGGTACTGTGTTGAGACCACAACCCTTCTGGAACTTGTTGCAACATCTCCTCTTTCATAGAGTCTGAATCCATCTTCATATTGCAAATAGATTCATGTGTCATCCCTACAGCCTGTGGCTCTCCTTGTCCTTGAGCCGAAATCATTATTTTAAGAAATCGTTGATCTTCACTTCTCCAGATCGCCAAATTCTCTTTCATTGGTCTGAAAATAAGTTTCTCTGCTTCTGTCATCATTTCTCCTATTTGCTTCTGCTCATAGCCTTCCGAAACCAACAAGGTAACATGTGGCACACTCTTCTCAATCTCAAATTCTTTATTCAGATAGTCGTCTGTGTTTATCTTCATAGCTGCTCCTTGTGGTCCTAAAATAATGCAACTTGAGCTAAGTTGAACATTCTTCGGTTGATGACTCAACCATTCCTCTGAGTGTGGTTGGGCAGCCTTCTTGAAATACTTGAACGTACAATGGAATGGATGTTCCGGAAGCCTCGCATCCGGCATATTTGCAACAATAAATCTCTCCCATATCTTAGCCTGCTTCATAAAATCTTCACTGAGATTTCCAATCCAGAATACTGAAGACGAATCCATCTCTGTCATCATCAACACTTGGTAAACCTTTTCCTTTGGCATTTCTACCAGACTGCCGTCTGGTGTACATCTTATTGTACAGTTCAATTTACACAATGCATCTCTTCCCAATAATGCAACAGGTGTATGTTCTGATACCAGTATGGGTATTGTAATTTTCTGATCTTTATAGCAGAGCTCAATTGGTTCCGTAAGAGGAATCAGCTGTTTTACTCCCTCAAATCCGATTGTCCTAATGAGTTGATTGGACATAGGGAGATGTGTAGCATCTTCAGGCCGAACACAGGTGAACGCAGCTCCGCTATCCGCCATCACTTCCAATGGTCGGTTGTTTATTTTCACCTCAATTGTTGGATCTTTTTCCGGTCCTGATGCTACCAGCTGACACCCCCCTTTCGGATCTTCTAGGCACCTCTAGAATCCTTGCTCCGGACCCCTGTAGGGGTTCACCGGTCCTCCAGATGATCTTGACTGGCCCCTGTATCTTCCTCTGAAATTCCCTCTGATGTTTCCTCCTGACTTATTGCACCCACGGGCAAAGTGACCAACCTGTCCACAATTATAACATGCTTCTGAAAGTTGCTGGAAGGATGACTTAAATCTTCCTCTTTCTAAGTCTTCTCGTCCTCTTCCTCTCCAATTCTGTGTCTGTCCAGAAACTGGCTGTGGATATGAAACAACTGGTACCGCCATTGGTGGCTGGTACAATTGCGGTTGGAACTGTTCTGGTTGAAGCTGTGGCAGTGATTGTTGATTTGGTGCACACTGATTCTGCATAACCAAAGCTTGTTTCTTCTCCTTCTTATTCTCCACCAGTTGTATTTGATTGAGTTTTCTGAGAGTTTCTTCGTCCTGTTCTTTCTGGTTGTGTTCCTTTTTCCTGTACAGATCCACTTGATGGGCTATATGATCGGTATAGACACCTTTTGTCATGCTTCCAAGTCCAACCACTTCTGCCAGTTTGCTCCTTACTGGTGAGGGCAGTCCCATTTGCAGTTTAGCTCTCAAAATTGACTGCTCAATTTGACTCACATCTGGATCATTTCCAGTAATATTTCTCCACACTTGATGAACTCTTGACACATAGGCTCTCGGATTTTCTTGTTGTCCTAGTGGGTCAATCAGAATATTATCAGGATGCACATTTGTTGGAAATGTATCTTTCAATGCTCTCCACAGACGATTCCTACTTGCAGCCAACAATTCAGGATCGTTCACTGCAGTCCCTACATATCTAATGAGTCCAGCTCTCTGAAAGACTTCTTCCATATCTGGAATCCCAATGAGATTAGCCAAAAGTCTCTTAACGTCTCCTATGGCTGACTGTGTTCCCACCGTAATTTCTTCCAATTTCGAAATCCAAGGATAGGCCCCATCCTGAAGAATAGGCAGCTTCTCAAGTATATTTGACATATCGGTATTTTGCAAAGGCTTATATTCTAAGTTTTGACCTCAAATGATAACTGGCATATTTTTACTCGTGGCCTCTTTCCTTGGCCTCAATGCATATCTTCCCTCACCTTCTTTGGATTCTTTTTCCCGCAGTTTCTCCCTCTGTATCTTCAGCGTCTTGAGTTGTTCCTCTAGTTCTCTTACCTCTTCGAAAGTCCTCGCTTTATCCAGGCATGATACACATCGGTCTATATCTCTTTCTATTTCTTCTGTGCCAGTCCTTGTAGGATAAACTCCTCTCGAATGCACAGCACCTTTAGTCTCCAAATTGTTATCGCTGTCTTCATCTTTGCTTTCATCAGAACTAGAATATCTTGTATCCTTCTTCTTCAGACCTTCCTCACCCCTTCTTTCCGTTCTGGCCAACCTCCGTCTGATCACAGGATCATATCCACCCATGATCTCCTCTGAATCACTCTGATCATCATCGTCCTCATCCAGTTTCATCCTATTTATTAACCTCATTCCACCCTTAGTTTCCAGACATCTCGTTTTCTTTTTACTTTTGGAGTCTGGATGCATTTCTATGGTCGTTTCTGCTTGTCCTCTCTCTATTATTCGTTCATCTTCATCTCTGATGCAATAATCACCCTGCTGGATGATCACTGGAAGCTGAGGATAAACATCCCTAAGCTCTACTTCCTTCTCATAAGGTGGGGGTCTTTTCGCTGAATCCGTATGTGAGAAAGGTATACTGACTTCTGCCCTTAGTTTTTCTGTCGCCTTCTCTTCCTTTAGCATTTTCTCTATAACTTTGTTTCTCTTATCGTTGGTATCTTTCATCAGTTTTTGTCCTTCATCTTCAAACAGCTTAAGAACACCCAGCTCCCTTTGTCTCTTTTCTTTACGTCGTTCCCTTTTTTTCCCCTTCTTTTGATCTGCCTTGTAAATTGACAGAAGCACTTTCATGATGTTGATGACGTCAGGGTTAAGAGTCCCTTCCACTGGCCATGGTTGTTCAATGTCAGGCCAACGTTTGTTCCATTTGCCGGATAACCTCGCAATACCCTTAACTAAAGGATTACTATTTTCAACTATATCAACCGGTGTAATGACTTTCATAGCCTTGCTGCCTTGCCTTTATTGTGAATTATTTTATTTTAGACTATATAGCCTATGGCTTCCCCCCTTTAATTATTAATATAAACTAAACAACCCCCCAAACTAAACAATCAATCAATAAAAATATGAATATTAAAAAATAAAATCAATTAAAAATTGTATTCAAAAAATATTTTTAATTAAAATAAAATAAAATCTATTAAAAATTATGAATAATTAAAACCAATTTTTTATTTGTATATCCTATCTTACCAAATTATCAATTAGTGGCTATCTTACCACAACCCATCCGGAAAGTAAATACAAGTAGTCAACTTCACAGCAATCCCAAAAAACAAAGACTTCCAATCCTACAACACTACAATACTCATAAATTCCATTGTTTAATAAGCACCCAATTATCTTAATTTCACAGAATAATGTCAGTACTTGATTTCCAACAGAACCCCTAATCAAGCCAAGTGATGCACAGAGACTCAAAAATGCAGATTTTATTCAATTGATCAGTCTGTTGCCAAGCGTCTGCGAAATTGTCATAACATCAAATATCCTGTAGGGGAAGATTTTGTAAACAGAACTAGCCTGATATCTGACTCGATCCTCTGTCACGTCACACCTTGTCACGTGCTGTACACGTCAGCACCTCCTCTCTCTCTCTCTCTCCTCTCGTCCTATCGCCTCTCATATGACAAGGGAACAAAAATGACAGACAAGCATTTAAAGTTTATACACTCACTGAGTTATTTCCAGCATTCAATATTCCCCCACTCACATTCACTCTAAGAATTAACTCAGGAATAAATAGCTCAATAACATTTTTATTTATTTTAATCCGTCATTTTATTTTATTTATTTTAATCCGTCAACATATATCTAATTTATAAATTCAATAGATCTCAACAAATAGTTTCATTTTCAAACAACAGCCGACGTAACAACCAGACCATTCCATTCATTTTCAAATCTCTGTGTCCGTCTCTCCCCGCAGCACCCAGTGTCACAGAAATATGACCAATTTACCCAAAATCCCCCGTGTTGTAGTTTTAGTAAAATCCAACGTGTTGTAGTCTAGTGCCGTAAAATCAAACGTGTCATAATCTAGTGCCGTAAACTCCCCCGTGTTGTAGTGTAGTGCCGTAAAATTAAACGCATGCGCAATACATTCAACGATACGACTTCCAGACAACAGAACGTTAGCATTCCGCCACAGCTCCTCTCTTTTACCCCTTATAGTCAAACAATAACACTTAACAGAGCTCACAAAGCATAGACCGTAAATTCTACACCCACAAACATAATTTAAGAGGCTTTATTCCATCGCAGTGGACCTCTAAGGTCACACGTTAGCATGTAGCATGTAACACAATTAGCATTAGCATTTAGCATTAGCATTTAGCATTAACCTTTATGTACAATGTAGCATGAAACAATGTAACCTGCATTGCGCCTTAAATTTATTTTTCTATGTTTCTAACTTTATTCTGCCGTGAGTATGGATATTTTATGAGAGGTCCCCCCAAGCAGATACCCCGTCGGATAGAAGATGAGCAGCAACTTACAATAAATCTATAACCAAACCCCAGTCCAAGACTGACCTGAAAACACCTAGCGCGTTACCAGGATTTATGGCCCACCATGAGGTCGCCTCGTTCCGAGGGCTTGCCAAATCCTGCAATGCTCTAAATCGTATACGTATATCTACCTTTCACATCTGCCTTATTCACTACCATCAATTGTTCTAGACTTCCTATTATTTGCGCCGTTTACCAATGCAACCAAATTTTAGAATAATTATTACAGACCCTTAGTCGACAGCAACAAAACCACATCTACCCAAGTAATTTACATGGTACACCTTCACCAGCGCACATCCATAAGCCAGCCAACCAACTAACGCCCAATAATTTGTGAGGAATCTCACCTTATAGCCGGCTTGAGCGGTAGTCACCTCGCGGCTCACGAATGAAACAAAGGGAAGATGCAGACCAATCTCAGCGGAGCCTCCATTTGTCGTCTCTTGTCAATGCTGGTACTTATTGCTGTCAAACAAAGAGTCCGCTTAGGCTGTACTTTGTTTATAAGTTTTATTTATATCACAAGATGTCAGCATAAGTTTACAGACCCTGCAGGGCTGGAGAACAGTGTCCAAAGATAATCTGTCTGTTCTAACCCCCTCTGCCTCCAGCCTATACTTATAAAGAATGCAAAAATATGGGTTGCTCCCTCTGCTGTCCAATCACCTGTCTCCCCTGGGGCGTCACCCTACAAATGGCTACTTTTGAACTAAAATAAACATCCTTTCAGTTCCACTTAAAAAACATTAACAAAGACATAATCCTAATACACTACACAGAGCTGCCGTGTCTGTCGGCGCTATCTTATTTGTGGTGTGGCAGATGCTCATGGTGTGGTTTTAGGCCCATTTCCTGTGATGTACGGTCCTTTAGGACTTTCTGTTTGACATGGCAGGGATCAGGAATGATCCGGCATAAACTATTAACCAGACACTTCGGGATAATGATAAAGAAAGACAAAAGCAATATGTTTCGGACTGTGCATTTTTTAGGTTTCAACGCACACAACAGACTGAAGACAGATGCCAAGCCGTTCATTAATCCACAATACAATTCTCAAATGACATTTCAAGGCTGCAGAGGTGAGGCGAGGTGGCCTAGAAAGCTAAACTAACTTTCCCACTCTTTTTCCTCACACAGGAAAAATTAGTGCCAAGGCCTTGTACAGTCGTAGTCAAAAGTTTTGAGAATGACACAAGTATTGGTCTTCACAAAGTTCGCTGCTTCAGTGTTATGAGATATTTTTGTCAGATGTTACTATGGTATACTGAAGTATAAGGCTTTTATTGACAATTATATTAAGTTTATGCAAAGAGTCAATATTTGCAGTGTTGACCCTTCTTTTTCAAGACCTCTGCAATCCGGCCTGGCATGCTGTCAATTAACTTCTGGGCCACATCCTGACTTGGCAGCCCATTCTTGCATAATCAATGCTTGGAGTTTGTCAGAATTTGTGGGTTTTTGTCTGTCTACCCGCCTCTTGAGGATCGACCACAAGTTCTCAATAGGATTAAGGTCTGGGGAGTTTCCTGGCCATGGACCCAAAATGTCAATGTTTTGTTCCCCGAGCCACTTAGTTATCACTTTTGCCTTATGGCAAGGTGCTCCATCATGCTGGAAAAGTCATTGGTCGTCACCAAACTGTTTTTGGATGGTTGGGAGAAGTTGCTCTCTGAGGATGTGTTGGTACCATTCTTTGTTCATGGCTGTGTTCTTAGGCAAAATTGTGAGTGAGCCCACTCCATTGGCTGAGAAGCAACCCCACACATGAATGGTCTCAGGATGCTTTACTGTTGGCATGACACAGGACTGATGGTAGCGCTCACCTTGTCTTCTCCGGACAAGGTGTTTTCCGGATTCCCTAAACAATCGGAAAGGGGATTCATCAGAGAAAATGACTTTACACCAGTCCTCAGCAGTCCAATCCCTGTACCTTTTGCAGAATATCAGTCTGTCCCTGATGTTTTTCCTGGAGAGAAGTGGCTTCTTAGCTGCCCTTCTTGACACCAGGCCATCCTCCAAAAGTCTTTGCCTCACTGTGCGTGCAGATGCACTCACACCTGCCTGCTGCCATTCCTGAGCAAGCTCTGCACCGGTGGTTCCCCGATCCCGCAGCTGAATCAACTTTAGGAGATGGTCCTGGCACTTCCTGGACTTTCTTGGGCACCCTGACGCCTTCTTCACAACAATTGAACCTCTCTCCTTGAAGTTCTTGATGATCCGATAAATGGTTGATTTAGGTGCAATCTTACTAGCAGCAATATGCTTGCCTGTGAAGCCCTTTTTGTGCAAAGCAATGACGACAACTCATGTTCCCTTGCAGGTAACCATGGTTAACAGAGGAAGAACAATGATTTCAAGCACCACCCTCCTTTTAAAGCTTCCAGTCTGTTATTCTAAATCAATCAGCATGACAGAGTGATCTCCAGCCTTGTCCTCGTCAACACTCTCACCTGTGTTAATGAGAGGATCACTTTTTGGGGGATTAAGTTCATTTTCATGGCAAAAAGGGACTTTGCAATTCATTGCAATTCATCTGATCACTCTTCATGACATTCTGGAGTATATGCAAATTGCCATCATCAAAACTGAGGCAGCAGACTTTGTGAAAATTAGTATTTGTGTCATTCTCAACTTTTGACCATGATTGTAGACATCAGGAGCCTCTGATACCAACACCTTTCCCTTCTTCCTCAGAAGGCTTAGTGTAGGGACTGAGAGTGGCAAAAAGAGCTGGTTGTCACATCGGAATGGATTTGGTCAAATACTCCCTTGCTTATTGCTGTAGTTGGGTGGGTGATAACCACTGGGCCATTTATGGACTTGATCTGGACAACAAATATGCTTGCCTTTTAGATTTCAGTTATAAATATCAACAAATATAACATAATTAAATTACCACAGACCCCTATGCTACTGAGAAATGTGATATTTTTCAGTGCCTGAAAAGGAATAAGACATCGAAGCACCACAATACGATAAAGCAACATTTATTTTTGTTTTTTGGCCTCCCCAAACCCGTAGACAAAGCAACCGTTGAACACAGTTTCAGACATTCAGCATATTTCAAGCTACAATAAATACATAATCTGATTTAGACTATAGGTATTACTGGGATATTTGTTTAGCTCTAGCTGACCTGACAGCTCACTCAGCGACTACATGTCACACAGCACTTTATACTGAACCTGGCTCTCCAGGAGGCCCAGGGAGCCTATTGGGTCATAGACAAGTAGAAAAAACAAAAGAGAGAGAGAGTAACAAAAGAGAAGAGAGAGAGAGAGAGAGAGAGAGAGAGAGAGAGAGAGAGAGAGAGAGAGAGAGAGAGCGAGGGAGCAGGCAGGTAAGTGCTTTACTGAGAGGCATGTTTATTCACTTCCTAGCAACAATGTTCCGTGCCCAGTAGACCCATTTCAATAGAAGTCAGCACAATAGAAAAATTGAACATTTCTTGCTCTTTGGTTGTTCCTCTACCGCAACATGGACTAACTTTCATATAACCAGTATCCAGATATATTAGTAACAAAGAACCTTTCACATCGGTGGAACACACTTTTTCTGAAATGTAAATCCAGAGCACTAAAACATGTATTGTTATACATTCTACAATTCACAGGTCAGGGAAGCTCAAAGCTTTTTCTTTTAAATGCATTTTAGGAACAGATCCTATACTCCATCTCCACCATTATGTGGAGTACAGCATGTATTTTAATATGTTATACTTCTCGGTCCTGCTAGAAAAACCTGAATAGTGCAAAGAGAGAGTAAGTAAAAATGAGGACAGCAACTATTTCAATTCTTAGCTGTTGTGACCAGCATATCTGAGAGATGGTATCTACTGTGTTCAGGAAAACAACACAAACAAATGACACAATGTCAGTAAGACCAATGCATTTTGTATTGAGGTGATACGTAAGTAGGCCTAATATACATGCAGAAATATTGTTCATATTTGCATGCATACTACACTGTATAGGCCTGCATAAGAAGCCACAAGAGGGTACGTATTTCCAGTGGTAGGCCTATGTGTCACTGCACTATAGGATAAGATGAGGAAAGGAAACAGTTTCACTTTTAGTATTCTGTTCATGGCCGGTAAATAAACTGGTCACAATACCGTAATCCACAAAATCCTCCCTAAAACTTCACTCTAACCAAATACTTAAAAGTTGTGATCCAGCTACAGATACAGTACTAACACAGAACCATCCAAAACAAACTTCAATCACCTGGTGGTCCCCCAAAAACCAGCAGCTGGGTTTGATGGACCCAGTTAAATGTCAATTACAAAGTTGTTCCTTTAAAGGATTGGAATGCCACAGATAGATAATTCCCAGGCCTCTGCTCTGCTATGCTGCTTCCTTCCTCCAACCAATGACAGCTCCCTGAAATACTTTGCCAAAATCAAAAAGGCACAGAGCGGCCCGCTGCCCCATCACTCACTCCTCGTAACTACTTTCATACCCTTATCAAGACACATTTGTTATTGCCTGACAAGGATGAGAATACGTATGGAAAACACAACAGTGAAATACACCAAGGCAGGCATCCACACAGTCAGACGAGGCTGCAGGGCCCACATGCCCAGTGAGGCCTGTCAGAAAGTAACAGCACTGACTGTGCTACCCAGTGGTGTAAAGTACTTAAGTAAAAATACTTGAAAGTACTACATAAGTAGTTTTTTAGGGTATCTGTACTTTACTATTTTTGACAACTTTTACTTTTACTTCACTACATTCCTAAAGAAAGTTATGTACTTTTTACTCCATACATTTTCCCTCACACCCAAAAGTACTCGTTACATTTTGAATGCTTAGCAGGACAAGAAAATGGTCTAATTCACACACTTATCAAGAGAACATCTCTGGTCATCTCTACTGCCTCTGATGTGGCAGACTCACTAAACACATGCTTCGTTTGTAAATTATGTTTGAGTGTTGGAGCGTGCCCCTGGCTCTCCGTAAATTTAAAAAACAAGAACATTTGAAATGATTTATACTTTTACAATTTTTGCAATTACATTTGCTTTTGATACTTAAGTATATTTAAAACCAAATACTTTAACACTTTTACTCAAGCAGTATTTTACTGGGTGACTTTCACTTTTACTTGAGTCATTTTCTATTAAGGTATCTTTACTTTTACTCAAGTATGACAATTGGTTACTTTTTTGCCACCTACCTGCCTACCTACTGTGTGGAGAAAATGTTCAGAGTTTCTTCCCTCTGAGGGAACAGCTTTGTCCTAATGAGCAGCACACAAATTACAAATTTGGAACCCAGGTTTGTTCGCCAAAGCATGGTTATTCAAGTATTTTCCTTTTCCTCATTAAGGACTCCCAGGGGCTTTTTAGGCCCATTGTTGTAGTTCCAATGTGGAGCTGCTGGACACACATCACGACTCAGACAAGCTGTGCTTAGCTTTTCAATGGTATCGGCCAGAGCCTTACATTTATATCCAAATATAATGAGTTGTACCCCCCCCCCCCCCCCCCCTTTTCCCTCAGAACAGCCTCAATTAGTCAGGGCATGGACTCTACAAGGTGTCGAAAACGTTCCACAGGGATGCTGGCCCATGTTGACTCCAATGTTTCCCATAGTTGTGTCAAGTTGACTGGATGGCCTTTGGGTGGTGGACCATTCTTGATACACACGGGAAACTGTTGAGCGTGAAAAACATACCCCGTTCAAAGGCACATACATTTTTTTTCTTGCCCATTCACCCTCTGAATGGCACACATACACAATCCATGTCTCACTTGTCTCAAGGCTTAAAATTCCTTCTTTAACCTGTCTCCCCTTCATCTACACTGATTTAATTGGCAAGTGACATCAATAAGGAATCATAGCTTTCACCTGGATTCACCTGGTCAGTCTATGTCATGGAAAGAGCAGGTGTTCTTAATGTTTTGTAAACTCAGTGTATATAAGGCTTTTCTATTCTAATATAAGGCTTTTCTATTCTAATACACTGCTCAAAAAAATAAACGGAACACTTAAACAACACAATGTAACTCCAAGTCAATCACACTTCTGTGAAATCAAACTGTCCACTTAGGAAGCAAAACTGATTGACAATACATTTCACATGCTGTTGTGCAAATCGAATAGACAACAGGTGGAAATTATAGGCAATTAGCAAGACACCCCCAATAAAGGACTGATTTTGCAGGTGGTGACCACAGACCACTTCTCAGTTCCTATGCTTCCTGGCTGATGTTTTGGTCACTTTTGAATGCTGGCGGTGCTTTCACTCTAGTGGTAGCATGAGACGGAGTCTACAACCCACATAAGTGGCTCAGGTAGTGCAGCTCATCCAGGATGGCACATCAATGCGAGCTGTGGCAAGAAGGTTTGCTGTGTCTGTCAGCGTAGTGTCCAGATCATGGAGGCGCTACCAGGAGACAGGCCAGTACATCAGGAGACGTGGAGGAGGCCGTAGGAGGGCAACAACCCAGCAGCAGGACTGCTACCTCCGCCTTTGTGCAAGGAGGAACAGGAGGAGCACTGCCAGAGCCCTGCAAAATGACCTCCAGCAGGCCACAAATGTGCATGTGTCTGCTCAAACGGTCAGAAACAGACTCCATGAGGGTGGTATGAGGGCCCGACGTCCACAGGTGGGGGTTGTGCTTACAGCCCAACACCGTGCAGGACGTTTGGCATTTGCCAGAGAACACCAAGATTGGCAAATTCGCCACTGGCGCCCTGTGCTCTTCACAGATGAAAGCAGGTTCACACTGAGCACATGTGACAGATGTGACAGAGTCTGGAGACGCCGTGGAGAATGTTCTGCTGCCTGAAACATCCTCCAGCATGACCGGTTTGGCGGTGGGTCAGTCATGGTGTGGGTGGCATTTCTTTGGGGGGCCGCACAGCCCTCCATGTGCTCGCCAGAGGTAGCCTGACTGCCATTAGGTACCGAGATGAGATCCTCAGACCCCTTGTGAGACCATATGCTGGTGCGGTTGGCCCTGGGTTCCTCCTAATGCAAGACAATGCTAGACCTCATTTGGCTGGAGTGTGTCAGCAGTTCCTGCAAGAGGAAGGCATTGATGCTATGGACTTGCCCGCCCGTTCCCCAGACCTGAATCCAATTGAGCACATCTGGGACATCATGTCTCGCTCCATCCACCAACGCCACGTTGCACCACAGACTGTCCAGGAGTTGGCGGATGCTTTAGTCCAGGTCTGGGAGGAGATCCCTCAGGAGACCATCCACCACCTCATCAGGAGCATGCCCAGGCGTTGTAGGGAGGTCATACAGGCACGTGGAGGCCACACACACTACTGAGCCTCATTTTGACTTGTTTTAAGGACATTACATCAAAGTTGGATCAGCCTGTAGTGTGGTTTTCCACTTTAATTTTGAGGGTGACTCCAAATCCAGACCTCCATGGGTTGATACATTTGATTTCCATTGATAATTTTTGTGTGATTTTGTTGTCAGCACATTCAACTATGTAAAGAAAAAAGTATTTAATAAGATTATTTCATTCATTCAGATCTAGGATGTGTTATTTTAGTATTCCCTTTATTTTTTTGAGCAGTGTATAAGGCTTTGGCATGGGCCATTCCCATTGTGTAGTGGAGAACTTTGAGAAGAGCAGTGTACAATAGGGAGTTTAAGCAGAGAAGTGGCTTACCGGTCCAAAGCTGTTGCTGTCCAGACCGTGGCCTTGATGGTCCCCCTCGATCCAAAAGTGGCAGTCAGGGACTCTCAGATAGCGGTTCTTATAACCAAGCGTCCTGGAGAGAGAGAGAGGGAGGGCAGAGGTTTGGATCATGGATAAACACATTAGCCAGTTATACAACCCACATTTACTTCAGAACCTAGCTATAAAAGAAAGGCGGTCGTTAACATTTATTGAGCTACGGGCTCAATTGAAAACAACAATAAAAACATTGAAATCAGACAAAACTTTGAGAATGGAGAATAAAGTTAGTCTATCTATTTTATCACCTTTCTACTAAATCATCCATGTGCCAGTCATCCTCTCATATGCTCCCTTTAGATTAGATAACAATCTAATCAGATGACATTTAAGGACAAACCGAATGAAGACAAACATGCTTTGTGTGTAATGACTAATGAGATATGGACAGGATAGCTCACTCCCTTAGGTCTAGTGTCTGATTGTGTCCCAAATGGCACACTACTCCCTCTATAGAGCCCAATGGGCCCTGGTCAAAAGTAGTACACTATATTAGATTATTTTTATTTATTTAAAGAGAATAGGGTGCTATTTGGGACATAACCTCTGTCTGATCAGTTCCCCTCCACACTAGTTAGCTTCAACTATTTTGCCTCTCATCGCCTTTGTGAGGAGTGAGGACAGGTTGGTACACACCATCAATCACCTGGGTACTTAGCCGTGACTGATGTATGGTTCATCACAGGAACATTGTAAATTATGGGAGACATTACTTTTTAAATGACCATTTTTCTAACTGTCTAACTGTCTACTCTTTAGACCAGGGGTGTCAAACTCATTTTGCCCCGGTGGTCGCATTTAGTCTTCAACAAACTGAAAAGTGGTTCTATTTCCTCGCCGTCAAAATGTGCACTAAATATTCCTCAATCCATAGTTTTTTGGAAATCAGATGCTCCCTGACTGTCTAGCTTTCATTTAGGTGGTTATTAGAGAGCTGGACACAGTCAAGAAAGGGTATGAATGTAGCTCCATTATCATTTCTACAGTTTCCATTTGGTTTTAGTCATTTGAAAGTATATTGCGTTTGTCCCCCCACCCCTCCCCAAAAATGTTATATAAATACATATATATAAATACATATATATATATATATATATATATATATATATATATATATATATATATATATATATATATAAATTTTTTGTTTGTTTTATATATATTTATATTATGTTTGACACCACTGCTTTAGACCTTGGGACAGAAATATTGATTTGGCTGCTGGGAAAACTGAACTTAATGTCTGTTCTCCAGCAAACTGAGGTTCAGTGACTTTAAATGTCAGGGGTTAGGCCTACATACAGTATCTGAACACAACCAATACAATAACATAATACTGGCTACTTCAGAATCTAGTGATCATATGCTAGATTCTGAAATGCTCAGGAAAAAGAACAGTCAGAGTTTTGTGGGAAGACAAAAACTTTTAACTGAAACTGTTGTTACGTCCCAAATGGCACCCTATTCTCTACATAGTGCACTACTTCTGACCAGAGCTCTATGGGCCCTGGTCAAAAGTAGTGCACTAAATAGGGAAAAGGGTGCCATTTGGGACGTAACAACAGTTTCAGTTAAAAGTGAATATACAGACTCCTGTATTAATGCTATTAGCATGCGACTCGCTGCCTGGCAGTGTCTAGCAGCTACAAAGGGTCGGGGAGATTCAGGAGTTCAGGAGTTTGGGGGAGATTTTCAGACAGTCTCAGCATTGAGTTGTCTTAAATATTTATGCTCCCTAACTCTCCTATCAGTGGTGGGTTTAAACAGTAGCTGCCTGGTACAGTGGCGGTTGGATGGAGGTTAATGGGGTAGGTATATAGGGCACAGATACACATGATAATGGACATATGAAACACAATAATGATGACGACGATGACGATGATGAGTAACAGCTTGAGGTGAATTGGACAGGTTAAGTCAAACTTAAGCTCGGTTCCAATATCCACACTAGAAGGAATACCACTGAGAATGAACCAAATGTGTTGGGCATGCATCCTAAGTGGTATGCTAGCATGGACATGGGAACACAGCCATAGTCTTGTTCACTAGCCGTGTGTCTCACAGCCTGCCTGGCACACCAGACTGGGTTGTTCTGTTCCCTCTTTGAACACCAGTATCTACATCTCGAGATAGCTGCATATGTAGGATCTTAATTTGAGCACCCTGTTGCAGGAGAACTTCTGAAGTTTGTAACTTCCTCTTTGAAATTTCAGACTTGATTTTCCCTTACGAAAAATGTATCAACCCCTACAAAAATGTCAATCATTTCCTGTTGCTGCAAAACACACACACCCACACACACGCACATACGCACACACGCACACACACACACACACACACACCACTCAGAGGGCTGTAATTGGCTGAGAGGCCTCTTCCTCTGTCAGGCAGAGAAGACAGTCTCTCTGTGCATGGCGAGATTAAAACCATAGCTGTGATTTATAGCATGGCTGGCCCCAAAGGCAACACACACACACAACGACCATCCCACCGCCCCCCCTCAGCCATCAAACCCCCATGTTAATTATTCCTCTATCTCCCCCCAGGCAATACAAGTGACCTGTAATTTGTTCAGCGGCGCACATCACAAATTGTTGCCAGAGTGAATTACATGGCGACGATGTGTTATGACTAGTGGCACCCGCCTCTGTCTAATTCTCCCAATGTCATTTCAATTAGAGCTCCACTGACTATCAACCGTTCGCTTCGGCTGGTGCCGAGATTAGAAAGCCTGGCTAGACTACACTCAGTGGTTCAGGGGAATGAATGTAATGAATGTCTTTGCAACTTTGCAAAATGAACTTCATTAGGTCACATACTGTATTGCCATTGCCAATGACAAAGTACTGTAACTAAGGCGTTGGTACATTTCTTCATATACTGGTAGGTCCACATTTCCGTAATTCGTACAACTTTGGAGGACGTCATCAATTGGCTACGTTAACAACCAAGCCTGAGCCTTGTATTTGAATTCACCATAGAAAAGCAGCTGTGACAGAAAATAGACGATCCGCCCTCTGATCAAGAAAGAGGTAATAGTCCTTGTTGGCCGATTCCCACTGCTGCTCATAACCGTCGCAATGGTAATAATTTCCTGTGTATGTGCGTGTGTGTGTGGGTGTGGTTGTGTGATTGTGTGTGTGTGTCTTTTCAGTGTGGCCATCACTGAGTGTGACTCCCCTGTCACCTTGAAGGAGAACACTGGGAGGAGTTGTTATATGTAACGAGTAATTCAGCCACTACCACCTAAGACAACATGGACCTGTCCTGAGTCACAACTCATATAGCCACTACTACCTATGTAAGACAACATGGACCTGTCCTGAGTCACAACTCATATAGCCACTACTACCTATGTAAGACAACATGGACCTGTCCTGAGTCACAACTCATATAGCCACTACTACCTATGTAAGACAACATGGACCTGTCCTGAGTCACAACTCATATAGCCACTACTACCTATGTAAGACAACATGGACCTGTCCTGAGTCACAACTCATATAGCCACTACTACCTATGTAAGACAACATGGACCTGTCCTGAGTCACAACTCATATAGCCACTACTACCTATGTAAGACAACATGGACCTGTCCTGAGTCACAACTCATATAGCCACTACTACCTATGTAAGACAACATGGACCTGTCCTGAGTCACAACTCATATAGCCACTACTACCTATGTAAGACAACATGGACCTGTCCTGAGTCACAACTCATATAGCCACTACTACCTACCTAAGACAACATGGACCTGTCCTGTTGTCCATGTTGTCTTAGGTGGTAGTGGCTATATGAGCTGTGACTCATGACGGGTCCATTTTGTCTTACGTAGGTAGTAGTGTTTATATGAGCTGTGACTCATGACAGGTCCATGTTGTCTTAGGTGGTGGTGGTTATATGAGTTTGATTCCAGGCTGTATCACAACCGGACGTGATTGGGAGTCCCATAGGGCGGCGTACAATTGGCCCAGCGTCGTCCGGGTTTGGCCGGTGTAGGCCGTCATTGTAAATAAGAATTTGTTCTTAACTGACTTGCCTAGTTAAATAAAGGTAAAATAAATAAATATGAGTTGTGACTCAGAACAGGTCCATGTTGTCTTAGGTGGTGGTGGCTATATGAGCTGTGACTCATTTTACATTTTAGTCATTTAGCAGACGCTCATATAGCCACTACCACCTAAGACAACATGGACCTGTTCTGAGTCACAACTCATATAGCCACTAGTACCATCTAAGACAACATGGACCTGTCTTGAGTCACAGCTCATATAGCCACTACTACCTACCTAAGACAACATGGACCTGTCCTGAGTCACAACTCATATAGCCACTACCACCTAAGACAACATGGACCTGTCCTGAGTCACATAACCACTACTACATATGCTAACATAGACCTATCATGGGTGGACTCAAGCCAGGGGTTACATAGCTAAAGGAAAATAATATGCATTACTGCAGAGGTTACCATAGAGAAATGTGTGTTTGGGGTTTCTCATTGAAGATTTGAAGCTAGTAATATGAAATTAAATATGGATGTAGTTGAGTAGAGCTCCTTCTGTACAGTTTGTCCACATGCTCTCATTAGAATAGGCTTCAGACTGAATCAGTATTGCCAATAGGTTTATTGTTTTACTGCTGCTCTTTAGTTATTAGTCTTCTCATAGGAAGTCTTGTCATAGGAAGTCTTGTCATAGGAAGTCTTCTCATAGGAAGTCTTCACATAGGAATTCTTCTCATAGGAAGTCTTCATATAGGCCTTTAATCAGTGAGGGATTATATTGTTATTTTAGACATCCTTTGTGTTTTAAGTTTGATTTGATAAAGCTATGGGGAAAGAGCTCATTCTGTACGTACTTAATGAAGTCTCCCTCCCGGGCTATGACCCTCTTGATGATCTTCTGCTGGGGGTTCTTGGGAGACCTGGAACAATAACGATAAACTATATAAATAAATATATATGATAAAGATACAGCTATGAGGTCATAATAAAAATTTAACCATGAACACCAAATACACAAAGAAGTAAAATAAATACAAGTTTTATGTCTGTACTGTAAAGTGACCCTATTTACTCTTGTCAACTCTTCAATAAAAATAACATAAAAAAATACCCTATTCACAACACTAGACTGAACTAGAATCAGTGTACCTTCCCAGCAGCAGACAGAAACTGACTATACTGCAGTGAGTGTTGTGTGGGGTTTAGGTACCAGGATCTCACTCCTCCCCCTCACATCACTGTCTTTCCACTCTTTCCTCTCCATCTCTCAGCAGGTGGACCTCACAACACAGCGGGACACAAACATAGCAGAGACCGGCTCAATCGGTACCTCCAGTGATGCTATCTCTTTCATAGTTACCCAATGCTTAGGTGTACCTCCACTGTACTCATATCCTTCCATATCCTTGTCTGTACATAATGCCCTGAATCAATTCTACAATGCCCGGAAATCTGCCCCTCTTCTCTGTACCCAACGCACTAGAAGACCAGTCCTTAAAGCCTTTAGCCGTATCCTTATTCTATTCCTCCTCTGTTCCTCTGGTGATATAGAGGTTAACCCAGGCCCTGTAGCCCCCAGTATCACTCCTACCCCCCAGGCGCATTTGTTGACGTCTGTAACCGTAAAAGCCTTGGTTTCTTGCATGTTAACATCAGAAGTCTCCTCCCCAAGTTTGAGTTATTCACTGCGTTAGCACACTCTGTCAACCCTGATGTTCTAGCAGTGTCTGAATCTTGGCTTAGGAAGGCCACCAAAAATTCAGAAATTTCCATTCCGAACTACAACATTTCCCGTCTAGATAGAACTGCCAAAGGGGGCGGAGTTGCAATCTACTGTAGAGATAGCCTGCAGAGCTCTATCATACTATCCAGGTCTGTGCCCAAACAGTTTGAGCTTCTACTTCTAAAAATCCACCTTTCCAGAAATAAGTCTCTCACTGTTGCCGCTTGCTACAGACCCCCCTCAGCCCCCAGTTGTGCCCTGGACACCATATGTGAATTGCTTGCCCCCCATCTATCCTCAGAGTTTGTACTGCTTGGTGACCTAAACTGGGATATGCTTAACACCCCGGCTGTCCTACAATCTAATCTAGATGCCCACAATCTCACACAAATCATCAAGGAACCTACCAGGTACAACCCTAAATCCGTAAACATGGGCACTCTCATAGATATCATCCTGACTAATTTACCCTCTAAATACACGTCCGCTGTCTTCAACCAGGATCTCAGCGATCACTGCCTCATTGCCTGCATCCGTAATAGGTCCGCGGTCAAACGACCACCCCTCATCACTGTCAAACGCTCCCTAAAACACTTCAGCGAGCAGGCCTTTCTAATTGACCTGGCCCAGGTATCCTGGATGGATATTGACCTCATTCCGTCAGTAGAGGATGCCTGGATGTTCTTCAACAGTGCTTTCCTCGTCATCTTAAATAAGCATGTCCCATTAAAATGCAGAACTAAGAACAGATATAGTCCCTGGTTCACCCCAGACTTGACTGCCCTTGACCAGCACAAAAACATCCTGTGGCGTACTGCATTAGCATCGAACAGCCCCCGCGATATGCAACTTTTCAGGGAAGTCAGGAACCAATATACACAAGCAGTTAGAAAAGCAAAGGCTAGCTTTTTCAAACATAAATTTGCATCCTGTAGCACTAACTCCAAAAAGTTTTGGGACACTGTAAAGTCCATGGAGAATAAGAGCACCTCCTCCCAGCTACCCACTGCACTGAGGCTAGGAAACACTGTCACCACTGATAAATCTACGATAATCGAGAATTTCAATAAGCATTTTGCTATGGCTGGCCATGCTTTCCACCTGGCTAACCCCTACCCCGGTCACTAGCTCTGCACCCTCCGCTGCAACTTGCCCATGCCCCCCCCCCCCCCCCCCCCCCCGCGCTTCTCCTTCACCCAAATTCAGATAGCTGATGTCCTGAAAGAGCTGCTAAATCTGGACCCCTACAAATCAGCTGGGCTAGACAATCTGGACCCTTTCTTTCTAAAATTAGCTGCCGAAATTGTCGCAACCCCTATTACTAGCCTGTTCAACCTCTCTTTCGTATCGTCTGAGATCCCCAGAGATTGGAAAGCTGCCGCGGTCATCCCCCTCTTCAAAGGGGGTGACACTCTAGATCCAAACTGTTACAGACCTATATCCATCCTGCCCTGCCTTTCGAAAGTATTTGAAAGCCAAGTTAACAAACAGATCACCGACCATTTCCAATCCCACCGTACCTTCTCCGCTATGCAATCTGGTTTCCGAGCTGGTTATGGGTGCACCTCAGCCACGCTCAAGGTCCTAAACGATATAAGAACCGCGATCGATTAAAGACAGTACTGTGCAGCCGTCTTCATCGACCTGGCCAAGGCTTTTGACGATGTCAATCATCGCATTCTTATTGGCAGACTAAATAGCCTTGGTTTCTCAAATGACTGCCTCGCCTGGTTCACCAACTACTTCTCAGATAGAGTTCATTGTGTCAAATTGGAGGGCCTGTTGTCTGGACCTCTGGCAGTCTCTATGGGGGTGCCACAGGGTTCAATTCTCGGGCCGACTCTATTCTCTGTGTATATCAATGATGTCGCGCTTGCTGCTGGTGATGCTCAGATTCACCTCTACGCAGACAACACCATTTTGTATACATCTGGCCCTTCATTGGACACTGTGTTAACAAACCTCCAAACAAGCTTCAATGCCATACAACACTCCTTCCGTGGCTTCCAACTGCTCTTAAACGCTAGTAAAACTAAATGCATGCTCTTCAATCGAACGCTGCTTGCACCCGCCCGCCCAACTAGAATCACTACTCTCGGCGGGTCTGACTTAGAATATGTGGACATCTACAAATACCTAGGTGTCTGGTTAGACTGTAAACTCTCCTTCCAGACTCACATTAAGCATCTCCAATCCAAAGTTAAATCTAGAATCGGCTTCCTATTTCACAACAAAGCCTCCTTCACTCATGCTGCTAAACATGCCCTCGTAAAACTGACTATCCTACCGATCCTTGACTTCGGCGATGTCATTTACAAAACAGCCTCCAACACTCTACTCAGCAAATTGGATGTAGTCTATCACAGTGCCATCCGTTTTGTCACCAAAGCCCCATATGTGACCTGTACGCTCTCGTTGGCTGGCCCTCACTACTTATTCGTCGCCAAACCCACTGGCTCCAGGTCATCTATAAATCACTTCTAGGCAAATCCCCGCCTTATCTTAGATCATTGGTCACCATAGCAACACCCACCCGTAGTATGCGTTCCAGCAGGTATATCTCACTGGTCATCCCCAAAGCCAACACCTCCTTTGGCCGCCTTTCCTTCCAGTTCTCTATTGCAAATGACTGGAACGAACTGCAAAAATCTCTGAAGCTGGAGACACTTGCTCCCTCACTAACTTTAAGCATCAGTTGTCAGAGCAGCTTACCGATCACTGCACCTGTACACAGCCCATCTGTAATTAGCCCACCCAACTACCTCATCCCCATATTGTTATTTATTTTGCTCATTTGCACCCCAGTATCTCTATTTGCACATCATCTTCTGCACATCTATCACTCTAGTGTTAATACTAAATTGTTATTATTTTGCACTATGGCCTATTTATTGCCTTACCTCCATAACTTACTACATTTGCACACACTGTATATAGATTTTCTATTGTGTTATTGACTGTACGTTTTGTTTATTCCATATGTAACTCTGTGTTGTTGTTGTTTTTATCGCACTGCTTTGCTTTATCTTGGCCAGGTCGCAGTTGTAAATGAGAACTTGTTCTCAACTGGCTTACCTGGTTAAATAAAGGTGAAATAAAAAGAAATAAAAAATATGCTCATCCACAGCCCATGGTAGAGAAAGATTGTTCACTTTGTTTCTAATTAACCCTTCAAGTCCTACTCCAGTCTCCTCTTCAGCTCATTTAACACATGAACATCTCAATAGGTGATCCAGGTATCCTCATGACACGGCACAAGCTCCTCTATTGTTCCTCAAGCAAAGGGGGTGGCCGATGACATCAGAAGGCACCATCAGACCAACTCCTTGAATGTCCTACTCCTAGAAGTTTGCATATATTTTTTAACCCTTTAGTGTGTGTTCTTTACTGTATTTATACTCAGAATATCACTTTTCAACAGGAAAAGTTTTTGTTTTTTTTATCGCTGGAGGACATTTTTAATAACCCAAAATACCACAATGCTCAGTTAATGAATTCTATGACCATTAACAACACAGCAATGACCTCCTTTGCCAAGCCACAAACTACTTCTGCGTAACCAACAAATGGCAAAGGCATTCACATAACGGATACAAAATGAGTTTAATAATTGGGTAATATAGAAAAGATTTGTACAAAAAATGTATCTCGCTTGGGCGTGCTGTTCAAGGACATGATCAATAGGGTTGTAATTATCAACATTCATGGGCTTATATTCCAGTCACAGATTTTATAGATGACTGTGAGGCTACCAGGGAGCCAGAGGTACAAAGGTGTTCAGTTCAGAGTGTCTGGCCAAATGAGGGACACAAAGGCATTGAATAATGACCCACAGAAACCGCAGTTTGTTAAACGCTGCCTTCAAACCCCCGGAGATTCAAACCGAAATGCCAGTCTTAATAAGAAGCCACATCCATCCTCCATCCCTCCCTCCCATGCTCTCTCACTCAGTCTCCCTCCATCACTCTCTCTTTAACACACACTCTGACACACACAGAGGCACAAACACACAGACACATACAAACTCTCTCTGTCACTCCGTTCCTCCCACTCTCTCCCACTCATACACACATATTTGGACTCTCTTTGCCTCAGGGATACAGGGGATCATGACTGATTGACAGCCCGCTCAACCAATCATAATTACCAGCAGCTCCAAGAACAGAGCCTGCGATCTGAACAGGGATTGGCCTGTGTGTGTGTGTGTTATAAATGACGGTGGAGCTGGCAGCAGCGGAGCAGAGTGATGGTTGATCAGCTGAGTGATCTGCTCTCTAACTACGCTGGAGAAAAGGAAGGATAGACAGAGAACAGCCCCCACCCTATCGCTCTGCTCTGCACCCAGCATCTTTAGCAAGCAAAGACACACACACTCACACACACAACCAAGAGAGCCTCTCTCTACCTCTCTCTCTCTCTACCTCTCTCTCTGACTCTCTCTCTCTCTCACACACACACACAAACACACACACACACACACACACACACACACACACACACACACACAGTGGAACGGTATCAGAGCTGGAGCTACCTATCTCTCCCTCCCCTCTCCTGTTTCTCTCTCTCTCTCTCTCTCTCTCTCTCTCTCTCTCTCTCTCTCTCTCTCTCTGTCTCTCTCTCTCTCTCTCTCTCTCTCTCTCTCTCTCTCTCTCTCTCTCTCTCTCTCTCTCTCTCTCTCTCTCTCTCTCACACACACACAGTGGAACGGTTTTAGAGCTGGAGCTACCCATCTCTCCCTCCCCTCTCCTGTTTCTCTCTCTCTCTCTCTGCCTCTCTCGCAACGAAAGGAGAAGAAGACGCATGTTCTTGGAAATACACATGAAAAACCTGCTGTGATCTGAGTCTCACGCTGTCATGCTGGACTGCTGCTTTAAAGCATGTGGGTCCCAGGCATGAGGGGAACACCTGCTGCTGGTCCATACAGTTTGTGAAGGGACTCACTCCCACTGGTAAGTTTCCATCTATCTCTCTCTCCTATGTGTGTATGAGTCATGTGTGGTTGGTTGGGGTGGTAGAGGGTTGGTTTTCCAGTGTGACAATGCGGTAGTCCTTGAGCTGAACCTGTGTCTGTGTGGAGGGAGTTAGCAGCCGAGAAGGCAGAAGGCACAGCCTGCAGTTATGTGGGAGGCTTGGCTGAGGGTTTTGTCGTCGCTGCTTAAGGAAACGTTTGGATGAATATGTAGGAGCTGCAGAGGTTTTAGAGAAGGAACTGCCTGTTATTGGCACAAGGATGTATTTTGGAAGTGGGGAGAGAGATGTGTGGTTGGTGTTATCTCGGCAGCATCGCTCTACAGGTACATCTGAGAAAAATAACTAAACTGATGTATACTCGCCTCTGTGTGTCTGTCGGGGCTAGAACAGAAAAGAAGACAAGTAAGGGAATCTGCCGTCAGTAGAAAATACCAGAACTCAATGAGGTAAACCAGTAATAAGCCTGAAGTAAAGAAACCTCTTTCCGTTTTCACTGATAGATCATAACACATAAGTACTGTATAGAGTTGGACACTATTTGGCTGTGTGTGCCAAGAGGAGGAACATAGAGGTTTTCTAAGAGGATTTCTTTAGGATTTGTCCACGTCTTTAAGGAATCCAGGTGAGACAGGTCAAAATGAGGCAAGAGCTGGAGTGCTGGGCTGTGGAGAACTCTCCTCTAACCAGAGAATAATACATTCCCACCGCTGCCTGCCTAATTTACCAGAACAGCACACTCTCCCCCCTCTGTCTCTCCATCTCTCTCTCACTCTCTTTCACCTCATCTCCCTCGTTCTCTCTCGCCATCGCCCATCACTCGGCTGTATTTAGGGCTTGTTCATAATTAAACAACGTCACACTGAGGCATTTTTAGTGAGCAGCAGACCTCATTCAGCACAGTCACAATGTTAGCTACTAAATGGGGTCAGAAAGATGACTGCATCATTCTGTTTTCAAGAAGTAGCCTAATCATGCATAAAATGGTCTATTTCCATGCCAAAAATGCACCAATATCATGCTGAATAGCCTGGCTAGGAACAGATTTAAATAGGCAGTTGTCCTATAGTACTCTTCTATGGCCATCCTGCATTCCCAAGGTTCTCTATGCAGACTGGTGGGGACTGGAGTGATGAATCCACAAGAGAAAGCAGTACTGGTGCTTTATACGTATAAGACAAAAAAGTGAAAGTGTACACGTTGAATCTCTGATGTCACTCTGCAGACAGCACTAAAGCAAAACACACTGACTGGCTGTACAGAAACAAAGTTGGAGAGGAATAGAACGCTACAAGACTCTGTACCTCACACTCAACACCATTCCATGCATTAATAATGGCGGTAATGTGTGCATCTCTCAATAGACACTATTTAGTCTATCAAAAAATATATATATTAAGCAGGCTAATTAATATCAATTATGTGAAATAGCATTACTATCAGAGGGTTTCAATTAGTTACTAAAATCTTGACTTGAGATTCACATGCAAACCTCAAACTCCTGTGTATACCATACCTTGTCATAGCCATAGACAGATTTAGTGTGTTTGTTGTTGTTGTTAATTTGTGAGAACTTCCTTACAATCCTTTCATCGCTCAATAAAGAGTCAAATGAAAACCACGCCACACAACCTACCTACCCTACAAAATCCCCACTATGAGAATATTAGTGTACCGTAGCACATGGATTCAAGGGCTAAACATTTGATACACTGGGAAAACACATTCCCAATAGATACAGTATGATTCTGAAGCACTGTTTTTTTCAAAGTAAATCCCATGCATTTTACAGTCAGAGCAGCAGAGCTAGTCCTACCTGGGCCTGTGGAAAAGGGAATGTTGACAGCTAACACCCCATGCATTACCAGTTAATGTATTACATTAGGTATTTATGCAATGAGCTGTGATAGTGATAGATTAATCCATAGTGAAAAATGTATGTGTGGCGAGTTCACTGTACCCTGCAAAACTCCTTGTATATAGTGTATACATACAAATAACATCGTAAATCAACAGGCAGGTCATGTTTACATGTGCACCATACCTGTGTGTGTGTGTGTGTGTGTGTGTGTGTGTGTGTGTGTCTGTGTGACAGTAGACCATATGAGAGAGGGTAGGTAGGAGGAGGAGGGGGTTGGTAGGAAGCCTGGGGTAGTTGACAGCTTAACATCGATTCCTAATTAATTGTTGAATTGCTGCTTATTTGCAGGCAGCGTTGAGCAGATGTAAGGGGGAAGCGCTTCTCTTCAGATGTCATTATGCATGGATACCACACAGTGAGTTGGCCTAATGAATGTAGCCATACAGCTAATGCTAATGACAGGCACAGTGCTAGCATAGCTAATGCAGGCTTTCATGGTGGGCTGCTCAGGCAGCCCAACATATAGCAGGCTGTGATATTGTAGCAGGTAGCGCTATAGGGAACACGAGGGAGCAGGTCACGTTGAAAGGACAATTTTAGCTTGGACAGATTTAATGGTAAATCAATAAAAAGAGGTGGGGGCACTTACCTCACTCCATTTCCCTCACCCCACCTCCCCTCCTCCGATCCCCTCACCTCCCCTCCTCCGATCCCCTCACCTCCCCTCCTCCGATCCCTTCACCTCCCCTCCTCCCACCACATCTCCTCCCCTCCCCTTCCCTCTCCCCCTCACCTCTCCTCCCCTACCACCACTTACCTGACCTCCCCTCCCCTACCACCCACTCACCTCACCTCCCACCCCCTCACTTCACCTCCCACTCCCTCACCTCACCTCCCACCCCCTCACTTCACCTCCCACTCCCTCACCTCACCTCCCACCCCCTCACCTCACCCCCTCACCTCCCCTTCAAACTACAAGACTGATACTGAACATTAGAAAAGTCAACAACCCTGCTGATGCTTCACAAAGTGGTGGCACATTTAAGGCATTTCGAGAGAAAGTGGAGGATGTGACTGAATTGGACATCGGGCACCGATTAAAAGACTGTGTTGAGAGATGTGTTGCTCTACTGGGCAACTGTAAATGCACAAATAAAACACCACTTAGTCCCCAGCAGCTTTTAAATGGCCACTATTTCCATCCTCCATTTTGTCTGTCACACTGCCTCTTGTACATACCTGTTTTTAAGTACACATGCTTTGTTTCATCTGTCTACTCTATCCCAACCGGTGCACTCTAACCCCATTCTGTCACATTTCTTTGTGAAGTAACAATGACATTCATTCATCAACATTCTAGTTTTCACATCAACGTTAAAGTGGTGGAGTTCGCAACAGAGCTAATTTTCGTTCGTAGTCCAAAAAGCTATTACCATCCAAAGATTAATTAGGCTCAACAACATAAAGACCAGTAAGATCCTTTCAGATCTGTCACAATACCATGGTACATTAATGTGGCAGAATATCAGGGTGTCACTTTCCACTAGATCAAATCAAATTAAATCAAATCAAAATGTATTTGCCACATGCGCCGAATACAACAGGTGTAGACATTACAGTGAAATGCTTACTTACAAGCCCTTAACCAACAATGCAGTTTTTTAAAGAAAAATGTAAAATAAATAGTGTTATTTAAGAAAAATTTAAAATTAAAGCAAATAGCTAAAGACCAGCAGTAAAATAAAATAGCAGTAGGGAGGCTATATACAGGGGGGTACCGGTACAGAGTCAATGTGCGGGAGCACCGGCTAGTCGAGGTAATTGAGGTCATATGTACATGTGGGTAGAGTTAAAGTGACTATGCATGAATAGTAAACAGAGTAGCAGCAGCGTAAAAGAGGGGGATGGGTGGGGTGGGGTGGGGTGGGGGGGGGGCAGTGCAAATAGTCTGGGTATCCATGATTAGCTGTTCAGGAGTCTTATGGCTTGGGGGTAGAAGCTGTTGAGAAGCCTTTTGGACCTACACTTGGCGCTCCGGTACCGCTTGCCGTGCGGTAGCAGAGAGAACAGTCTATGACTAGGGTGGCTTGAGTCATTGACAATTTTTAGGGCCTTCCTCTGACACCGCCTGGTATAGAGGTCCTGGATGGCAGGAAGCTTGACCCCAGTGATGTACTGGGCTGTACGCACTACCCTCTGTAGTGCCTTGCGGTCGGAGGCCGAGCAGTTGCCATACCAGGTGGTGATGCAACCAGTCAGGATGCTCTCGATGGTGCAGCTGTATAACTTTTTAAGGATCTGAGGACCCATGCCAAATCTTTTCAGTCTCCTGAGGGGGAATAGGTTTTGTCGTGCCCTCTTCACGACTGTCATGGTGTGTTTGGACCATGATAGTTCGTTGGTGATGTGGACACCAAGGAACTTGCAGCTCTCAACCTGTTCCACTACTGCCCCGTCGATGAGAATGGGGGCGTGCTCGGTCCTCTTTTTTTTCCTGTAGTCCACAATCATCTCCTTTGTCTTGATCACATTGAGGGAGAGGTTATTATCCTGGCACCACACGGCCAGGTCTCTGACCTCCTCCCTATAGGCTGTCTCATCGTTGTCGGTGATCAGGCCTACCACTGTTGTGTCGTCGGCAAACTTAATGATGGTGTTGCAGTCGTGCCTGACCATGCAGTCATGGGTGTACAGGGAGTACAGGAGGGGACTAAGCACGCACCCCTGAGGGGCCCCCCTGTTGTTACCTACCCTTACCACCTGGGGGCGGCCCGTCAGGAAGTCCAGGATCCAGTTGCAGAGGGAGGTGTTTAGTCCCAGGATCCTTAGCTTAGTGATGAGCTTTGAGGGCACTATGGTGTTGAACGCTGAGCTGTAGTCAATGAATACCATTCTCACATAGGTGTTCCTCTTGTCCAGGTGGGAAAGGGCAGTGTGGAGTTCAAGAGATTGCATCATCTGTGGATCTGTTGCGGTGGTATGCAAATTGGAGTGCATGCTTCAGTGTTGCTTGCCTCGAAGCGAGCATAGAAGTAATTTAGCTCGTCTGGTAGGCTTGTGTCACTGGGCAGTTCGCGGCTGTGCTTCCCTTTGTAGACTGTAATAGTTTTCAAGCCCTGCCACATCCGACGAGCGTCAGAGCCGGTGTAGTACGATTCAATCTTAGTCCTGTATTGACTCTTTGCATGTTTGATGGTTCGTCTGAGGGCATAGCGGGATTTCTTATAAGCTTATAAGTTAGAGTCCCACTCCTTGAAAGCGGCAGCTCTACCCTTTAGCTCAGTGCGGATGTTGCCTGTAATCCATGGCTTCTGGTTGGGGTATGTCCGTACGGTCACTGTGGGGATGACGTCATCGATGCAGTTATTGATGAAGCCAGTGACTGATGTGGTGTACTCCTCAATGCTATCTGAAGAATCCCGGAACATATTCCAGTCTGTGCTAGCAAAACAGTCCTGTAGCTTAGCATCTGCGTCATCTGACCAGGTGCTTCCTGCTTTAGTTTTTGCTTATAAGCAGGAATCAGGAGGATAGAGTTATGGTCAGATTTGCCAAATGCAGGGCGAGGGTGAGCTTTGTATGGGTCTCTGTGTGTGGAGTAAAGGTGGTCTAGAGTTTTTTTTCCTCTGGTTGCACATTTAACATGCTGATAGAAATGAGGTAGAACGGATTTAAGTTTCCCTGCATTAAAGTCCCCGGCCACTAGGAGCGCTGCCTCTGGATGAGCGTTTTCCAGTATGGCCTTATACAGCTCATTGAGTGCAATCTTAGTGCCAGCATCGGTTTGTGGTGGTAGATAGACAGCTACAAAAAATATAGATGAAAACTCTCTTGGTAAATAGTGTGGTCTACAGCTTATCATGAGATACTCTACCTCAGGCGAGCAAAACCTCGAGACTTCCTTAGTATTAGATTTTATGCACCAGCTGTTGTTTACAAATATACACAGACCGCCACCCCTTGTCTTACCGGAGTCAGCCGTTCTATCCTGCCGATGTAGCGTATAGCCTGCTAGCTGTATGTTATCCATGTCGTCGTTCAGCCACGACTCGGTGAAAGTTTTTTATGTCCCGTTGGTAGGATAACCTTAGTCTTAGGTCATCCAATTTGTTTTCAAATGATTTAACATTGGCTAATAGGATTGGTGGAAGAGGCAGTTTACTCGCTCGCCGTCGGATCCTTACAAGGCACCCTGACCTACGTCCACGATATCTCTGTCTCTTTCTCATGCGAATGATGGGGATTTGGGCCTTGTCGAGTGTCTATAGAATATCCTTCGCGTCCGACTCGTTGAAGAAAAAATCTTCGTCCAGTACGAGGTGAGTAATCGCTGTCCTGATATCCAGAAGCTCTTTTTGGTCATAAGAGACGGTGGCAGAAACATTATGTACAGAATAAATGACAAATAACGAAAAAAAAACAGCTATCTTCTCCGGCGCCATTCAGATCCCCTTGGCGCAGTGGCACGCTGCACATTATTTCCCCTGTATACTGTAGCTGCAGCCTGCTCGTCACTCGCTGCCTGACTAGCTGGTGAATAAAACATGGTGGATTGGAACCACTTTATGACATGTCTACTACATTAGGAGGTGGCGGGAAGGAACACACTGCACTGTGGCCTGTGGGCTCTAATCCAGTACAGAGTCTGTTTCACTGTATGAAAAAGGACATTCATATTTTAGGTATATCACCCCCCTTTCTGCCGTACACCCCTAATCGATTTGGAGAATGTCAATATTCAGCACTTAAAAGTGGTAAAATATAGTTGAGTACAATACTTTTTGGTGAGGTAGACAGCTTTCATATGGCTATACTGATTTCCCAGATATTCTTTGTTAGCATAGCATAGAGACTTTGTTGGCAGTCTCTACGGGGGTGCCACAGGGTTCAATTCTCGGGCCGACTCTATTCTTTGTGTGTATCAATGATGTCGCTCTTGCGGCTGGTGACTCTCAGATCCACCTCTACGCAGACGACAACATTTTGTATACATCTGGCCCTTCATTGGACACTGTGTTAACAAACCTCCAAACGAGCTTTGTGACCTGTACGCTCTCGTTGGCTGGCCCTCACTACATATTCGTCGCCAAACCCACTGGCTACAGGTCATCTATAAATCACTGCTAGGCAAATCCCCGCCTTATCTTAGCTCATTGGTCACCATAGCAACACCCACCCGTGGTATGCGCTCCAGCAGATATATCTCACTGGTCATCCCCAAAGCCAACACCTCCTTTGGCCGCCATTCCTTCCAGTTCTCTGCTGCCAATGACTGGAACGAACTGTAGCTTACCGATCAATGCACCTGTACACAGCCCATCTGTAATTAGCCCACCCAACTACCTCATCCCCATATTGTTATTTATTTTGCTAATTTGCACCCCAGTATCTCTATTTGCACATCATCTTCTGCACATCTATCACTCCAGTGTTAATACTAAATTGTTATTATTTTGCACTATGGCCTATTTATTGCCTTACCTCCATAACTTACTACATTTGCACACACTGTATATAGATTTTCTATTTTTCTATTGTGTTATTGACTGTACGTTTTTGTTTATCCCATATGTAACTCTCTGTTGTTGCTGTTTTTATCGCACTGCTGTGCTTTATCTTGGCCAGGTCGCAGTTGTAAATGAGAACTTATTCTCAACTGGCCTACCTGGTTAAATAAAGGTTAAATAAAGAAAATTAAAAAACATAGTGCATTGTTATCCTAATTCCCTATTTTATAGAAGTAACAAACACAACTCTATTTGTGTAGTCTTTGATGGGATTTCTGTATCTGTGCTGTATTTGTGTAGTGTTTTAAAAAAGAGTGCTGCCTTTGTACTGTGCCTAACTGTAGCATTTGGGACTTGTGAATGCAATGCACTCTCTACTAAGTGGCAAGCGGCTGAAGCAGGCTGTGTGTGGACTGATCCCTCTGTTTCCTCAGCCCAAATGAGTCCACAGAGGTCAACACTCTGTGACTTATTCGCACAATCAATTGTTTCCTCTTACCACAACCTCCTGGCCTCTAGGTAGAGGAGGAGAGAGAGAGGGGTGGGGGGGGGGGGGGGGGGGGTGGGGGGGGGAGGAGAGATGGGGGAGAGAGGGAGAGGTTAAATAATATATTAAGTAAGGGGGGAGAGAGAGGAGGAGAAAGAGAAGGGGAGATAGAGGGGGAAGGGGGAGGAGGAGAGAGGGGGGGAGAGAGAGGTTAAATAATACATTAAATAAGGGGTGTTCTGATGATGTTATTATTTAACAGCTGCAGCATATTAAACAAAACACAAGTGGAAAAGAAATCCCTAAGGGAGCTAAATAGGATAAATAATTAGAAAAAACGTTATGCAAGTCCATGGCGTTATCATCCGTGTTAAACACAAGCAAGGAGTGGAAGCTACCCGTCGGACACAAGCCTTTCCATTGAAATGGCATCACAAAGCAACAGCAGCAGCTTTCCAATGCATCTTCACCTCATCTCAACTATTCTTTCCGTAACTAAACATGCTTTATTTACATCATGTTGAAAGAACATTTACCACCACTCAAACCTCCATTTGATCTAATTATGAGCGGAAGGCATGTGAGTGAAGTAACGGCAGGCTCTTAGCGTTAAGTGATAAAAAGGGAAATTAGCATGAGCTTCGTGGAAGCAAAAGGGAGAGCGTCAATACATGCTCTCCTTATTAGCATGGGGGTTGTTTTCTTTTAAATATATTTTTCTGATCTACTGTGAAAAACATATTTACATAATATGGTTACATACACTCTCCCACCTGGGCCATGAGGAGGAATCTCTTGCCAATAAAACCATTCCCATGTATGAAACCATAAAATAAAGGTGTCTGAAAATGGTCGTTGCAAATGATAGATAGCATTACCACACTTAAGTATTTATTTCGACACTTGATATAAATAGCTTAGAAATGAAACACCAAATATGTGTGAATATTACACATGCTGTATAATATCAGGCACAGAGCAGCTTGGACAGAATCTGAACACAGGTCCTACACAGATGGCTGAGCACGAGAGCGTTAGGCACAAAAAAAAGAAACAACCAGAAAAAATATCTTTGCAGCTTGATTCCACCTGCGTGTGTTGACTGACTGCCATAAACAAGCTAATATATGCACGGTGCTCTGTCATAGTGTGTCTTCATCAGCAGCCCTGCTGTTATAGCCTTACAGACAGCTTCATCTACTAACGCACACAGAGCCGTGGCTTCTGCACTCAAGGTCACAAATGAATCAAAGCATCAATATGTGCAGTCGACACAAGCAAACCCCCGGCACAGACCTGTCACCTGTAGGAACAACTTTGATTCAACTCCTCATAAATAATGCAGGAGAGGATGACGAGACAGAACAAGACCTGTAGCAAGCTTCAGAGATATTTTGGGAGAATCTGAAATGCCTTGAGGTCATATACTTCAGGTGAAGTGATCATGGGTGGTTGTGTGTGAGTGCGACAGTTGCTTGTGCATGTGTACATGTAGTTCACAACGGCAGAGTTAGGGTGGATGACGGAATTCAGCTAATTAGGGTGTATGGTAAAACTGGGATAGTCTCTGGCTCACAATGTTTTAGCTGTTCAAACTGTTCTTGATGCAAAGTTTTTGGGAAGTGTTTTGGGGGATTTGCATTATTGCTATGAGCAAGATATGAATCGCTGTTTAAAATTCCAGATCCTCCGGCAGATCTCTTGCCCTGCAGTGATATTAAGTGACTCCAAAGTGCTATTGTGTGCATCCAAAATAGCACCATATTTCCTATATTGTACTACTTTTGACTAGGTCCCATAAGGCTCTGGTCAAAAGTAGTGCAATAAATAGGAAATAGAATGCCATTTGGGACGCATCCATTATTAGCCACCAACCTGTCAAATAATATATATAAGGTCAAGTCAATCATAACTCATCATTTTGATGGTGAAGTGAAAGCAATACAATCAAACGAGCGCAGAGTATATGTCTCAATATCCCTAAATGTCAATATATGCTTCAGTCTCCCAATAATGCCATGTAGTACTGAGTGTATTTTTTCTGATATTTTTCTCCCCAGATGGAAATTGACACGACGAGTGACAGTGATTGAGGATAATAATGATGGAAGACAGAGTAATCCATCCCCAGCCCAAGCCAGAGCGTTCCTCCTCAACCCTTCCTGCGCTTCACCGACAGCCTTCCTGAAGGATACATTGACCTTCACACATCCAACTTGCCTGACAACCTGGCACAGGGTAAATTGAAAGGTTGTTCTTCTCCTCTCTGCCAAGGACTAGGCAACGACCACAACAGGGCCAAAGCTTTAGGGAACAGGCATCAGCAGAAATCCGTTCTGTCTCACTGCAGTAACAAATGAGCCTTTATTTGTGAAGTTAACAGTGCTAACAGCTGACTCCATAAGGACCAATTTCTAGCTCAAGGTAATAGGAGGCCAAGATGAAGAAGAGCGCGTTCTTGGCTTGTTTGTTAGCGGAGCTAGCTCTGACTGCCTTTGTTCTGGCCTCAGAGGGGGGCGCTGCTCATTGCCCTGCATTGTGTCGGTGTGAGATACGACCCTGGTTCTCTCCAAGCTCTATTTATACCGAGGCTCCCACGGTGGACTGTAATGACTTAGGCCTATCGACACTGCCGGAGAGACTGCCCTCAGACACACAGGTGCTATTGTTACAGACCAACAATATCATCAGCGTTGAGAATCCTTTGGATTACCTGGCTAATATCACAGAGATAGATTTATCCCAGAATAACATATCCTCTGTGAGGGATGTCCATCTGGGTCCTCTTCCCCAGCTGCTGTCACTACACATGGAGGAGAACTGGGTTCAGGCCCTGTCAGACAGCTGTCTCCCATCCCTGCCCAACCTCCAGGAGTTCTACATTAACCACAACCTGATCTCATCCATCAGTCCTGGTGCCTTTAGAGGGCTGGGGAGGCTACTGCGGCTCCATCTCAACTCCAATCACCTCAGGGGCATCAGCAGGGTGTGGTTTCAGCCTCTGCCCCGCCTGGAGATCCTGATGATCGGGGAAAACCCCATCGTCCAATTGTCAGACATGAACTTCAAGCCCCTGGTCAACCTACGCAGCTTGGTTCTGGCCAGGATGAATCTGTCCGAAATCCCAGATGACACTCTGGTCGGCCTCGACAACCTGGAGAGTGTCTCGTTTTTCGACAACCTGTTTGACAGAGTCCCCCAGGCTGCTCTGAAGAAAGCCAAGAGCCTGAAGTTTCTGGATCTCAACAAGAACCCCATCGAGAGGATTCAGAGAGGGGACTTTGTGGACATGTTCCACCTCAAAGAGTTGGGCATCAACAGCATGCCTGCGCTGGTGTCCATCGACAGCTTCGCCCTCAGCAATCTCCCTGAGCTGACCAAGATCGAGGCCACCAACAACCCCAAGCTCTCCTACATCCATCCAAACGCCTTCCACAAGTTGCCGAGACTCGAGACACTGATGCTGAACAGCAATGCTCTCAGCGCCCTGCACCACAACACCGTAGACTCCCTGCCCAACCTGCGTGAGGTCAGCATGCACAGCAACCCCATCCGCTGTGACTGCGTCATCCGCTGGATCAACATGAACCAGACCGGCGTGCGCTTCATGGAGCCAGATTCCCTCTTCTGCGTGGAGCCGCCGGAGTACCAGGGCCAGCACGTCCACCAGGTCCACTTCAGGGAGATGACCGAGATTTGCCTCCCGCTCATCTCGCCCGGGAGCCTCCCAGATCAGGTCACCGTTGGGAAAAGGAGCTCGGTGACGCTTCACTGCCGGGCATTCGGAGAGCCGGAGCCAGAGATCTACTGGGTTACCCCCTCCGGGGACAGAGTCCTGCCCAACAGTGTGTCTGATAAGTACTACATGCATCCCGAGGGGACCTTTGACATCTATGACACTACCGTGCTTGAGGCAGGGCTGTACACCTGCGTCGCTCACAATCTTGTTGGTGCAGACCTCAAGTCTGTGTTGGTGGTGGTAGATGGATACTTTCCACATCCTTCTGATACTGGTAATGCTTTACATGTGGACGTTAGATCAGTGCAGCCCAACTCTGTTTCAGTGTCTTGGGATAATACTCATGGTGGTCTTATATCCAATATAAAGTGGTTCACAGTGGCGAATGCTAAGCACCCCTCCATGGCATACACTGCTAGAGTACCAACTGATGTGAAGATGTATTGTCTCACTCATCTGAACCCCTCCACCCAATACCGGGTGTGTGTGGAAGTCACGAGCATGCAGCTCGGACACAACAGGGACTGTGTCAATGTCACCACAAAGGGACTGGCTCACCCCGTAGAGAGCAGTGAGAAGTGGGACACAGTGGTGATGGCTGCATGTGCTGTGCTTTTCATCGTGGTCGCTGTGGCTTGCTCCATCATATACACGTCTCTGCAAAGCCAACAGTTTTACAGGAAGTTGATGGTGGACCAATCCGAGTCATTGCTGGGTCCTCTCACAGAACTCTGTGTGGCTGGAGTCAAGGTGAGAGCGACCGTAATAGACTTGCCAGACAACTCCATGTAATGAAAGAAACGTCCTTGGAGCAGGAAAATGAATGTTCTGGATTTTAAACAAGGTGAAGGAGTGTTGGACACAGAACAGTGTGATTCATGTGCCCTCTTTTCATGACAGTGACAGTACATCCTGTTCTGGAACTCCTGGAACTTGGAACACATGATGGAATCAGAAGCCGGCGCCCTCACGCATATATACGTAACCAGCTAATCCCAGACCCACAGACTCTTTTATACAACAGATTTGTGTCATTGCAGCAAAAACGTGCACAGACAGGTATCTAGATTGTGATATACGTGGCTACTGGTCGGTCATTCATGCAGTGCAACTGCAATAAAGCACAGCACGAAGACTGTGTCGTCTCTCTCAGTTATTGACTTGAGATGTCTTTGTGGTCCACAATGAGGAATATTTTCTGTGCTGTTTAAATAACACTCAAGGGCCATAAGTAAGAAATACCACTTGTATACAGTTTATAATGGGCAAAACTTGTTAGACTAGTAGACAATAACAGTGTATATGTAAACAATTTTATGATCAATATTTTTTTTTTCATTAAAAACAGTACATTGTCTATTAATCGAAATGTAATGCTTTCTCTTACTTACTTGAAATTGTAATTTACGAAAGACCCAACTTCAAGGATGACTTGCTTAGAACAATCTGAATACGATATTGGGATGCTCTGAAAGGAAAAATCTAAGCTTCCTTCATCAATAACATTCAGTTGTCCATGAAATGCAAAATGTTATAATTCATAAATATGAATCCCATAAATCTTTCCTTATCACTGTCTAAACCATGCAAAAGGAAAACAGTGTGATGTAGACAAACACAATTACTGGGACTGCCCTTGAAGGCGGACATTTTAACATTGTTACTAAAATGCAATCTCAGGCAGGACAACGTGTTTTGGCAATGACTGGGGAGTAGGAGAGCGTGTGTGTTTGTGTGTATATAACTTACACACTGTACTTAATGTGTATGTGTGTGTGCGGCATCAGAGAAACCCATTGACTTTGAATTGCATTATATTCTCTTTCATTAAAAAACCAATATGGATTCCTAACATAAACCTCACAGAGGTGATGAATCGGCGTCACATGCGGACTGATGGGAGGCATTTATCAGAGGGACTCCGCCATATATCAACTGAGTTTCAGCACCTTGGACAGGGCTTTCAGAGTGGAGACATTTGTCACCGCCATGGGAGCTAAAATATGACCCATTAGAGCGCAGGTAGTGCATAGGTCAGCGATAACACATGGAGGCTACTAGCACCGGAGCGCGGTGTGGTGCGCACCTTCCCTCCGTGACACTGGTGAGACACGGACGCCATTACAGGAACATCTCAGCAACTCTCGGGCTCGTTTGTTAAGCACTTCACATTGAAGCCGCCCACCAAGAGGGGAAGGAGACAAACAGAGCGTAAAACGAGGACAAGGTGCCTACTAGGGCTAGAAGTCAGTAGGAACAGGGACAGGATAGACAAGGAGCAGGTTTGACATGTTGAAGGTGGAACAACAGTACTGCTGTAGGTATTAGAGATGTGTGTATGTTTTTATTTGACTGCACAGCGAGATAATTGCACAACAAGATAACAACAAGATAAGAATGCTTGTTAAGCGAACTTGAGTCTTTAGTACATTCCCTGGTTCATTAGGGTAGCTTACTTGAAAGGAGAGCTCTCAGAGAAGAACTGACAGGACCTCCACTGAGGTTTCTACACATATTTTTTACTCCTCCGTTCGCCTAGTTTGAACTCCAGATAACCCCACTTGAGAGCAAATTATGTGTCATTATGCAATCCACTCAGAGAAAATGAAATAATATTAGACATCTCATAAAATTTTCACACATGCAAAAAAGCTATTTTCCAATAAAGGCCCGATGGCAATATGCCCTTCTGTTGTTATTGTTTTGCACCACCCGGGGGCACGCACTATGGTGAGAAAAAACAGGAGAGAAACTGTTATATCAGTTTAGGATTCCTCACATAAACTCCTACAGTTCCATATTACAAGGAATTTTAACTGTTAAAATTCCTTGCCATAATAGCACTGAGAAACTGTTTCTAACAATAAACAAGTTCAACCCCTTCGGATATCGATGTCTGCTGCACACCAGTGTCAACCAACATGGAAAAAAATGTAGGTGCCATATCTCTCAGTGAATCAAGTTAATATTGGTCCGAGGGGGAGTGTTTAGTGTTAAATCACCCAATCCCTCACCAGTAACAGTACAAACACCGTTGGGCGGTCATCTTGTATAGATATGATTAACCCACTGATCATTATCTCAGGGAAATACGCCCTGCATGACAAATGGGGAGATCTGGGAAAATTAGCAGGCAAAGTAATAAATTGTTGTTTTTAATATCATCTATCAGCCAGGACAGAACAGTGTTGGGTTGACTGCACATCTGCAATTAGGATATTATCATTGAAGGCGGCAAATTCTACACAGAGGGAATTCAGAGATTTATGCAGTGATTTATGTGAAAATATGGGATACAGGTATGTAAAGCCTTGAATGGTAAATGTATAATCCTTGAATATTTACCCAACAACCAAAGAAATACAAACAACTCAACTCGTCCAATTTCGAAATATTGCCCCATTATCCGGCTGTTGTATTTGGGCCAGACCTCCTGCTCGTTGCTTGGAGTAGCCAGACCTCCTCTGCTCTTGTCCTTCTAGACCTGTCTGCTGCCTTTGATACTGTGAACCATCAGATCCTCCTCTCCACCCTCTCCGAGCTGGGCATCTCCGGCGCGGCTCACTCTTGGATTGCGTCCTACCTGACCGGTCGCTCCTACCAAGTGGCGTGGCGAGAAGCTGTCTCCGCTCCACGTGCTCTCACCACTGGTGTCCCCCAGGGCTCATTTCTAGGCCCTCTCCTATTCTCCCTATACACCAAGTCACTTGGCTCTGTCATATCCTCACATGGCCTCTCCTATCATTGCTACGCTGACGACACACAACTAATCTTCTCCTTTCCCCCTTCTGATAACCTGGTGGCGAATCGCATCTCTGCATGTCTGGCAGACATATCAGTATGGATGACGGATCACCACCTCAAGCTGAACCTTGGCTAGACGGAGCTGCTCTTCCTCCCGGGGAAGGACTGCCTGTTCCATGATCTCGCCATCACGGTTGACAACTCCGTTGTGTCCTCCTCCCAGAGTGCGAAGAGCCTTGGCGTGACCCTGGACAACACCCTGTCGTTCTCCGCTAACATCAAGGCGGTGACCCGATCCTGTAGGTTCATGCTCTACAACATTCGGAGAGTACGACCCTGCCTTACACAGGAAGCGGCACAGGTCCTAATCCAGACACTTGTCATCTCCCGTCTGGATTACTGCAACTCGCTGTTGGATGGGCTCCCTGCCTGTGCCATTAAACCCCTACAACTCATCCAGAATGCCGCAGCCTGTCTGGTGTTCAACCTTCCCAAGTTCTCTCACGTCACCCCGCTCCTCCGCACACTCCACTGGCTTCCAGTTGAAGCTCGCATCTGCTACAAGACCATGGTGCTTGCCTACGGAGCTGTGAGGGGAACGGCACCTCCGTACCTTCAGGCTCTGATCAGTCCCTACACCCAAACGAGGGCATTGCGTTCATCCACCTCTGGCCTGCTGGCTCCCCTACCTCTGCGGAAGCATAGTTCCCGCTCAGCCCAGTCAAAACTGTTCGCTGCTCTGGCACCCCAATGGTGGAACAAGCTCCCTCACGACGCCAGGACAGCGGAGTCACTCACCACCTTCCGGAGACATTTGAAACCCCACCTCTTTAAGGAATACCTGGGATAGGATAAAGTAATCCTTCTACCCCCCCCCCCCCTTACCCCAACCCAAACCCCAACCCCCCCCCAAAAAATAAAAAAAATAAAACATTGTGAAGTGGTGATCCCACTGGCTATAAGGTGAATGCACCTATTTGTAAGTCGCTCTGGATAAGAGCGTCTGCTAAATGACGTAAATGTAAATGTCAATGTAGCCTACGACATAAAAATGGAAATGTTCAAATTTTTCAAGCTTTCCTCAAACTGCACCCTTGGGCTTCAAGTAATTATTTCCCCACTCAGTGGTCCATTAAGTCAAAACAACACTGGTGACTTTGTGCGATCTTGTAATGGGGCATTGTGTGATTTTAAAATTCTAAACTCTGAAACAGGGATCCTTAATCTTTGCTGATAAACTGGATATGATTATGAACAACTAAAAACACTGGTTCTCTTATACTTTTGATTAGTTTTTGAGTGTTTGAATGGGAGTTGAAGACAGCTCTCCCTTACTCACTTTTATACCCATTCTTTTACAAAATGATATTGGATAAAACAGAAATAAAACGCAAACAAAGGGAGAAATGGCACTCTCTCATATTGGCACAACCAACCAGTGAGTGTTTTGTTTCTGAGGAGTTGCAGCTCACCACAGGAAGCAGGAAATAGGAGAACTCTCACAGAGCTTCACTAGAACTAGAACTACCAAAGTCTTTTGTAATATAATAACTGAGGAGGAAATTGTATTTTATGAGTCAATCCACAGTTTAAAGCAGGAAGCGGGCAAGCACTCCAAAGCATTCATTACTGCTGTACAGACCCACACTGTGGGCAGAGTGATGGAAGTCAGCAAGCAGCTACATTTGAAGCTCCTCCGCTAATTCATTTATACTGAGCAAAAACAATTTCAACGATTTTACTGTTATACAGTTCATATAAGGAAATCAGTCTAGATTAAGGAAATCAGTCTAAAATACACTAGATTCATTAGGCCCTAATCTATGGATTTCACATGACTGTGCAGGGGCGCAGCCATGGGTGGGCCTGGGAGGGCATAGGCCCACCCACTTGGCAGCCAGGCCCACCCACTGGGGAGCCAGGCCCAGCCAATCAGAAATAGTTTTTCCCCACAAAAGGGCTTTATTACAGACAGAAATAATCCTCAGCACCCCCACCCTCCCCATCAGGCGATCCCGCAGGTGAAGAAGCCGGATGTGGAGGTCCTGGGCTGGCGTGGTTACACGTGGTCTGCGGTTGTGAGGCCGGTTGGACGTACTGCCAAATTCTCTAAAATGACGTTGGAGGCAGCTTACGGTAGAGAAAATAACATTAAATTATCTGGCAACAGCTCTGGTGGACATTCCTGCAACTTGAGACATCTGTGGCAGTGTGACAAAACTGCACATGTTAGAGTGGCCTTTTATTGTCCCCAGCACAAGGTACACCTGTGTAATGATCATGCTGTTTAATCAGCTTCTTGATATGCCACACCTGTCAGGTGGATGGATTATCTTGGCAAAGGAGAAATGCTCACTAACAGGGATGTAAACACATTTGTGCACAGAATTTGAGATAAATAAGCTTTTTGTGTGTATGGAACATTTCTGGGATCTTTTATTTCAGCTCATGAAACATGGGACCAACACTTTACGTGTTGCGTTTATATTTTTGTTCAGTATACATACCGGTAGTACCATATTCATCATCAAACATGATTACAGCCTCTCTTCAATGTAAAATATCACTTCCTACATACATACCCAGGAAACATCTAATGAAAGGCAATTATGAGCGAGGGCTCTACAGTATGTAGGATGTGAATGTGAATATATCAAATGTATAGTGGTTATATCCATAGGATACATTATCCATATGATACATTAAATTACATTCTATTTAGTTCTATCATGGTTATATCTGTAAGTGATGAGGCTACCATAGCTAATCCACCCTTTAGAACTGTATAAACTGTGTGATAACGTTATTAATGATTCCCAGAATGGCTTTAGTTCTGGTTGACAGTCAATTGTCACCTCACATGTAGGCCTACAGTCCATCACAGGAGGCTATATCTGCTTTTTGTTCACTGAGCAAAGAGCTTCACAGTAGGGGGGCAACTGTTACTGCAGCAACAACAAACTAAACACAAATGTATGTGCATGCACATGCACAGTTCACAACCCTGGCATTAGTGATGATCATTTTGAGTTGATTCCTAGTTAATTACCAACTCTATTTACACACAGCTCCCTAATCTCTTCCTGGATCCTCTGATCCCAGCGCTTCTTCATGGCTCCTGCCAACGTGAGCGAGCGCTGAGCGCCGAGCGGGCGGGCGTGGCTAGCTTAGCTAGCTCTCAAAGGGGGGACTGAGAGAATTCCCTTATCCCTCTTCCAGCAGCGTATGTGGAATTCAAAGCAGCGAGCGGCGCTATGCTATGCAGCTGCCTGCCACCAAAGGCCCTGCTATGATTACACATTCCGTAATGAATAATTTACCTTTTCCTAATGACCCGTTAAGCTGGTTCCTTTAAACACCGTCTTCCTCCTCCTAGTGCGGTGATTATAGCAGGTAGCCAAGGTGAGAGAGGTAGATTAGAGGGAATTACCAGTGGCTCAGGAGAGGTTGTCAATCCCATAGACCGACCGCTGTAGCGAGTGCTGCTGGGGCATCACTCTCATTAACGCTGGACCCAACCCACCATGTTGGTCAAATGAAATGTCACCGCAGCACATTAACACAAGTCTGATTAAGCCTTGGAAACCACACTGCCACCAAGAGACAAACAAACTCTGTGTTAAATGGTCCTTCCATTCATCTGCCAGACATCATCTTAGACAAAGAAGGTTTGCTTTCCTGAGGGAACATCATAGTGTTCTTAGTAGTCAACAACTTCACCACAATCTGAGATGGCCTTGTACCTGCCAGTTATACCACAACCTGTTAGAGACGCTCACAGAGTACGCTACTATTACCACTAAAGCACTGTAAGTAAACCAGCCACTCACAATGTTCCTTAGAGTATAGCAGCACCTTTTTGGGGGAGTATTTCTTGTCGCAAGAATGGCCCTCTATCCATGAATGTTTTTCTGCACACAGAGTGCTGTATAAACATTGGTCTGAGCATAGAAGCTTTATAAATGCACTGCTCTCTGTGACTTGCGTTTTCAGCGCGCTCAGTTTGCAGGGCTTTCAGGTCGCTGGGATCCTCTCTGGAACGGGCTCCCATGCTGAGTGCACTTGATGGATGGCATTTTTGCTTAGAGGAGTGGAGTGCTTGAAACTAAATAATTCCTCACACCCGTACAGCACATCACTTCCCATTCTGGTAGTAAGTGGGTAGCCTATGTGAGTGAGTGCATCACACTATAGAGAAAGATCACAGCCAAGAAACACACGCCGCTCTTTCGTAATGACGATAATTGCATTTAGCACTAATTGGGTATTTAAATTATTTGAATTGTAAATGAGCAAAAACGGGAACGGTTAAAAGCTCTTTGGGACTCACTACAAAGATCATTTTGGAGCGGCATCCTTATCAACAAGTTCGATTGGGGGACAGAACAGAGTGATGCAAACAGTCAATGTGTAGCTACTCAAACACTAAAACTGAGATGCTGGCTCAGTCAGTGCCGTTTCACCAGTGTCAGTTTCACAAAACCTTCATATGTAAACCACAAGCTCAATACTGCAATATGATACCATTAAGCTGAGAGAGATGCATCATGTGAACATTAGGGAGACAAATGCAACTGCTGCTGTCACCAAAATGGGCCTGGAAAGAGACTCGCCAAAAACAATACACCAACCAACAGTCTCCCCAGCAGGGCCTATTTGAAGGTGACTATTAAGTATTGGCTGAAGATAACAGCATCAATAAGGACTAAAAGCTTAATGTGTTTGCGTGATCCGTATCACTTAACGCCTGCCGTCCCGCCGACCGTCCCTCTGCATGCTTCTAAATCAAAGACCATTTGGAGGAAGTGACAACTTCAACAGCTCTCCTCACAGAGGCAGAGCCTGCTGTGCCATAAATCTGTAATAACCAGATGGCTCATCAGTTAAAACCTGTCTCGTCAGTTAGGAAAAACAACAAATTATCCTCGAATCAATCAGTGAATCAGGAAGAGTCTCGGCCTGCAGACTGCAGATGCTGGGCATCAGCTACTCCTACTGCTATCCTAGAGCTGCCACCACACCACTACTGTTTCTACATTTTTGTTAACAGTCTGATTTAAAGCAGCCAACATAACAGCACATAAAAGCTGTAGTATCTGAAGATTCTATGACTTTGGCTGAGGTTTGCATATTCTGCTTTGCTAAAACATCTGGAAAACATTACTATAGGGGCCCCCTAAAACAGAGGAGAGTCTGTTATGTGAAGGCCAGGGATTGGTCTATAAAAAACCACCCATATTATGTTGCATATTATAATTACCATGGTTGGAACAAAGGACGGGGGGGGGAATAACATATTAGAGATTGGGTCAGTTGTTCTCCAGATGTCTGCAGGAGTCTGTAAATTGATACTGTTATCGTTGATGTAATAAACCATTATAATCAAGGACAGTATCAGCGGATTTCTTGTCATCACAGCATGTCAGCATCGTTGTCTCGACACTACATTAATGGCGACGAGGAATTTGGGACGTGTTGCGTCTTTTCTCAGCGTTCCATTCATGGGCTCCGAGCTGACTCTCGCTCCAGAGTCCGGCAGATAAGGGTGAGTTTTCTCACCACTTTGGGCACTGGTCAGTTCGTGTGCTTGTGTGTGTGTGTGCATTGAAGAGATGTACCGTCAAAGGACTTGCGTGTGCGCTTTGCTGTTATTTGCTGTGTGATGAGAATCCATTCTAAATTTCTACATTTGTTTGCGTTGGGAACAACGCAAACAGGGGGGAGTGTCTATAAGAATTGATAACACTGGGCACAGGGATATTTGGCTTGAATAAAATTAAAGGGAAAAGGAATAGAATGAAGGAATAGAATAAGGAACTAAGGAAAATGTATACTAATTAGGACGTCGCTGATTTAAGGAAGCCCTCAAACGAGGCGATCATTAGGATGGGCCGAAAATCCTGAAAACTTACTAGGTTGATTTTTAAGGTCAGTTCTGGGAACTGGAGTTTGTGGTAGATACATTCCATTGTAAGTTACCTCTCGACATATAGTTGACGAGGTATATGTTCGAAGTAACCTCTCATTGAATATCTGCAACTCGAGGTAGCAGAAATTTAGGAAGGAACGATGAGAAATAAGGAGCGACGGTAGCATGCTTTAGAGTATCGTATGAATGAATGCATTGTTGTTGATTGAATTATTTTCATGTGTGTGTGTTAGAAAAAAAATAAAGACGTCTCTGTTGTGCTTCAGCAGACTCATGTTATGATAAGATTTATGTTAGAGATATATACATATATATGTTTTGGTTGAGAACAGGGGTTTTAGTTTTTTGTAAGGGAATATGTTAATTACGGTTAAGAAACTATGAGCCCCCTGGGAGGAAGTTAAGGTTAAAATCTTATGAGTCTCTATAAAAGAGAACGTTTAATAATTGTTAAAAAACTATGAGCTCCTGGGAGGACGATTATTTGTAATGGATAAGAAAATAACTATAAATCTGCAGATTAGGATAAGTGAAGTTAAGAAACTTCGAAGTAGGATTTGTGTTCTATGTTCTGTGTTGGTTTGTGAGTTTCGTTAAGTGTTACTGTTTGTCTGTGTTGGAAATAACGGAGGGACAGCTGGTCTGTCTGCTTTCTGTTGTTTAGCTTGGAGAGAGCTGCTTGGGAGCTCCTCTCGCTTTGAAATCGCATTGGTGAATGAACTGCGCATGCGTGGGATTTTATGAGTTTAGAGTTACGTAGAGCAAATATGCCACTCCCCTGCCTGCACTGAGCTGCTGTGACATGCAGACAGAGAAGAAAGGGGGAGACTTACACACGAATAAAGTATTCTGTTTGTTAAATCGGGGGTTGCTTAACTATGAAACTATTTGATTGAGATCTATTGAATGTATAAATGAGAGATATGTTGACGGATTAAAAATAAAAAATAAAAAATAAATAAATAAAATAAAATGTTATTGCGCTATTTATAATATTCCTGAGTTAAGCTGTTTGCTTATTTCTCAGCGCAAATGTGAACATAGGTATGTCTAAAAGGGTATCGTATGGTTGAAATAACCCAGTGAGTGCATAAAAGACCAAATTCTTGTCTGTTCCTTTTGTTCTTCTGTCATGTGAGAGACGAGAAGGAGGAGACAGAGAGAGAGAGGAGGTGCTGACAAATGCGTCATGCGACAGTGTGTGCTGCTCCGGATCCAGTCCAATCAAGGCCAGTACTGCTCTGTTCACAAAACTTACTTTCCCATAAAGGATATTGTTGTCAGTTTGGCACCGATGTGGATGTGATGAGGAGTCAGGCGCAGGACACAGAGGTTTAGTCCAACAAACTTTACTATAGTAAAGTGAACAATAATCACTACACGACCTCGAAATACAGAGGCGAGAACAGTACGCAACATGCGTAAAACAAAATATGTAGAGCGCAAAACACGCAGCTCAAACGACACGCGGACAACAACACACAATATAACTAACACAAAACAGGGAACTTATAGGACACGTAATTAGGACACAAACAGACACAGGTGTACCAGACAGACCAAAGCAATCAACACACGAAACATACAACGGTGGCAGCTAGTATTCCGGGGACGGCGAACGCCGAAGCCTGCCCGAACCAGGAGGAGGAGCAGCCTCGGCCGAAACCGTGACAGTACCCCCCCCTTGACGCGCGGCTCCAGCCGTGCGCCGACCCCGGTCTCGGGGACGGCCAGGAGGACGCGGACCCGGGCGCGTGGGATGCCCACGGTGGAACTCTGTCAGGAGGGATGGGTCGAGGATGTCCCTCCTAGGCACCCAGCACCGTTCCTCCGGACCGTACCCCTCCCACTCCACGAGATACTGGAGACCACTCCTCCGGCGCCTCGAGTCCAATATAGTCCGGACCCTGTACGCCGGTGCCCCCTCGATGTCCAAAGGGGGTGGAGGGGTCTCTCCTATCTCCTCCTCTTGGAGTGGACCAGCTACCACCGGCCTGAGAAGAGACACACGGAACGAGGGGTTAATATTTTTGTACTCAATAGGCAGTTGTAATCTGTAACACACCTCGTTCAATCTTCTCAGGACTTTGAAGGGCCCCACAAACCGCCGACCCAGCTTCCGGCAGGGCAGGCGGAGGGGCAGGTTTCGAGTCGAGAGCCAGACTCGATCTCCCGGTGCGTACACCGGCCCCTCACTGCGGTGGCGATCGGCGCTCGCCTTGTGTTGACGGATGGCACGCTGCAGATGGACATGGGCAGCGTCCCACGTCTCCTCCGAGCGCCGAATCCACTCGTCCACCGCAGGGGCCTCGGTCTGGCTCTCGTGCCACGGTGCCAGGACCGGCTGATACCCTAAAATACACTGGAAAGGTGTTAATCCGGTGGAGGAGTGGCGGAGAGAGTTCTGGGCCATCTCTGCCCAGGGGATATACCTCGACCACTCCTCCGGCCGGTCCCGGCAATAGGACCTCAAAAACCTACCCACATCCTGGTTCACACGTTCAACCTGCCCATTGCTCTCTGGGTGGTACCCCGAGGTAAGGCTAACCGAGACCCCCAGGCGTTCCATGAACGCCCCCCAGACTCTGGAGGTGAACTGGGGACCTCGGTCGGACACAATATCCTCGGGGACCCCATAGTGCCGGAACACGTGGGTAAAGAGGGCCTCGGCGGTCTGTAGGGCAGTAGGGAGACCCGGCAGTGGGAGGAGACGACAGGCCTTAGAAAACCGATCCACAACGACCAAAATGGTGGTATTACCCTGGGAAGGGGGTAGATCGGTCACAAAATCCACCGAGAGGTGGGACCATGGTCGTTGTGGAACGGGCAGAGGATGTAACTTACCCCTGGGCAAATGTCTAGGTGCCTTACACTGGGCACACACCGAGCAGGAGGAGACATAAACCCTCACATCCCTGGCTAACGTTGGCCACCAGTATTTCACGCTAAGGCAGTGCACCGTCCGACCAATACCAGGATGTCCAGAGGAGGGTGATGTATGAGCCCAAGAAATAAGCCGATCACGAACCTCGAGCGGAACGTACGTCCGCCCCACAGGACACTCGGGGGGAGTAGGGTCGGTACGCAGCGCCCGCTCGATTTCCGTATCGACCTCCCATACTACCGGAGCCACCAGACAAGACTCCGGCAGTATGGAAGTAGGCTCAATAGACCTCTCCTCTGTGTCATACTGCCGGGACAGGGCATCTGCCTTACCGTTCTGGGACCCAGGGATGTATGTGATCTTAAAAACAAACCGGGTCAGGAACATGTTCCACCTAGCCTGACGAGGGTTCAATCTCCTAGCTGCCCGGATGTACTCCAGGTTACGGTGATCAGTCAGAATGAGGAAAGGGTGTTGAGCCCCCTCAAGCCAATGCCTCCACACCTTTAGGGCCTGGACTACAGCTAACAGCTCCCTGTCCCCAACGTCATAATTGCGCTCCGCCGAGCTGAGCTTCTTAGAGTAGAACGCACAGGGGCGGAGCTTAGGTGGCGTGCCGGACCGTTGTGACAGGACTGCCCCAATACCGGTCTCGGACGCGTCCACCTCTACTTGGAAAGGCAAAGAGGGATCCGGATGCGCCAGCACCGGGGCCGAGACGAACAGGTTCTTCAGCTTGACAAATGCCCTGTCCGCCTCAGCTGACCACCGCAAGCGCACCGGACCCCCCTTTAGCAGGGACGTAATGGGAGCTGCAACCTGTCCAAAGCCCCGGATAAACCTCCGGTAGTAATTAGCAAAACCCAAGAACCGCTGCACCTCTTTTACGGTGGTTCGAGTTTGCCAATTACGCACAGCCGCTACCCGATCTACCTCTATCTCCACGCCAGACGTGGACAACCGATAACCCAAAAAGGAGACGGACTCCTGGAAGAACAGGCATTTCTCTGCCTTGACATACAAGTCATGCTCCAACAGTCGTCTCAATACTCGGCGCACCTGGGCTACATGCTCGGCTCGTGCAGAAGAATACACTAGAATGTCGTCAATGTACACCACTACACCCTGCCCATGCATGTCCCGGAAAATCTCGTCAACAAAGGATTGGAAGACTGAAGGAGTATTCATTAACCCGTATGGCATGACGAGATACTCGTAATGACCCGAGGTGGTGCTAAATGCTGTTTTCCATTCATCCCCCTCCCTAATGCGCACCAAATTGTACGCGCTCCTGAGATCCAACTTTGTGAAGAACCGCGCTCCGCGTAATGACTCCGTCATCGTCGCAATCAGTGGAAGTGGGTAACTGTATTTTACTGTGATCTGATTGAGACTACGGTAATCAATACACGGGCGCAATCCCCCGTCCTTCTTCTTCACAAAGAAGAAACTCGAGGAGACCGGAGAAGTAGAGGACCGTATGTATCCCTGTGCCAAGGACTCGGCTATGTAAGTCTCCATAGCCGCAGTTTCCTCTTGAGACAGGGGATACACATGACTCCTGGGAAGAGCTGCTCCGGTCTGGAGATTTATCGCACAGTCCCCCTGTCTATGAGGAGGTAGCCGTGCTGCCCTCGATTTGCTAAACGCTAGTGCTAAATCCTCATACTCGGGGGGAATGCGCAGTGCGGGCACTTGGTTCAGACTCTCTACCGAGGTCGCCCCTATGGAAACACCTAGACATCTCCCTACACACTGGGCAGACCACTCCATAAGAGCCCTCTGTTGCCACGCTATGGTAGGATTGTGGGTGCTTAACCAGGGAAGCCCCAACACCACTGGGTACGCAGGAGAGTCAATCAGATAGAACTGAATGATTTCCTCATGACCCCCCTGCGTCGTCATCGTCAGCGGTGCTGTGACATCCCTGATCAGACCCGACCCCAACGGCCGGCTGTCTAATGCGTGGACAGGGAATGGAACTTCTACCGGCCGAAGGGGAATTCCTAACCTAGCACAAAATGCCCGATCAATAAAGTTCCCAGCTGCGCCTGAATCTACTAGCGCCTTATGCTGGGAATGAGGTGCCACCTGTGGAAAACGCACAGGAATACTCATGTGACCAACAGAGAGCTCTGGGTAAGTGGGGCGCCTACTCACCTGAAATGACTCCCCAGTGCGTGACCTGTTGTCCCCTCTCTCAGAAGACCCTCCCCAGCACCTGGCCGCGGTGTGTCCTCCACGGCCACAGTTGGTGCAGGGGGTGGCCCCCCTCGGGTTCTCCCTCCTCCTCTCTCTAGCGCCAGCACCCCCGAGCTCCATAGGAATTGGCTCGGAGGTGCTGGAGGATGGAATGGACGACCCCCACTCGGGACGTCCGCGGGTGGCCAGCAGGGTGTCAAGCCGGATGGAGATGTCCACCAGCTGGTCGAAGCATAGGTTGGTGTCCCTGCAGGCCAGCTGACGACGAACGTCCTCTCGCAGGCTACACCGGTACTGGTCGATGAGGGCCCTCTCATTCCATCCTGCATCCGCAGCTAACGTCCGGAACTCCAGTGCGAACTCCTGTGCGCTCCTCTTCTCCTGTCGGAGGTAGAACAGACGCTCCCCCGCCGCCTTCCCTTCAGGTGGGTGATCGAAGACTGCCCGGAAGCGGCGGGAGAACTCAGCGTAGGTGATGGTAGCTGCGTCTATTCTCCTCCATTCGGCGTTGGCCCACTCCAACGCCTTTCCGGATAGACAGGAGATGAGGGCGGAGACGCTCTCGTATCCCGAGGGCGCTGGGTGTATAGTAGCCAGGTATAGTTCTACCTGCAGGAGGAACCCCTGACACCCGGCTGCAGAACCGTCATATGCCCTCGGGAGCGAGAGCCGAATACCACTGGGTTCCGGCGCTGAGAGAGGAGGACTGACCGGTGGTGATGGGATGGTGTATGAGGACGTGGGCACCTCTCCATTAGCCAACCGGTGCAGAGAATTGGACACCTCGCCCAGAACGGCCTCCAGTTGCCGGATCATGGAGTCCTGCTGACTGAGCCGTTCTTCTAGCGACCAGGTTGTCGTCGCTGATCCTGCTGACTCCATAGATGGTGTGTTGTTCTGTCAGTTTGGCACCGATGTGGATGTGATGAGGAGTCAGGCGCAGGACACAGAGGTTTAGTCCAACAAACTTTAATATAGTAAAGTGAACAATAATCACTACACGACCTCGAAATACAGAGGCGAGAACAGTACGCAACATGCGTAAAACAAAACATGTAGAGCGCAAAACACGCAGCTCAAACGACACGCGGACAACAACACACAATATAACTAACACAAAACAGGGAACTTATAGGACACGTAATTAGGACACAAACAGACACAGGTGTACCAGACAGACCAAAGCAATCAACACACGAAACATACAACGGTGGCAGCTAGTATTCCGGGGACGGCGAACGCCGAAGCCTGCCCGAACCAGGAGGAGGAGCAGCCTCGGCCGAAACCGTGACAATTGTGTGTGCCTAGCATATTTCATGTTGTGACAATTTAACAGGGACTTGGCAACAGACTGATCAATTGATGTAATTAAGAATTGCACATTGGAGTTTTTTTGTGCATGAGTTGGTTTGATTAGAGTTGTGTTGTAAATCCAGCACTGACATTATTCTGTAAAATTAAGGTAATTGGGTGATTATTAAGCAATTGGTTTGTGAGTGCTGTAGTGTTGGTGGATTACAGGTCTATCTTTTTTGGATTGCTCTGAAGTTGACTACTTTCCTTTACTTTTCCTGATTGGATGTGGTAAGATTGCCACTAATCAATAATTTGGTAAAATAAAAGAAAAGAAAAATAAATACATTAATTAATAATATAAAAAAAACATAAGCTACATAGTCTAAATTATTTTTTGGTTTACAAATTTATTGGTTAAAAAAAAAAATACAAATAAATTCACAATAAAGGAATATAAAAGAGTTGTTACAATGGGGAAAAAGGACAAGCAGAACAGCAAAAAGACCCCCACCTTACGAGGAAGAAGTAGAGTTTAAGGACGTCTATCCTCAGCTTCCAGTGATCATTCAGGAGGGTGATTATTGCATCAGAGATGAAGATGAACGAATAGTAGAGAGAGGAAAAGCAGAAACGACCATAAAGATGAATCCAAACTCCAAAAGTAAGAAGAAAACGAGATGTCTGGAAACTAAGGGTGGAGTGAGGTTCAGGAGGATGGAACTTGAAGATGATGATGATGATGATCAGAGTGATTCAGAAGAGATCATGGGTGGATATGACCCTGTGATCAGACGGAGGTTGGCCAGAGTGGAAAGAAGGGGTGATGGAAGTTGGAAGAAGAAGGATACAATAGATTCGATCTCTGATGAAAGTGAAGATGGAGACAGCGATGAAGATTTGGAGATTAAAGGTGCTTCATGTTCAAGAGGATTTTATCCTACAATGAAGAGAGCGCAAGTAAGAAGATGATGCCAGTGATAATTCAAGGACAGAACCTGGAGTATAAGCCTTTGCAGAATATGTCAGATATACTTGAGAAGCTGCCTACTCTTCAAGATGGAGCATATCCTTGGATTTCAAAATTGGAAGAAATTATGGTGGGAACACAGTCTGCCATAGGAGACATTAAGAGACTTTTGGCTAATCTCCTTGGGATTCCAGGTATGGAAGACATTTTTCAGAGAGCTGGACTTAATAGATATGTAGGGACTGCGGTGAATGATCCTGAATTGTTGGCTGCAAGTAGAAATCAGCTGTGGAGAGCACTGAAAGATACGTTTCCAACAAATGTGCATCCTGACAACATTCTGATTGACCCACTAGGACAACAAGAAAATCCGAGAGCCTATGTATCAAGAGTTCATCAAGTGTGGAGAAATATTACCGGAAATGATCCAGATGTGAGTCAAATTGAGCAGTCAATTTTGAGAGCTAAACTGCAGATGGGACTGCCCTCACCAGTAAGGAGCAAACTGGCAGAGGTGGTTGGACTTGGAAGCATGACAAAAGGTGTCTATAAAGATCATATAGCCCATCAAGTGGATCTATACAGGAAAAATGAACACAACCAGAAAGAACAGGACCAAGAAACTCTCAGAAAACTCAATCAAATATAACTGGTGGAGAATAAGAAGGAGAAGAAACAAGCTTTGGTTATGCAGAATCAGTGTGCACCAAATCAACAATCACTGCCACAGCTTCAACCGAACCAGGTCAAATGCAATTGTACCAGCCACCAATAGCGGTACCAGTTGTTTCATATCCATAGCCAGTTTCTGGACAGACACAGAATTGGAGAGGAAGAGGACGAGAAGGCTTAGGAAGAGGAAGAGGAGGAAGATTTAAGCCATACTTCCAGCAATCTTCAGAAGTGTGTTATAATTGTGGACAGGTTGGTCACTTTGCCCGTGAGTGTAATGGGCCAGGAGGAAACACCAGAGGGAATTTCAGAGGAAGATACAGGGGCCAGTCAAGATCATCTGGAGGACCGGTGAACCCTTATAGGGGCCCGGAGCAAGGATTCTAGGGGTGCCCAGAAGATCCGAAAAGGGGGTGTCAGCTGGTAGCATCAGGACCGGAAAAAGATCCAACAATTGAGGTGAAAGTAAACAACCGACCATTGGAAGTGATGGCGGATAGCGGAGCTGCTTTCATCTGTGTTCAGCCTGAAGATGTTACACATCTCACCAGGGGCGGTGTGTTCATTAGGGCGATATGGGCGACGCACTGCCAAACGGGAAAAGGAAGGGATTTTTTTTCTAATCAATTATATCACGGCAACAGTAGTTATCAGTGTTCTAATCTAGACGTCTGATCTGCCACTAAATGTCCAATCAGGCTAAAGTCGTGCTTCAAATGGCCCCGCCCCTTTTGGGGCGATTTCAGTCAGGTTGAAAATCGCCCAGGAGTCTCTCATAGACTCTCATGTAAAATCTTTTTTTTTTCAAATATCAGAGCTTTCAAAACAATCTCTATGGGTTCCGGGAGGGCTTGCACTTACGCGCTTTCGTCATACGTAACATAAGTAACCATGAACATAACTAAGAAAAGAGTGGGTAGCAGCGTCAATCAATTCACGTACTACTGTCAAGATAGCTAGCTTTGCGAGGCAAAGATGAAACTGAGGGCTCCACCAACCCTGGTATTTTTCTTGGACTTGTCAACTTTGTGGCACAATTAGATGAGGTGTTTGATGACCATCTTAAAAATGCTAAAGTTTTCAAGGGCACATCAAAGACCATTCAAAACGAGCTACTGGAGTGTATGCTAGCGGTCATGAGGGAACATATTGTGGAGGAGGTGAAGTCGGCGAACTTCGTAGCTATCCAAGCTGACGAGACCACGGACGTTTCTACACAGACACAGCTGGTGCTTGTGCTGAGGTACATAGATAGCAACCACAAAGTGCAGGAGCGCTTTTTTGAGTTCCTTCCCATCTCGGAATCAACCTCAGTCTCAATCGCCAGTGTGCTTTTGGAGAGACTAAACGGTCTTTTTGCCGACGACGAGAAAGTCAAACTCATTGCGCAAGCTTACGATGGAGCCAGTGTGATGAGGGGAGAGAAGGCTGGTGTGCAGCAAAAGGTGCATGAGCATTTCAAGAATGCCCATTACGTGCATTGCTATGCGCATCAGCTGAATTTGATCATGCAGCAAGCTAGAACAGTTTCAGTACAAGTAATGTAGCCTCTCTCTCTCTTTGTCCCTCCCAGTCTGGCTCTTTAACACACACACGCCCAAATCAGTTCACAGTTGATGTTGTTTAAAATAGTTATTTTTCATTTTAAAAAAAGTAAAAAAATAAAAAAAATCTGTTCATGTTCATTTTTACAAATCTATACAATTGGCCAGAATATGGTTGTTCATATTTACAAATCTATACAATTGGCCAGAATATGGTTGTTCATTTTTACAAAGCCATACAGATAGCTGTGTTTACCTTTTCTATAAATTATTTTCAAATTCTGTTTTCAGGCAAAATGTCTATCACTGTTCATTTTCACAAATCTATACAAGAGGGCATAATATGGAAGTCTATAAAAATTTCTTATTACCAATAACCAATCAATGTTTCCAGTAGCCTCTATCAAAAGCTCCTGCTTGCTTGTTGTGAATTATGCTCAGGTGCACATATTTCCAATTCAACCATGAGGCCTTTTTGAAGCAAGTAATGTGTATATCAGTATTGACTTATATGCTGCCCCTGTCTTCATGTTGTTGCTGGACATATCTTTTTTAAAATGTGTGTTGGTCACCTAAATCATCAGAAAAATTGCCCCCCCTGAGAATTTTTTCAGGAGCCGCCACTGCATCTCACTATGTCAAATCAACTAATTAGGACAATGGGATTTGAGGGAGTGAAACAGCTGATTCCTCTTTCGGAACCAATTGAGCTCTGCTATGAAAATCAGAAAATTAAAATACCCATACTGGTATCAGAACATACACCTATTGCATTGTTGGGAAGAGATGCATTGTGTAAATTGAACTGTACAATAAAATTTACACCAGACGGCTGTCTGGTAGAAGTGCCAAAGGAAAAGGTTTACCAATTGTTGATGACGACAGAGATGGATTCTTCTTCAGTATTTTGGATTGGAAATCTCAGTGAAGATTTTTTGAAGCAGGCTAAGATATGGGAGAAATTTATTGTGGCAAATATGCCAGATGCGAGGCTTCGGGAATATCAATTTCATTGTACGCTCAAGTATTTCAAGAATGCTGCCCAATCGAACTCAGAGGAATGGTTGAGTCATCAACCAAAGAAAGTTCAACCCAGCTCATGTTGAATAATTTTAGGACCACAAGGAGCAGCTATGAAGATAAACACAGACGATTATCTGGATAAAGAATTTGAGATTGAGAAGAGTGTGCCACCTTGTTGGTTTCTGAAGGCTATGAGCAGAAGCAAATAGGAGAAATGATGACAGAAGCAGAGAAAGCTGTTTTCGTACCGATGAAAGAGAATTTGGGGATTTGGAGGAGTGAAGATCAGCGATTTCTCAAAATAATGATTTCGGCTCAAGGACAAGGAGAGCCAAAAGCTGTACGGATGACACATGAATCTATTTGCAGTGCGAAGATGGATTCAGACCCTATGAAAGAGGAGATGTTGTAACAAGTTCCAGAATGTTTGTGGTTTCAACACAGTACCGATATTGGACTTGTGAAATCAGCCCAATTGAGGTGAAAGTTGAACTTCGACCAGGAGCCAGACCTCCTTGGAAGAATCAGTATCCATTGAAAGATGAAGCAAACCAAGGGATCGAACCACAAATTGAAGGACTTTCGAAAGCAGGTGTTTTAAGGACAATAAAAAATCCTCAGAGTAACAATCCTTTGTTGTCTTTGGAGAAACCATGAGGGGTTGATAGTAGCGCCTCTAGACCTATTAGGTCTGATGATTCAGGAAGCACATGGGTTAGCTAATGTTGCAAGGGGGGAGGTTAGGAGAAAGATCACAAAGGAGTATGGTTTTTGGGCACCATATTTGCTTTAACAGGTTGACTATGTCATAGGCAGGTGAACAATCTGTCTGAAAATAATGTTTACAGGGGTGTGACTGTTATTCTTGGTTACATTCCTACACCAAGAGGTGCATAATATGTCCAACTAAGCTAAAAGATGCTCAATCGGTTGCAAAGTTTTTGTGTAAAGAAGTCATACGCAGGTGGGGACTTCCCGATCAAATATCCTCAAATTAGTGGGAAAGAGTTTTGTGGATAAATCAGTTAAATGGTTTTTGAAAAAATTGGGGGAAAAGTCAGACTAAAAAGTTATGAAAACTAGGGTTGAAATAACTCTAGGAAATGTTGAATATCTGATTGTGGGATAATTATATTATTGTGATATTTAGTGTTTTGTTATGAATCAAAGGGGGGAAATGGAATGTGATTCATTTTATATATCATTTTATATATCATTTTTATATTATTGTTGATATTGATGTTTTAATTTGCATGTGTTGTTTTGCAAAAGATACTGGTTGGTGTTTTCTTTTCTTCCAGAAGCATATGGGGGAATGTGTAGAGTGGGATTCAAATACTCAAACATGGACAATGTGAATGGACTGGAGGAAGTGGAACAAGGAAGGTGTGGAAATGTTCAGATTCCATCATCAACGTTGCATTAAAAGTCGACACTGCTGAGGAGATGCAGTGTAGTGGACTACATTCCAGTGTCTGCAATGATATATAGACATATTTGCATGTGTAATACATTATTTGTGTCATATTCTTTCTGTATTAATTTTTGAAGAATAATTTTTTCTGTTGTTGGGTACATGTGGGGACCTCAGATGTTTTTGTTTATTTCGTGGAAGCTTAGGGATATTGGGTCTAGGCAGGGACAGAGAGAATCCACAGGAGGGTCCGATGGGTCGACCAGCCTGAATGTGGACATTTTTGATTGTATTTTGTTTTCTGAGGCTTTCAATTGCAACATAGTTTAAAATGCATTGATAAAGATTTATAAATTGATCTGGAGTACTTAGGTGGTCGCCTGGGGCAGAGGGGCCGTGAGAGAATTTTACTGTCTTGATTGATTGATGGATATTTGGAAAGAAAGCTGCCAGACAGGTTTTTTGCTCTTACACTCCATAACGATTTGTTTACACTTCATAAAAATTTGTTCACACTACATACATTTTGTTTTATTGTTAAAGTTACACAAGATTTGTCATAATCCTATTCTTTTTGTTTTCGAGACTTAATTAGTCTCGAAGGGGGGAAATATGTAGTATCTGAAGATTCTATGACTTTGGCTGAGGTTTGCATATTCTGCTTTGCTGAAACATCTGTAAAACATTACTTTAGGGGCCCCCTAAAACAGAGGAGAGTCTGTTATGTGAAGGCCAGGGATTGGTCTATAAAAAACCACCCATATTATGTTACATATTATAAATACCATGGTTGGAACAAAGGACGGGGGGGAATAACATGTTAGAGATTGGGTCAGTTGTTCTCCAGATGTCTGCAGGAGTCTGTAAATTGATACTGTTATCTTTGATGTAATAAACCATTATAATCAAGGACAGTATCGGCGGATTTCTTGTCATCACAACATGTCAGCATCGTTGTCTCTGACACTACAAAGCCTTTTGAGTGCTACTACTGTTAAGTAGGACTCTGTTAATGGTGGCCCATCTATTCAATTCATCTAAGAGTGGATGCACAATGCACCCAGCAGTAGCCTCCAGCAGAGTGCATCCAGCCATCCACCATTACGGACTGGTCGTCATATTATCTTTATAAATGATGTGGCTTTCTACACAACCTCCTCTCCTTTGTCAAAGGACATACAGTCACGACCAAAATTATTGGCACCCTTGATAAAGTTGAGCAAAAAATACTGTATAAAATAAATAATACAAATACTGAGATACAGTATATATACTGAACAAAAGTATAAACGCAACATGTGTTGGTCCCATGTTTCATGAGCTGAAATAAAAGATCCCAGAAATGTTCCATACGCACAAAAAGCTTATTTCTCTCAAATTTTGTCCACAAATTTGTTTACATCCCTGTTAGTGAGCATTTCTCCTTTGCCAACATAATCCATCCACCTGACAGGTGTGGCATATCAAGAAGCTGATTAAACAGCATGATTATTAAGGACAATGAACACAATTTCCTTTTATCTATGCACAGAGATACCGTAATGAGTTCCTGAGGCCCATTGCTGTAACATTCATCCGCCGCCATCGCTTCATGATTCAGCATGATAATGCCCGACCCCATGTCACAAGGATCTGTACACAATTCCTGGAAGCTGAAAATGTCCCAGTTCTTCCATGGCCTGCATACTCACCAGACATGTCACCCATTGAGCATGTTTGGGATGCTCTGGATCTACGTGTATGACAGCGTGTTCCAGTTCCCGCCAATATCAGCAACTTCATACAGCCACTGAGGAGGAGTGGGACAACATCCCACAGGCCACAATCAACAGCCTGATCAACTCTGTGCGAAGGAGATGTGTCGAGCTCCATTAGTCAAATGGTGCTCACACCATATACTGTCTGTTTTTCTGATACAAACCCCTACCTTTATTTTTTAAGGTATCTTTGACCAACACATGCATACACATGCCCTCCCAGGCCCACCCATGGCTGCGCCCCTGCACAGTCATGTGAAATCCATAGATTAGGGCCTAATGAATTTATTTCAATTGACTGATTTCCTTATATGAATTGTAACTCAGTAAAATCGTTGAAATTGTTTAATGTTGCGTTTATATTTTTGTTCAGTGTAGCATGCAAAAAAAGGGGAAATGATGTTATTTTATAACATTGCTCAAAGAAAAAATATAAATACTCTAAAAGACAGGTGTCAAGATTATTGGCACCCCTGTTTTCAATACTTTGTGCACCCTCCCCTTGTGAGGATAATGATTTTTAGCCTCATGTTTTATGAGATTGAAGAACACATTGGGAGGGATATTAGACCATTCCTCCATACAGAATCTTTCCAGATCCTTGATATCCTTCTGTCTGCGCCTATGGACTGCCCTTTTTTTTTTTAGGGGGTAGATCAGCTTTAATATTGCAGATAGATTGTAGCTTCCATCAATGTAATTGTCTGCATCATCTTCAATCCCCCATATATATGTTTTAAAATATATATAAATATATACAGTACCAGTCAAATGTTTGGACACACCTTTATTTTCACTATTTTCTACACTGTAGAATAATAGTGAAGACATCAAAACTATGAAATAACACATATGGATTCATGTAGTAACCAAAAAAGTGTTAAACAAATCAAAATATATTTGAGATTTGAGATTCTTCAAATATCCACCCTTTGCCTTCATGACAACTTTGCACACTCCTGGCATTCTCTCAACCAGCTTCACCTGGAATGCTTTTCCAACAGTCTTGAAGGAGTTCCCACATATGCTGAGCACTTGTTGGCTGCTTTTCCTTCACTCTGCCATCCGACTCATCCCAAACCATCTCAATTGGGTTGAGGTCGGGGGATTGTGGAGGCCAGGACATCTGATGCAGCCTTCCATCACTCTCCTTCTTGGTAAAATAGCCCTCACACAGCCTGGAGGTGTGTTGGGTCATTGTCCTGTTGAAAAACAAATGATAGTCCCACTAAGCCCAAACCAGATGGGATATCGTATTGTTGCAGAATGCTGTGGTAGCCATGCTGGTTAAGTGTGCCTTGAATTCTAATTAAATCACAGACAGTGTCACCAGCAAAGCACCCCCACACCATAACACCTCCTCCTCCATGCTTTACGGTGGGAACTACACATGCGGAGATCATCCGCTCACCCACACAGCGTCTCACAAAGACACAGCGGTTGGAACCAAAACTCTCAAATTTGGACTCCAGGACACATTTCCACCAGTCTAATGTCCATTGCTCGTGTTTCTTGGCCCAAGGAGGTCTCTTCTTCTTATTGGTGTCCTTTAGTAGTGGTTTCTTTGCAGCAATTCGACCATGAAGGCCTGATTCACACGGTCCCCTCTGAACAATTGATGTTGAGATGTGTCTGTGACTTGAACTCTGTGAAGCATTTATTTGGGCTGCAATTTCTGAGGCTGGAAACTCTAATGAACGTATCCTCTGCAGCAGAGGTAAATCTGGGTCTTTCATTCCTGTGGCGGTCCTCATGAGAGCCCGTTTCATCATAGCGCTTGATGGTTTTTGCGACTGCACTTGAAGAAACGTTCAAAGTTCTTGAAATGTTCCATATTGACTGACCTTCATGTCTTAAAGTAATGATGGACTGTAATTTCTCTTTGCTTATTTGAGCTGTTCTTGCCATAATATGGACTTGGTCTTTTACCAAATAGGGCTATCTTCTGTATACCCCCCTACCTTGTCACAACACAACTGATCGGCTCAAACGCAATAAGAAGGAAATAAATTCCACAAATTAACTTTTAAGAAGGCACACCTGTTAATTGAAATGCATTCCAGGTGACTACCTCATGAAGCTGGTTGAGAGAATGCCAAGAGTTTGCAAAGCTGTCATCAAGGCAAAGGGTGTCTATGAAGAATCTCAGACATAAAATATATTTTGGTTTGTTTAACACTTTTTTGGTTACTACATGTGTTATTTCATAGTTTTGATGTTTTTACTATTATTCTACAATGTAAAAAATAGTAAAAATAAAGAAAAACCCTTGAATGAGTAGGTGTGTCCAAACTTTTGACTGGTAGTGTATGTTCAATAACAGAGGTAGTACAGCCATTCACCATAGGCCAGAATTTAACCGTTTGCAAGTACATTGAGAAAAAAATCCACAATCTGCAACAATTGAATTCCTGCCCTAGTCTTTGTACACAGCATGTACTCAAATGCCACAGAGTCTTTTACATAATTTGACAAAGAGAAACATAAAAGCACCTTAATAGGATTCATTATTCTATACATTATTTAAAAAATCACATGGCAACAACATGCGTACTGTGAATGTTTTATTAGCATATGACATTTTATTGTAGTAATTGGCCCAGCATTCTCTTTATTATATGGTCCCTGAAGGTTTTTCTCTGAATCGTATACATTTTGAAATGCTGTCTATGCTATACTAAGAATATGTCACAAGTTAGTTTCCTCTCATGAATTCCAGGCTACAGTATTTTCCAAATGTATATTCCTGAAGACAAAATGTATAGCGAAAAGTAACACGACCTTCTGTTTGGTACAGAGGTTGTTCAGCACAGAGTGTGTGTATGTGCGTGTGGGTGTGTGTGTGTGTGGACATAACCCCTGTGTATGTGGAGGGTACCTGTGTACTACCCAGCCAGCCAGAGCCAGGACAATGCTCTCTCCTCTCCTCCATGCTGAGACAGTGGGGTGGGTTTTTCTCATGAATCCCAGGCGTTATGACTCTATATTCCTGCAGCCAAAATTGTTAGCTAACACACTGCCCTCTGTACATTACAGAGGTTGTTTAGCACATTGAGTTGTGTGTGTAGACATTACCCTTGTGTCTGTGGAGATAACCTAGTACCTACCCAGCCAGGACAACTCTCTGTCTCTCCTCTTCTCCATGCTGAGATAGTGGGGTTGGTTTCTCTTTCCGCCAGGTGTCGTGCCATATGGAAGGAGTGCTGGTGTCAGACCTCCGGTGTGGAGTGATTTATGTAGCGCTTGTTTTATTCTCTGCTCGGCGAGCTGCCCTTTGAACCAAGGCCTCTCTATTACTTCCATTATTTTATTGGTGCCTCTCCTCCTCCTCCCTCTCTCCTCTCCTCTCCTCCTCCTCTGGGATCACAGCTCTATCTTTCATTACGGCCACTTAATATTTCACCCCATCTTTCATTATCCGCCGGCTGGAGAGGTGTTTGAGATGTTACACTGCTTGAAACAAGCAGGTGTGTTGGGAGATGCACCGCAGAAACCACACAGCAACTTGTGTCCGCTAAAAAGGTGTGTGTGTGGGGGGGGGGGGGGGGCAGAGAGAGAGAGAGAGAGAGAGAGAGAGAGAGAGAGAGAGAGAGAGAGAATACAAGGGCGAGTAGTACAGGTGATGAGACACGCTACTCATTAATGTAAAGAAACAACTGTAGGACAAGAATCAGTATAACTCATCATAATATGGCTGTAACCATTTATTTTCCAGCTGAATTTACACAAAATGAATTCATTCATTACTGTTACCAGTTGATGCAGAGCAAGGTTTCTCAGAAGTAGAGTACAAAAGAATAGTCATATCAACAGCCGAGAGACTTTATGGAAAGGGTAATCAAATTGGGAAACACATTAATTTATCTATTCACTTTCCATGCTGTCTTGAGCAAATAGGGTCACCAGCCATGTTTAGAAATTGTTCAGTCACTGTTTTCAGTTTTCAACATTACATTGCCACACAGAATGATGCTTTGAATGTCACCGTGGCACAAGAAAACCCCCAGAAAGATTAATTGAATGGTTCTCTCTTTGGTTCTCTCGCTTTTTTTGAGTCTGTATGTGTCCAAAACATTTGTTGACTCACTCCTCAAAGACTATACAACTCAATGGCAGGAAACGATTCTCTCTGGCCTCCAAAAGTACACCCTGGCTAAGTCCCAAATGGCACCCTATTCCCTTTGGGCCCTGTACTACATAGGGAATAGGGTGCCATTTGGGACGTAAGCCCTGAGCTCATCCGAGGGAAGTTGTAATGCTATCAATCTCTGAGGCATTTAACCAAAAGCAGACTGACTCCACTGTTCAGACTAGACTGACCCATTGATCTAACCACACTGGGCTGCTTACCTAAGGTGACATATCTAATGGTACACAATGCTGAGGCATTCTTTAGAGGGAAACAGCACATTAGGACTCAAGATGCTTTGTTGTTTCTCTTGGAGATAGCTATCAGATAATGGGCTTCTTTGGCATTCTTTCAAACTGTCATTGCCGGAATTCACTGCTGATTAACTTCCAGGTGTTTGAATGTGAGGCTTATATAACATACAAAATCAGGAAATGTCACGAACATCAAGGCAGCTCTCTTTTCAGCACAGCAAAGAAAAGCATGTTTTGAAGTATTAAGGTGTGCCAGCACTATAAAGAGTTTCAAGGAATTGGGTGCTAATCTGAGTATGGGATGTTTTGTGTAGATTTGGTATTTTCTTGACTCAGATGTAGTGACCATTGTCCAAGTTTGTTATTCATATGCTTTAAGTTCTTGTGAAGCAATCTTCACAGCTTGCTTGCTTGTTTTTCCTCCCCCAGATCCAGTCAAACCCCTTGCATCCTGTCATGTTTGCTGTACTTTGAACCTCCAAAGCTTTATTTTCTAGATGGTTCTATCAATAAAGGATGGGTTTTTGCCTTATTGTGTGATAAAAATGTAAAATAAGCACTTTTCCCCAGCTGCCTCGTCTCAGTAAAGGCCCCTCTTAGCTGCTCTGTCTCTCTCTGGCTATGGAAAGCTCCATTATGCTTTCTCAGAAATAAGCTTCCTGCTCCTCTCTCTTTAGACATGTTCACGTCATTTTTCATGTAGTCTACATCTCTCCAGTTCCTACATACAATTATAGTCACGACCCAAATCATTTGCACCCTTGATAAAGATGAGCAAAAAAGACTGTGTGAAATAAATAATACAAATACAAATAAGGTAAAACCATGTAAAATCCATTTGTCATCCATCACCACGGGGAAAGGCAAAGAACTCACAAATGAAAATAGTCAAATGTTTGTTGACTTTCATAAATCAGGCAATGGGTACAAAAAACAATTATACCACTATATATATATATATACACTACCGGTCAAAAGTCTTAGAACACCTACTCATTCAAGAGTTTTTCTTTATTTTTACTATTTTCTACATTGTTGAATAATAGTGAAGACATCAAAACTATGAAATAACACATGGAATCATGTAGTAACCAAAACATTGTTAAACAAATCAAAATATATTTTATATTAAGTAGCCACCCTTTGCCTTGATGAAAGCATTGCACACTCTTGGCATTCTCTCAACCAGCTTCATGAGGTAGTCACCTGGAATGCATTTCAATTAACAGGTGTGCCTTCAAACAGTGTCGGCGGTAAAGCGGCCTCCAGTCGCTAAACTAAATATAAGTGTAAATATAAGTGTTGATATTAGTTGGCAAGGTTCTTTACTTCAACATTGTGTTTTGATGTATTTATAACACATTTTAAGACTTTTTCTGGTAGATGTTTTGTAAGACCCCTTTTCCATCTGTTTGACCAGAAATCAAAGCCTTTGCTTATTCCAAATGTTTAGGATGGAAAATGGTTGAAAAATGTATATATTCCTTAATTTCTCAAAAATATAAATACTCTTAGCTTTCATTTGACAGTTTGATATGAACTCCTATGAACTTCACGTTGGTGCTCATGAGTCCCTTTACATGGGAATGACCTACAGCAGGACAATAATCCTGCAGCAACAGGAAATGTGAATTATTATCTGGATTATATTTAATGGACATTTTTATAGTGGTTGATACATTTTCTGTAAGGGAAAATGAAGTGGAATTTACAAACTTCAGAAGCTGTGACGAGTACTGAGGATAAAAGGAGGCAGGACACAGACGCAGGAATCAACAATGTAGAGGTTTACTTAACACTGAGCAAGAGAACAAAGCGTGAGGACACGACACTAACAATCACACACAACACAACACTGAACAGTCCAGGGCTATATAGGGGTGGTGATGAGATGATGAGATGCAGGTGCGCTGGAGGTGATTAGGGTGCGTTGGGTTTCCATTCCGGTGTTGCCAAGGTGGTGCGCTCAGACCGGTGGCTCAGTAGACTGGCGAATTAGAGCGCCGGAGGGGAGCAACGGGAGGAGACGTAACAGAAGCCTTTTAAAATCTTAAATACCCTAAAAATTGTACATTTCCTGCAACATCGTGATCAAATTAAGATCCTACATCTGTAGCCTCAAAAGACAGCACGATTGACAGACGCCCTTGAAATGACATCAGTGCCATCACTAGGTTAGCATGGTTGATTAACTTGTACAACGTCCTTCATGGCTGTCTCACTGCACTGTAGGTGACTGACAGTCCTGCATAGTCAAACTTAACATGCTGCTCTGTCAGTCTTTTGATGGAGTGTGTGTGCACGTGTGTGCGTGCATGTGTGTATGTGTGTCAGTGTGCGTGTGTGTGTGTGTGCTTGCTGATTTTGATCTGTCATTATCTTCAAGGGCATTTAAGGACTCTAAAAGGTGGTCTTACAGGAACATCAGATAACCATAACCATTAACTCTGCCAATCAATAGTCCCTGGTGTCCAAGCTGAATGCTCTGCGCTGGGCTGAGTAGCCAGGCCTTTATTACAGGAGGTTATTGAGGTGAGCATCAGGGTAGAGAAGACATAACACACGCCTAGCAGAACCAGCTAGAGGTCCATGCCCTAGTCCAGATAGAGAGGGCTACAGTCCAGTGGGCTTGAGAACATTTAACCTTACTGCAGTATATTTGTCCTCCTTAATAGTATACAATGGAGAATAGTCAAGCTGGGCATAGTAAATATAAAATGTAGCACAACACACTATAGAGATACAGCACATAAAACATATACAACATGGTCATTTTAGGAAAATATACTATAAAAAACTCTGGCACTTCCCTACACACGAAGATTTAAATAAAATCTTCTGAAAGCATTTATTTTGAACACTCTACAAGACATGGAAGGAATTCAAATTAAGCCTACTGCTTTTTTGCAACAAAAGCAGCAACAAAACACATCAATACATGCATTTCCTTTCATGTTCCGTCATAAGTTTGAAAATAGTTTAATCATATTTAGTTGCCTTGATCCTCTCCATCCCAGGGTTGACATCATGGAATATGTATTATTCTGACATTTGACAGGACAACCTATACAATATAGACCTAGCCCTAGATGGTATGACTGTGAATAGGGAATGGAAACAAACTCTCAGGCATTTTGTCCTCTGAATCATCTAATGTTTAGTTAGTTTGTCCACGTTTTAGTCCTTGAAGAAAATAAATATGCTAAAACATACTTGAGATCTGTTTCATGTAGGGGATAAATAAGAAACCTTTATTGGAGTAATTTGAGTACAGACATGTTCAGTGTAACAAAAAGAGTGAGGTGTCACACGAGATTCGCAGTACCATGGACCGCTCCACACACAGCATCAAACACTCATGTGGACATTTTATCACTGCTTGCCCAGAAAAACTGGGTTCCCATTTCCCACACAGCCCTGACCTGACAGTTCACTAGTTCAAAAGCACTTGTATAACTCTGACTGCACACTATTACACACACTATTACACACACTATTACACACACTATACACACTATCTGACTGGAACTGTAATGACCCACAGCCACAGTAATCTTCACTCCAGAACAGGCCCTCTAGTCTAACTTCATTGACAGACGAGGTACCCAGGAGATATTGAAGAGTGGTCATGTCTATGACTCAATGAAGATAACTAGTCATGATCGGATATCGACAGGCCTGGGCAGTTGACCCTGTGACCCCAGTAGAGCAGAGCTGGGTGTAGGTCATCTATAAAGCAGCAGATCGATGGCTGTGACATGAGGCCCCTGACAGCTGATAGATAACAGCCTCCTATTGATTGGCAGTAAATAAAGTGATTGATGGATCGGCCTGAAAATGATTGGGTGACTCAGAGAGGACTGAGGAGGAGAGGAGTGCATCTGGACTTAGCCAGCCTGTTGGTATAAGTAGGAAGAGGACAGGGAGTAGGAGGGGGAAGAAGAAGGAGGAGGAAGAGGAGGAGAAGGAAGAGGAGTAAGAGGAATGAGAGGAAGAAGGAGGGGGACGAGGAGAAGGAGGTAGAGGAAGAACTACAGCCAATGAGGAAGGAGAAGAAGAGGACAAAAAACTGGAGGAGGAAGAAGACAAGGAAGAAGATGAGGAGGAGGAGGAGGAGCAGGAGGAGGAGGAGGAGGAGGAGCAGAAGGAGGAGGTTGAGGAGGAGCAGGGGGAGCAGGTGGAGGAGGAGGAGGAGCAGGGGGAGGAGGGGGAGCAGGAGGAGGAGAGAATTAAGAGAGGGTGAAGATGATTTCTCTGGCAGAGTAAGTAAGGCCTTCCTCATCTCTGATGATTTCTCTCTGGGTTTAATTACGGTCTGCGGCTTGCGCTATTTACATTAAACATGATCCAGCCTGGCTCTGTGGCTCAATGGCTGCATTTAGACAGGCATCCCAATTCTGATATGTTTTCCACTAATTCCGCTCTGAAAAAGATCTGATGTGAAAAGATCTAATGTGATTGGTCAAATGACCAATTAGGGAAAAAATATTATCCTCATTGAGATATACGCACGCCTGCACACAGGGCGCAGGCATGCTCGCAACACATACACACACACACATACACACATACACACACACACACACACACACACACACACACACACACACACACACACACACACACAAACAGTAAGTCCAGTCCTTTGTTCAGTTATGCTAATGACCCGTGGGGGAGCACTTAAGGTGATGCATCTGTCACACTATTTCATAGAGCAGGACACTTCCATCTCCTTTACCCAGCCCAGCCCAGCCCCATATTGATGTCCCAGCGGGGGAGCTCAGAGCCACAGTACAGTTAGCCACAGCCTGCCTTCCTTTGATATATGACAGTGCCAACTTTCAATTACATATTCCCAGAAACCCAGCCCTGGCCAATCTAATCCTATTCTGGGAGGAAATTAAAGAGTTCGGGAGTTGTCCTGAGAGAGGAAAAGATAAAGATTGAGTTATGAAATTCATAAAGTCTTTTTTTTTTTACGAGGACAGAAGAATACACAATCTAATTGAGTGATGAGGGGAGAAGATGGATAGATGATTAGGAATGGTATTAGGAAACCTTTTTCAAACTCTCCTGTTCACTGCTACAGTATATGAACATCATAACTTTACGCCCTTGTACAGTACAGGACGTACAACCATTATTTACTGTTTCCCTTGTCTAGTGGGTGCTTTTAAAACAGATTACATAAATATGTAAGAGATAAATACTTGGTTCATGGTTTCCCAGAATCACTATGGAGGATGGTAATCTAGGCCAGAACATTCAGGGAGTATGTGGGCACACACAATAGGACTAGCCTTGGACATGGAGGTTTCCTTGGCAACTGTTCAATTGAAGAGAGTCCACAAAAAGCCTTGGAAATGAATCCGGCAGCCTTGTGTGTGGTTATCTAAAGCTGAGTAGAGGCAGTTCGTATAAACAGATCGTTTAGCAGAGGGCCCACCCCCATCCTTTCTAGTCTCTGAATGAAACAAGCATTCCGTTTCGATTTCGTGCAGGGTTCTAACAGATCCCAACAGGGTTCTGTTTCTATATTTACACAGTTCTCTGCTGAATTGCTGCTTGTTTTGTGATGCTGCCTCTTGGAATTCCTTCCTGGGAAATGGTTTGACCGTTGTAACATGATAGTCGTTGACACCTAACCTACTCTGAGCACATCACAACCTGTATATTTGAAAAGCAGTGTTTCACCCCCAGCTTCCCTGAATGCATTAGTTTATAAAATATTTTATGGAGCAGAGGACATGGAAATAGTACTAGCAACAGTAAGTGCATGTCAACTGGTCCCTTGTGAACTGCATAATACAGTCAAGTTCTATTGATTGCTGCTGATAAGACAATGTTGGTGATTTTATCAATTTCTTGAACATTGGGAGAGTTAGTAAAGGCTATGTGTTAACAACGTTAAGAAGAGAGAAGCCTTTATAGGCCATGCAATTCAGTACTCATCTCGAAAACAAAAGCAATTTAGGTCAAAAAAGTCCATACTAACAAAGGAAATAGAAGGTCTAACAGAACAGATAGATAGCAATAAAAACTGTAACATAGAGGCTCTGAATAAATTAGAGGAAAAACAAAAAGAAATTGAGAAACTTATTCAAGAAAGATCAAGTGTAATATATTATAAAAATAAAGCAAACTGGATGGAATTTGGGGGAAAATGCACCAAATATATTTTTTTTATCTTTAACATAGAAATGCTACCAAAAAGAATTTACTGAAACTGGTTACAAATGACGGAGTCACCCATGATTCACCAAATTATATTTTGAAGGAGGAAGCAAAGTACTTTAAGCATATGTTTTTTTTTCAGTCGCCTCCATCTCCTCTAACTGAAGCTAATTGTGGGGATTTTTTTTCTATTGATAATGTAAAATTAACAGCCATACAGAAAGACTCATGTGAAGGTGAAATTACAGAGGAGGAACTTCTGGATGCAATTAAAGACTTTAAGTCCGGGAAAACTCCAGGGTTCGATGGCATACCAGTCGAGGTATACCAAACCTTTTTTGATATACTCAGAGGACCGTTATTAGCATGTTTTAACCACTCCTATGTAAATGGTAGATTATCAGACACTCAAGAAGAGGGTCTGATTTCATTATTACTGAAACAGGATACAAGTGGGAAATATAAAGATCCAGTCCATTAAAAAAATTGGAGGCCCCTTACACTTCAGTGTTGTGATGCAAAAATTCTAGCAAAATGTATAGTGCATAGAATTAAAAAGGTATTGTCGGACATTATTCATTCTAATCAGACAGGTTTTTTTTACATAGATGGTACATTGGAGATAATATAAGGCAAGTACTGGAAACAATAGAACACTATGAAAAATCTGGGAAACCATGCCTGCTATTCATAGCAGACTTTGAAAAGGCATTTGATAAAGTATGACTGGAGTTTATATAGAAATGCCTGGAGCATTTCAATTTTGGAGAATCTCTTATAAAATGGGTTAAAATCATGTCTAGTAACCCTAGGTGTAAAATAGTAAACAATGGCTATTTCTCTGAAAGTTTTAAACTGTCAAGAGGAGTAAAACAAGGTTGTCCACTATCGGCATATCTATTTAATATGACCATCGAAATGTTAGCTATTAAAATCAGATCCAACAATAATATCAAGGGATTAGAAATCCAGGGCTTAAAAAAAGGTGTCAATGTACGCTGATGATTGATGTTTTCTTTTAAATCCACAACTTGAATCCCTTCACAGCCTCATAGAGGATCTAGATAATTGTTCTAACCTCTCTGGATTACAACCAAATTATGATAAATGTACTATATTACGTATTGGATCACTAAAAAATACAATTTTTACATTACCATGTAGTTTACCAATAGAATGGTCTGATGGTGATGTGGATATACTCGGAATATATATCCCAAATGAAATAAACGATCTCACTCCAATACATTTTAATAGAAAGTTAGCAAAAATAGATAAGATCTTACTACCATGGAAAGGTAAATACCTGTCTATTTGTAGAAAAATCACCCTGATTAACTCTTTAGTATTATCCCAGTTTACCTATTTGCTTATAGTCTTGCGAATAGTTTTTGTAATTATATGAGAAAAAAATATTCAATTTTATTTGGAACGGCAAGCCAGAAAAAAATTTAATGGGCCTATTTATATAATGACTATGAATTTGGAGGACAGAAATTAGTGGAAGGGGGAAAAGGTAAGGAACGTGTCTGTCGGCCCTGCATTAAAGAACATAATTGGTTAAATAAAATTGTGATAAATAAAAATATATAACAGTTTCATTTAAGGACCAAAAGATTGACAGCCGTCCCATATAGATTGCAAAATAGTTGGGAAGAGATTTTTGACGTACCGATTCCATGGCATAGTGTTTATGAACTGATACGCAAAACGACGCAGGATTCAAAACATTGAATTTTTCAATTTAAATTATTATACAAAATTCTTGCTACCAATAGAATGTTATTTATATGGGGGGTACAATCTTCCCAGCTCTGCAGATTTTGCCGCGAACAGACAGAATCCTTAGATCATTTGTTTTGGTACTGTCCATTTGTAGCTTGTTTTTGGTCACAGGTCCAGGAATTGCTGAAGGATTGCAATATTTACCTGGAGCTAACCCAGCACTACTGGGTAATCTGAAAAGTCATAGTCAATCGATCAATAATATAATAATACTTTTAGCAAAAATGTTTATTTTCAATTTACAATCTGTAGAAACAATGAAAATAGAAGGGTTCAGAACTTTTGTTAAAATCATCCCATCCTGCCCTGCCTTTCGAAAGTATTTGAAAGCCAAGTTAACAAACAGATCACCGACCATTTCGAATACCATGCAATCCGGTTTCCGAGCTGGTCATGGGTGCACTTCAGCCACGCTCAAGGTCCTAAACGATATTATAACCGCGATTGATAATAGACAGTACTGTGCAGCCGTCTTCATCGACCTGGCCAAGGCTTTCTACTCTGTCAACCACCGCATTCTTATTGGCAGACTAAATAGCCTTGGTTTCTCAAATGACTGCCTCGCCTGGTTCACCAACTACTTCTCAGATAGAGTTCAGTGTGTCAAATCGGAGGGCCTGTTGTCTGGACCTATGGCAGTCTCTATGGGGGTGCCACAGGGTTCAATTCTTGGGCCGACACTTTTCTCCGTGTATATCAATGATGTCGCTCTTGCTGCTGGTGACTCTCAGATCCACCTCTACGCAGACGACACCATTTTGTATACATCTGGCCCTTCATTGGACACTGTGTTAACAAACCTCCAAACGAGCTTCAATGCCATACAACACTCCTTCAGTAGCCTCCAACTGCTCTTAAACACTAGTAAAACTAAATGCATGCTTTTCAATCGAACGCTGCTGGCACCCGCCCACCCGACTAGAATCACCACTCTTGACGGGTCTGACCTAGAGTATGTGGACAACTACAAATACCTAGGTGTCTGGTTAGACTGTAAACTCTCCTTCCAGACTCACATAAAGAATCTCCAATCCAAAGTTAAATCTAGAATCGGCTTCCTATTTCGCAACAAAGCCTCCTTCACTCATGCTGCCAAACATGCCCTCGTAAAACTGACTATCCTACCGATCCTTGACTTCGGCGATGTCATTTACAAAATAGCCTCCAACACTCTACTCAGCAAATTGGATGTAGTCTATCACAGTGCCATCCGTTTTGTCTCCAAAGCCCCATACGCTACCCACCACTGTGACCTGTACGCTCTTGTTGGCTGGTCCTCACTACATGTTCATCGTCAAACCCACTGGCTCCAGGCCATCTATAAATCACTGCTAGGCAAATCCCTGCCTTATCTTAGCTCATTGGTCACCATAGCAGCACCCACCCGTAGTCTGCGCTCCAGCAGGTATATCTCACTGGTCATTCCCAAAGCCAACACCTCCTTTGGCCGCCATTCCTTCCAGTTCTCTGCTGCCAATGACTGGAACGAATTGCAAAAATCTCTGAAGCTGGAGACTCTTATCTCCCTCACTAACTTTAAGCATCAGTTGTCAGAGCACCTTACCGATTACTGCACCTGTACACAGCCCATCTGAAATTAGCCCACCCAACTACCTCATCCCTATATTGTTATTTATTTTGCTCTTTTGCACCCCAGTATCTCTATTTGCACATAATCTCTTGCACATCTAGCATTCCAGTGTTAATACTATTGTAATTATTTTGCACTATAGCCTATTTATTGCCTTACCTCCATAACTTGCTACATTTGCACACACTGTATATATATTTTCTGTTGTATTTTTGACTTTATGTTTTTTACCCCATATGTAACTCTGTGTTGTTTTTATCGCACTGCTTTGCTTTATTTTGGCCAGGTCGCAGTTGTAAATGAGAACTTGTTCTCAACTGGCTTACCTGGTTAAATAAAGGTGAAATAAAAAAAATAAAAAAAACTGTTGAAAAATATATGGCAAATAGAAATCCAATATGGATGGTGTTAAGAGATAGATGGGAGGTGTTGAATGGAGCTGAAGGATGGGACTAATAACAACTAACAACAACTAATAACAACATAATAACTAATGTTGGAAGTTACAATCTATCTGCAATATTAAAGCTGATCTATCCCCATGAAAAAAAGAAAGAAGGAAAAAAGAAAAAAAAAGAAGAGCTATCCAGGTGAAAGGAAGTCAGCTAGAGAGCATTATCTAAGTTGTACATCTAATAGGCCTATATATAAAGGTTATAAAACATGACACCTGAACCCCATGACACAAGTCTGATGTCCACAGAAAAAGTGTTTCCCACTAGAGAGGACAGACCACAGAGACAGAACTAAATGTTATTTAGCTATGGGACAGACAGACTGAAATAGATGCAGTAATGTCCTTTACAGGGATATATAATATTGTACTGCATTAAATGTTGTGTCCCAATTACCATTGACTAATTACCTCTATATAGTGCATTACTGAATGCTTACAGTATATTCAAACACTAATAAGAGTGTATTTGACAGCACCATTATGGTCGAGATTTATAACCAACAACTTATAACCAACAATGCGTGTTGATTGTGAAAAAGTCTCTCACACCCATTGCTACAGTATAGCTGAAAGGTTGTCATGACAGCAGAAGATGAGGGACATTAGTAATGCCTAAAGCATAAAACCACAATACATATTATGATGAATTATCGCCCCCTAAACGAGCCATGAGATTGTAATGAGTGTTAGTTATACGAGGAAAACAGAGCTCCCATATAATTTCATCCAAATTCTTAATTCTGAACCTGGGTAGATATAATAACTATGTCTGTCTGGAGTGAACCATTCTAATCCCCATGCCTATTGAATTTCATGAGTTTAATCAAGGAAATAACCTTCTTCCAGGTCTTTTGAATTTGAACAAATGGAATAATCATAATATTCAACCTTTTGAGAGTAATTGAACTGAAATTCCCTATTTCACTCTACCCTTTATACTAGAGAAGAAGCCTTTTCTCCATGTGTCTGAACAGTGAGCATACATATACCAACTAGGTTATCTTGAATCTGAGGTTGATGCTACACATTGAACTCCATCTAAATATGATGGTAAGGAAAGTGAAGAAGTACTAGATGTAATTGTTGATTTCATGCACTCCAAATTACTGTTGGAGTGGAATAATAGGCCTATACCCTGATCATGTGTGTCAATCATAATAATGCTATTCTTATCCAGCTCCCCAGACTGAGTGTCACGCCCTGGCTCTGGGGACTCTCGTATGTTGAGCCAGGGTGTTCATTTGTTTATGTTCTAGTCGTTGTATTTCTATGTTGGCCAGGGTGGCTCCCAATCAGAGAGGGCTGTAGCTCGTTGTCTCTGATTGGGAGTCATACTTAGGTAGCCGTGAGGCATTCATTGTTTGTGGTTTCTTGTTCTTATTTGGTTTGTGTTCAACCGTAGACATCACGTTTTCGTCTGTTGTTTTGATCGTGTGATCATTCTCGAAATAAATATGTTCACCTTCAACGCTGCGCATTGGTCCTCCTCCTTAGACGATCGTGACACTGAGCCTTTGTTTTGGCTTTGGCATGATCAATCAGGTTGAAACGTTGTAGATTTCAGAAAAATGTGTAGGCGACATTTCTTGAAAAAAATGGGAAAGTAAAAAGCAATTAATTACTTACAACTTGAGAAGTGTCTCTCTCTGGTATTTCATGTCCTCATATCACCATTGATCTATCAGATGACAACCCCAAAAACATCCTAATATTAGTCTAGTCAAGATGTGTTTTGACTGCATGTTGAGATTGAGAGAAAGGCTACTCATTTTAGCAGAAAAGGGTTTGAAACCACTTGCCATAGGCTGAAAATGAAAAACAACAAGCATTCCCTAAATAATGTGTTCCATATTCATAATTATGATATTAATTATTTATTACACCAATAAAGCAAACATGCTTATCAACATATTTGTAATCACATGTAAATGAATGCCATACATTCCTAGTATCCTGTCTTCCTCTCCTCAGATGGTGAATTAAAATGGTATCTTAAGTGTATGTTCAATAGCTGTATGTTCAGTACCGTCCAGCTCCATACGAGGACCAAACTATGAATTGTAATTGCAAGAGACCAATATTCCAATTTCCTACACAAATTCCTATTCCAATATTTCAACACATTCATTCCTTTCAGAACTCTTCAGTATGACACAACATCAGCATTGAGATTAGAGTGAATTCTGTGTTGTTTATCATGACTTCTGAAGGAGTTCGGAATCACAAGTTTAACTAATTACACTAGCCAAAGCCCAGTGCTCATTACGAGCAACAACAAAAAAATGCAGCACAAAAAGAAATACACCCCAGAATATTTGATGTTGACTAGACCTCTGCATATCCAGTTATCTCCCTCCAGATCTAATTTAAATGTACTGTTAGCGCACCGCACATAAAGGAAAAGTAAACTTAAACAATCTAATAGAGGGGATGAAGGTAGCTTTAAAGATAAAAGTCCAGGGCACATTAAAGTAAACATTTTACACCACATCAAAAAAGAATATGCAACCCTCAGACTCCGTGGATCTGGGCAGGGAAGTGTCCCATTGCAATTTGCAGGTGGGAAAAACAGCCTTGAGTGGAGACTAATCCAGGCTGCGTCCCGAATGGCACCTTATTCCCTACATAGTGTACTACTTTTGACCAGTGCTCTATATAGGGAATAAGGTGCCATTTGGAATGCAGCCCCAGATTCCAGCCCACTACCACTGCTATCAGATGGCTTATCTAGCTACCTACCTCCTGCCTGGCCTGTACTGTATGCCAATAATACTTTCTAAGACTTGTTTTTTTATTAATTTTTTTAAGCAAAAATATACACAAATAATAAATGATCTGATGAAATTGCTTTAGAAAGGGGCACAAAACAGGGATGCCCTCTGTCCCCCTTCCTGTTTGCACTGGCAATTGAACTGCTTGCAGAACGAATTAGACAGGACCAAAACGTAACAGGTATCAGTATTGTTAAAAATGAATATAAACTAAACTTATTTGCAGATGATCTCCTGAAATGCTTGCCCAATATTGAAAATCAATTTTCAGAATACTATAAAAAATACAAATAATAGCAATAGGAAAAGAAAAAGAAAAACTTGTGATCTACAGCAATCCTTTAAGTGGACCACAAAAAATATCAAATACTTAATAAGTGACAACAAACCACAAATATATAAAGATAACTTTATCCCATGACTTAACTATATGAAAGCAGATCTAATTAAATAGAACAATATTGCCATAAATCTTACAGGTAGAATAAACCTCTTCAGAATGTCATGGCTCCAAAAGTTTTTATATTTATTCTCGGTAATACCAATTACCTCACCAAAGACATTCTTTAAAAAAGTATACTCAGTCATAACTGACTTTATATGGGCAAATAAAACTCATGGAATAAATAGGGAAGTTTTACATCTTCCTGTGTCTGAGGGTGGTTTTAACCTTCCAGATTTGGAATTGAATCATCTCGCCACCCAAGGCTTTTACTTGCGACATATAGTTAAAAGACACTAAAGAGGAACAATGGGTACACACTGAAGATAAGCATGCTCATCCCCAGATTCTTTTCACATGTCTATTTTTAAAGGTTAAATCTAAGAACGTTAACAACTTCATAGTTAAGAACAGTATAACAATATGGAAGAAAATTAAACATATTCTACAAGAACCAATATTACTCCCTTAAAACACACCCCTATGGAACAATCCTTGGATAGCTTTTCAGAATTCACCGATAAATTAGTCCACATGGAAATTAAAGGCATAGAAACCGTAAATGACTTGGTAATAGGAAATACATTTATTTCCATGACAGAATTAAAAAGCAATTTTGGACTGACCAATGTAGATATTTTCAAATACATGCAACTTAAAAGTTTCATATCACGAAATTTCGATTTTAAGAGCAATCTTGAAGGATTCCTATTTGAGTCAGAAAAGGATATTCACATGATATCACATGATATCAGTTGGATAGGAAAAAAATATTAACTATTGGAACCAAGACTTAAAAATAACTGATATTGGCTCAAGATGGAGGGAATGTTGGAACATAACTAACGAAATTACAGTTACGAAAATGTACGCTTAATCCAGTATAAACTAATTTATAAACGGGGTGGTTTGAGCCCTGAATGCTGATTGGCTGACAGCCGTGGTATATCAGACCGTTTATAAACATTTATTTTTACTGCTCTAATTACATTGGTAACCAGTTTATAATAGCTTAATATCAAATCAAATCAAATCACATTTTATTTGTCACGTGCACCGAATACAACAGGTGTAGACCTTACAGTGAAATGCTTACTTACAAGCCCTTAACCAACAATGCAGTTTTAAGAAAGAATACAAAAAAAATCACAACAAAATACAATATAAAATAATACGGAATAAAAGTAATAAATAATTAAAGAGCAGCAGTAAAAATAACAATAGCGAGGCTATATACAGGGGGTACCGGTACCGAGTCAATGTGCGGGGGCACCGGTTAGTCAAGGTAATTGGGGTAATATGTACATGTAGGTAGAGTTATTAAAGTGACTATGCATAGATAATAAACAGAGAGTAGCAACAGCGTAAAGGGAGGTGGGGGGGGGGGGGGGGGGGGGGCAATGCAAATAGTCTGGGTAGCCATTTGATTAGATGTTCAGGAGTCTTATGGCTTGGGGGTAGAAGCTGTTTAGAAGCCTCTTGGACCTAGACTTGGCGCTCCGGTACCGCTTGCCGTGTGGTAGCAGAGAGAACAGTCTATGACTACGGTGGCTGGAGTCTCTGACAATTTTTAGGGCCTTCCTCTGACACCGCCTGGTATAGAGGTCCTGGATGGCAGGAAGCTTGGCCCCAGTGATGTACTGGGCCATACGCACTACCCTCTTAGTGCCTTGCGGTCGGAGGCCGAGCAGTTGCCATACCAGGCAGTGATGCAACCAGTCAGGATGCTCTCGATGGTGCAGCTGTAGAACCTTTTGAGGATCTGAGGACCCATGCCAAATCTTTTCAGTCTCCTTAGGGGGAATAGGTTTTGTCGTGCCCTCTTCACTACTGTCTTGGTACTGTCTTGGTATGCTTGGACTATGTTAGTTTGTTGGTGATGTGGACACCAAGGAACTTGAAGCTCTCAACCTGCTCCACTACAGCCCCGTCGACGAGAATGGGGGCATGCTCAGTCCTCTTTTTTTTCCTGTAGTCCACAATCATCTCCATTGTCTTGATCACTTTGAGGGAGATGTTGTTATCCTGGCACCACACGGCCAGGTCTCTGACCTCCTCCCTATAGGCTGTCTCATCGTTGTCGGAGATCAGGCCTACCACTGTTGTGTCATCGGCAAACTTAATGATGGTGTTGGAGTCATGCCTGGCCATGCAGTCATGGGTGAACAGGGAGTACAGGAGGGGACTAAGCACGTCATGACAGTACCCCCCCCCCCCCCCCCTTGACACACGGTTCCAGCAGCGCGCCGACCCTGGCCTCGGGGACGGCCAGGAGGACGCGGAGCAGGGCGAGCCGGAATGCGACGGTGGAAATCCCGTAACATGGAGGGATTGAGGATATACCTCACCGGGACCCAGCACCGTTCCTCCGGACCGTACCCCTCCCACTCCACGAGGTACTGAAGGCCCCCCACCCGACGCCTCGAATCCAGGATGGAACGGACCGAGTACACCGGGGCCCCCTCGATGTCCAGAGGAGGTGGAGGGACCTCCTGCACCTCAGACTCCTGGAGCGGACCAGCTACCACCGGCCTGAGGAGAGACACATGAAACGAGGGGTTAATACGGTAATCAGGGGGAAGTAATAACCTATATGTGACCTCGTTGACTCTCCTCAGGACTTTGAACGGCCCCACAAACCGTGGGCTCAGCTTCTGGCAGGGCAGGCGGAGGGGCAGATTCCGGGTCGAGAGCCAGACCCGATCCCCCGGTACAAAGACGGGGGCCTCACTGCGTTGGCAGACAGCGTTGGCCTTCTGACGACGCACGGCGCGTTGGAGGTGAACGTGGGCAGCATCCCACGTCTCCTCCACGCGCCGAAACCAGTCATCCACCGCAGGAGCCTCAGTCTGACTTTGGTGCCACGGTGCCAGAACTGGTTGGTAACCTAGAACACACTGGAAAGGCGTTAGGTTAGTGGAGGAGTGGTGGAGAGAGTTCTGGGCATATTCTGCCCATGGCAAGAACAACGACCACTCCCCCGGCCGGTCCTGGCAGTAGGACCGCAGGAACCTACCCACGTCCTGATTTACCCGTTCCACCTGCCCATTACTCTCGGGGTGGAACCCAGAGGTCAGGCTGACCGAGACCCCCAGACGTTCCATGAACGCCTTCCAGACCTTGGACATGAACTGGGGACCTCGGTCAGACACTATATCCTCTGGTACCTCGTAGTGCTGGAAGACGTGAGTAAACAGGGCCTCCACAGTCTGCAGGGCCGTGGGGAGACCGGGCAGAGGAAGGAGGCAGCAGGACATTGAGAAGCGGTCTACAACGATCAGGATGGTGGTGTTACCTTGGGAGAGGGGAAGATCAGTCAGAAAATCAATGCTAAGGTGAGACCATGGTCGTTGTGGAACTGGTAACGGTTGTAGCTTACCCGCTTGGAGGTGCCTAGGTGCCTTACTCTGGGCGCACACTGAGCAGGAGGAGACGTACACCCTCACGTCCTTAGCCAAGGTAGGACACCAGTACTTTCCACTCAGGCAGCGCACTGTACGACCGATACCTGGGTGACCAGAGGAGGGTGACGTGTGTGCCCAGATGATCAGACGATCACGGATAAGAGCAGGCACGTACAGCAGTCCAGCTGGACACTGCGGTGGAGATGGATCTGTGCGTAATGCCTGCGCTATATCCGCGTCGGCGCCACAATGCGGGAGGCCGGGAGTATGTGGGTGTTGTCTCTGGGCCTATCCTCTGTGTCATACAGCCGGGACAGTGCATCTGCCTTTACGTTCTTCGTACCCGGAATGTATGACAATGTAAAATCAAACCGGGTGAAGAATTGGGCCCACCTGGCCTGGCGAGGATTCAGCCTCCTCGCTGCCCGGATGTACTCCAGGTTACGGTGGTCCGTCCAGACGAGGAAAGTGTGTTTCGCCCATTCGAGCCAATGCCTCCACACGGTCAAAGCTCGGACAACAGCCAACAGCTCCCGATCACCAACGTCGTAGTTCTGCTCCGCCGGGCTGAGCTTCTTCGAGAAGAAGGCACAGGGGCGGAGCTTGGGTGGCGTGCCCGAACGTTGGGATAGGACAGCTCCCATCCCTACCTCGGACGCATCCACCTCCACTACAAACGGTAGTGATGGATCGGGGTGGGCTAGTACCGGAGCTGAGGTGAACAGACCCCGCAGTCTCCTGAAGGCCAGATCCGCCTCAGCAGACCAGTGGAGCTGGGACGGCCCACCCTTCAACAGGGATGTGATTGGAGCTGCGACCTTGCCAAAGCCCCGGATAAACCTTCGATAGTAGTTGGCAAAGCCAAGGAATCGCTGCACCTCCTTAACCGTGGTTGGAGTCGGCCAATTACGCATGGCTGAAATGCCATCTCCCTCCCTCTCCACCCCTGAGGTGGAAATGCGGTATCCAAGGAAGGAGATGGATTGCTGGAAAAACATACACTTCTCTGCCTTAGCATAAAGGTCATTCTCCAACAGTCGGGCCAGCACCTTGCGAACCAGGGACACATGCTCAGTGCGAGTAGCGGAATACACCAGGATGTCATCGATGTAGACCACTGGAAGGACTGGAAAACTGAGGGAGCATTCATCAAACCATAGGGCATCACCAGGTATTCATAATGCCCCGTGGTTGTGCTGAATGCTGTCTTCCACTCATCTCCCTCTCGGATACGCACCAGGTTGTCGACAATCAATGCACGGGCGCAGACCTCCGTCCTTCTTCTTCACAAAGAAGAAACTTGAGGAGGCGGGTGACGTGGAGGGATGTATGTACCCCTGACGCAGGGACTCGGTGACATATGTCTCCATAACCACCGTTTCCGCCTGTGACAGGGGGTATATATGACTCCTGGGAGGTACAGCGTCTACCCTGAGGTTTATCGCGCAATCCCCCGCCCGGTGAGGTGGTAACTTAGTCGCCTGCGTTTTAGAGAACGCTTGCGCCAGATCACGGTATTCGGGGGGAATGCGCACGGTGGAGGTACTATCTGGACTTTCCACCTTGGTTGCACCAACGGAAACATCTAGACACCTACCCTGACACTCACACAACCACCCCGTGAGAGACCTCTGCGGCCATGAGAAGGTGGGGTTGTGGAGTGCTAACCAAGGGATACCTAAAACCACAGGGAAAGCAGGAGATTCAATAATCGCAAAAATCACCTGCTCAAAATGATTCTCCTGGGCGATCATGGTGAGTGGTATAGTGACTTCCGTAACAAATCCGGACCCTAATGGTCGACTATCGAATGCTCTGAGGGGACGTGGAATGGAGAGGGGAACCAATGAAATGCCTTGACGGCGTGCGAATGCCCTATTCATAAAGGTCCCAGCTGCACCTGAATCGACTAGCGCCTTACACTGGGGAACTACCATGTGATCGGGAAAGTGGATAGGTAGGGTACAGTGCGCAACAGAGGGCTCTGAACCAGTGTGGGTGTTCGATACCTGGGGTGATGCATGAGTGCCCTGCCTGCCGCCTCCAGGCCCAAAATAACGTTTACTACGACATGTGGTGGATTGTCCCTTCGTGCCACCAGAGTGGCACTGTCGCTGTCCTCCTCCGCTCTCTCGGCCGGCGGCTCCACCCAGCTCCATCGGCTCGAGATCTGTCTTCCGGGGTGGAAACGGGCAGACCCCTACCAGGACGTCCTCTGGCTGCCAGAAGGTTGTCCAACCGATTGGCCATGTCCACCAGTTTATCGAAGGACAACATGGTGTCCCGGCAGGCTAGCTCCCGTCGGACGTCCTCCCGCAGATGGCACCGGAAATGGTCGATCAGGGCCCGCTCTTCCACCCGGACCCCGCTGCCAGCATCCGGAACTCCAACGTGAAGTCCTGCGTGGTCCTCGTCCCCTTCCTCAGGTGGACCAGTCGCTCACCCGCCTCTCGACCCTCGGGCGGGTGGTCGAATACCACCCGAAAGAGGCAAGCGAACTCCCTGTAGTCCTCCAACGCGGTTCCTCCTTTGTCCCACACCGCATTGGCCCACTCCAGGGCTTTCCCACAGAGGCAGGAAACGAGGACAGACACCTTCACCTGCTCCGGTGGTGCCGGCCTGATGCTGGCGAAGTAAAGCTCCAATTGGAGGAGGAATCCCTGGCACAGCGCCGCTGTCCCCTCAAACGCCCGTGGTCGGGATATCTGGATCCCTCATGGTGCTGGGGTGTAGGTGGCTGGATCTGGTTGGCCAGCTGGTCTCGACAGATCGCGTCTGCTCCTCTCCAGGCGTTGGACGACCTGAAGAACCCGATCCATCGCTTCCCTTCAAGCTGGCCAGCATCATGGAGTGCTCCTGGACCCGTGCCACGACTCCAGGCATGCGCTCTTCTCCCGCTGACTCCATAGCGGGTGGGTGATTCTGTGATGCGTGTGATAGAAGGAGTCAGGCGCAGGAGAGTAATACGCATCCAAAGAGTTTATTCCATCAATAAACAGTTGCGCAAGCATGCGACAACAAAACTCAGGCACAGGGGAAATATCTACCCTGGCAACAACAAGGTAAGGGTAGCTCAACCGAGCTACACAAAGCTCACTACAAACAATCACCCACACAGACAAGGAAGCAGAGGGAACACTTATACAATGACTAATTGGGGATAAGGACCAGGTGTGTGTGATTAATTAGACAAGACAAGTGGAGTGATGATAAATGGATCGGCCGGTGACGACGAAGGCCAAAACCTGCCCAAACAAGGAGGGGAGGCAGCCTCGGCGGAAGTCGTGACAATGGCAATATTGTTCTATTTAATTAGATTTATTTTTCCTATTGCCATTATTTGTATTAATTATAGTATTCTGAAAATGTATTTTCAATATTGGGCAAGCATATCAGGAGATCATCTGCAAATAAGTTTAGTTTATATTCATTTTAAAAATACTGATACTTGTTACATTTTGGTCCTGTCTAATTATTTCTGCAAGCAGTTCAATTGCCAGTGCAAACAAGAAGGGGGACAGAGGGCATCCCTGTTATGTACCCCTTACTAAAGCAATTTCATCAGACAATTAATTATTTGTGTATATCTTTGCTTTACATTTTTTTATAAAAAAACAAGTCTTAGAAAGTATTATTGGCATACAGTACAGGCCAGGCAGGAGGTAGGTAGCTAGATAAGCCATCTGATAGCAGTGGTTGTAGGCTGGAATCTGGGGCTGCATTCCAAATGGCACCCTATTCCCTATATAGAGCACAGGTCAAAGGTAGTGCACTATGTAGGGAATAAGGTGCCATTCAGGATTAGTCTCCACTCAAGGCTGTTTTTCCTCACCGGCAATTGCACTGGGACACTGAGGGTTGCATATTCTTTTTTGATGTGGTGTAAAATGTTTACTTTAATGTGCCCTGGACTTTTATCTTTAAAGCTTCCTCAGTTTATTAGATTGTTTAAGTTGACTTTTCCCCTAAGTGAGGTGCGCAAACAGTACAATTAAATTAGATCTGGAGGGAGATAACTGGATATGCAGAGGTCTAGTCAACATCAAATATTCTGGGGTGTATTTCTTTTCGTCCTGCATTATAATTGTGTTGCTCGTAATGAGCACTGGGCTTTGGCTAGTGTAATTAGTTCAACTTGTGATTCCGAACTCCTTCAGAAGTCATGATAAACAACACAGAATTCACTCTAATCTCAATGCTGATGTTGGGTCATACTGAAGAGTTCTGAAAGGAATGAATGTGTTGAAATATTGGAATAGGAATTTGTGTAGGAAATTGGAATATTGGTCTCTTGCAATTACAATTCATAGTTTGGTCCTCGTATGGAGCTGGACGGTACTGAACATACAGCTATTGAACATACACTTAAGATACCATTTTAATTCACCATCTGAGGAGAGGAAGACAGGATACTAGGAATGTATGGCATTCATTTACATGTGATTACAAATATGTTGATAAGCATGTTTGCTTTATTGGTGTAATAAATCATTAATATCATAATTATGAATATGGAACACATTATTTAGGGAATATTTGTTGTTTTTCATTTTCAGAATATGGCAAGTGGTTTCAAACCCTTTTCTGCTAAAATGAGTAGCCTTTCTCTCAATCTCCTCTCTCTCTCAACATGCAGTCAAAACACATATTGACTAGACTAATATTAGGATGTTTTTGGTGTTGTCATCTGATAGATCAATGGTGATATGAGGACATTAAATACCAGAGAGAGACACTTCTCAAGTTGTAAGTAATTATTTGCTTTTTACTTTCCCTTTTTTTTCAAGAAATGTCGCCTACACATTTTTCTGAAATCTACAACGTTTCAACCTGATTGATCATGCCAAAGCCAAAACAAAGGCTCAGTCTGGGGAGCTGGATAAGAATAGCATTATTATGATTGACACACATGATCAGGGTATAGGCCTATTATTCCACTCCAACAGTAATTTGGAGTGCATGAAATCAACAATTACATCTAGTACTTCTTCACTTTCCTTACCATCATATTTAGATGGAGTTCAATGTGTAGCATCAACCTCAGATTTATGCTAACCTAGTTGGTATACAGTTGAAGTCGGAAGTTTACATACACCTTAGCCAAATACATTTAAACTCAGTGTTTCACAATTCCTGACATTTAATCCTAGTAAAAATTCCCTGCTTAGGTCAGTTAGGATCATCACTTTATTTTAAGAATGTGAAATGTCAGAATAATAGTAGAGAGAATTATTTATTTATTTCAGCTTTTATTTATTTAATCACATTCCCAGTGGGTCAGAAGTTTACATACACTCAATTAGTATTTGGTAGCATTGCCTTTAAATTGTTTAACTTGGGTCAAACGTTTCAGGTAGCCTTCCACAAGCTTCCCACAATAAGTTGGGTGAATTTTGGCCCATTCCTCTTGACAGAGCTGGTGTAACTGAGTCAGGTTTGTAGGCCTCCTTGCTCGCACACGTTTTTTCAGTTCTGCCCACAAATATTCTACATGACTGAGGTCAGTGCATTGTGATGGCCACTCCAATACCTTGACTTTGTTGTCCTTAAGCCATTTTGCCACAACTTTGGAAGTATGCTTGGGGTCATTGTCCATTTGGAAGACCCATTTGCGACCTAGATTTAACTTCCTGACTGATGTCTTGAGATGTTGCTTCAATGTATCCACATAATTTTCCTTCCTCATGATGCCATCTATTTTGTGAATTGTCTACACATTTTTTCTGAGGTCTTGGCTGATTTCTTTTCATTTTCCCATGATGTCAAGCAAAGAGGCACTGAGTTTGAAGGTAGGCTTTGAAATACATCCACAGGTACACCTCCAATTGACTCAAATGATGTCAATTAGCCTATCAGAAGCTTCTAAAGTCATAACATAATTTTCTGGAATTTTCCAAGCTGTTTAAAGACACAGTCAACTTAGGGTATATAAACTTCTGACCCACTGGAATTGAGATACAGTGAATTATAAGTGAAATAATCTGTCTGTAAACAATTGTTGGAAAAATGACTTGTGTCATGCACAAAGTAGATGTCCTAACTGACTTGCCAAAACTATAGTTTGTTAACAAGACATTTGTGGAGTGGTTGAAAAAATAGTTTTAATCACTCCAACCTAAGTGTATGTAAACTTCCGACTTCAACTTTATGTATGCTCACTGTTCAGACGCATGTATAAAGGGTAGAGTGAAATAGGGAATTTCAGTTCAATGACTCTCAAAAGGTTGAATATTATGATTATTCCATTTGTTCACATTCAAAAGACCTGGAAGCAGGATATTTCCTTGATTAAACTAATGAACGTCAATAGGCAGGGGATTAGAATGGTTCACTCCAGACAGACATAGTTATTATATCTACCCAGGTCCAGAATTAAGAATCAAATTGTTTGGATGAAATAAAATAAAATAAAATAAAATGTTATTTGTCACATACACGTGTTTAGCAGATGTTATAGCGAAATGCTTGTGCTTCTAGCTCCGACAATGCAGTAATATCTAACAAGTAATATCTAACAATTTCACAACATATACGTAATACACACAAAACTAGTAAGGAATGGAATTTAAGAAAATATACATATGTGGACAAGCAATGACAGAGCGGCATGGACTAAGATACAGTAGAATATTATAGAATAGAATGCAGTAAATACATATAAGATGAGTAGTGCAAGATATGTAAACATTATTAAAGTGACTAGTGTTCCATTTCTTAAAGTTGCCAGTGATTTCAATAGGCAGCAGCAGCCTCTAATGTGCTAGTGATGGCTATTTAACTGTCTGATGGCCTTGAGATAGAAGCTGTTTTTCATTCTCTCGGTCCCAGCTTTGATGCACCTGTACAGACCTCGCCTTCTGGATAATAGCGGGGTGAATAGGCAGTGGCTCGGGTGGTTGATGTCCTTGATAATGTTTATGGCCTTCATGTGACATCGGGTGCTGTATTTGTCTTGGAGGGTGGGTAGTTTGCCCCCGAAAATGCGTTCGGCAGAACGCACCACCCTCTGGAGAACCCTGCGGTTGCGGGTGGTGCAGTTGCCGTACCAGGTGGTGATACAGCCCGACAGGATGCTCTCAATTGTGCATCTGTAAAAGTTTGTGAGGGATTTAGGTGCCAAGCCAAATTTCTTCAGCCTCCTGAGGTTGAAGAGGCTCTGTTGCGCCTTCTTCACCACACTGTCTGCGTGGGTAGACCATTTCAGTTTGTCGGTGATGTGTATGCCAAGGAACTTGAAGCTTTCCACCTTCTCCACTGCGGCCCCGTCGATGTGGATAGGGGGGTGCACCCTCTGCTGTTTCCTGAAGTCCACGATCATCTCTGTTTTGTTGACGTTGAGTGAGAGGTTATTTTCCTGGCACCACACTCCCAGAGCCCTCACCTCCTCCCTGTAGGCGGTCTCGTCATTGTTGGTAATCAAGCCTACTACTGTTGTGTCATCTGCAAACTTGATGATTGAGTTGGAGGCGTGCTTGGCCACACAGTCATGGGTGAACAGGGAGAACAGGAGGGGGCTGAGCACGCACCCTTGTGGGGCCCCATTGTTGAGGATCAGCGAAGTGGAGATGTTGTTTCCTACCTTCACCACCTGGGGGCGGCCTGTCAGGAAGTCCAGGACGCAGTTGCACAGGACGGTTTTCAGACCCAGGGCCTCAAGCTTGATGATGAGCTTGGAGGGTACTATGGTGTTGAATGCTGAGCTACAGTCAATGAACAGCATTCTTACATAGGTATTCCTCTTGTCCAGATGGAATAGGGCAGTGTGCAGTGTGATGGCGATTGCATCGTCTGTGGATCTATTGGGGCGGTAAGCAAATTGAAGTGGGTCTAGGGTGACAGGTAAGGTAGAGGTGATATGATCCTTGACTAGTCTCTCAAAGCACTTCATGATGACAGAGGTGAGTGCTACAGGGTGATAGTCATTTAGTTCAGTTACCTTTGCTTTCTTGGGTACAGGAACAATGGTGGCCATGTTGAAGCATGTGGGAACAGCAGACTGGGAATGGGAGAGATTGAATATGTCCATAAACACACCAGCCAACTGGTCTGAGCATGCTCTGAGGATGCGGCTAGGGATGCCGTCTGGGCTGGCAGCCTTGCGGGGGTTAACATGCTTAAATGTCTTAATCACGTCGGCCACGGAGAAGGAGAGGCCACAGTCCTTGGTAGTGGGCCTCGTCAGTGGCACTATGTTATCCTCAAAGCGGGCTAAGAAGGTATTTAGCTTGTCTGGAAGCGAGACGTCGGTGTCGGCGATGTGGCTGGTTTTCCTTTGTAGTCCGTGATTGTCTGTACAGTCGTGGTCAAAAGTTTTGAGAATGACACAAGTATTGGTCTTCACAAAGTTAGCTGCTTCAGTGTTTTTAGATATTTTTGTCCGATGATACTATGGTATACTGAAGTATAATTACAAGCATTCCATAAGTGTCAAAGGCTTTTATTGACAATTACATGAAGTTTATGCAAAGAGTCAATATTTGCAGTGTTTACCCTTCTTTTTCAAGACCTCTGCAATCCGCCCTGGCATGCTGTCAATTAACTTATGGGCCACATCCTGACTGATGGCAGCCTATTCTTGCATAATCAATGCTTGGAGTTTGTTAGAATTTGTGGGTTTTTGTTTGTCCACCCGCCTCTTGAGGACTGGCCACAAGTTCTCAATGGGATTAAGGTCTGGGGAGTTTCCTGGCCATGGACCCAAAATTTCAATGTTTTGTTCCCCGAGCCACTTAGTTATCACTTTTGCCTTATGGCAAGGTGCTCCATCATGCTTGAAAAGGCATTGGTCGTCACCAAACTGTTCTTGGATGGTTGGGAGAAGTTGCTCTCGGAGGATGTGTTGGTACCATTCTTTATTCATGGCTGTGTTCTTAGGCAAAATTGTGAGTGAGCCCACTCCCTTGGCTGAGAAGCAACCTCACACATGAATGGTCTCAGGATGATTTACTGTTGGTATGACACAGGACTGATGGCAGCTTTTTTCCGGATGCCCCAAACAATCGGAAAGGGGATTCATCAGAGAAAATGACTTTACCCCAGTCCAATCCCTGTACCTTTTGCAGAATATCAGTCTGTCCCTGATGTTTTTCCTGGAGAGAAGTGGCTTCCTCGCTGCCATTCTTGATACCAGGCCATCCTCCAAAAGTATTCGCCTCACTGTGTGTGCAGATGCACTCAAACCTGCCAGCTGCCATTCCTGGGCAAGCTCTGCACTGGTGGTGCCCTGATCTTGCAGCTGAATCAACTTTAGGAGACGGTCCTGGCGCTTGCTGAACTTTCTTGGGCACCCTGAAGCCTTCTTCACAACAATTGAACCTATCTCCTTGAAGTTCTTGATGATCTGATAAATGGTTGATTTAGGTGCAATCTTACTAGCAGCAATATCCTTGCCTGTGAAGCCCTTTTTGTGCAAAGCAATGATGACGGCACGTGTTTCCTTGCAGGTAACCATGGTTAACAGAGGAAGAACAATGATTTCAAGCACCACCCTCCTTTTAAAGCTTCTAGTCTGTTATTCTGACTCAATCAGCATGACAGAGTGATCTCCAGCCTTGTCCTCGTCAACACTCTCACCTGTGTTAACGAGAGAATCACTGACATGATGGCAGCTGGTCATTTTGTGGCAGGGCTGAAATGCAGTGGAAATGTTTTTTGGGGATTAAGTTCATTTTCATGGCAAAGAGGGACTTTGCAATTAATTGCAATTCATCTGATCACTCTTCATAACATTCTGGAGTATATGCAAATTGCCATCATCAAAACTGAGGCAGCAGACTTTGTGAAAATTAGTATTTGTGTCATTCTCAAAACTTTTGACCACAACTGTACACCATGAGTGGTAATCATGAAACACACACCTCCACCCTGCTGCTTCCCAGAGAGATATTTATTCCTGTCTGCGCGATGAACTGAGAACCCCTCTGGCTGGACCGATTTCGACAGAATATCCCAGGAGAGCCATGTTTCTGTGAAACAAAGTATGTTACAGGCCTTGATGTCTCTTGATTTAGCTGTGGTGTAATGAACCCTGTGCTGAGATACAGGCTGTGTTGGAATGTTAATGCTCATGAAATATCCTAAAACTCATGAAATACCCTACCCCCAAAAAACGGTAGGAGAATAGTAAATGAGTTCAGAGAGTTGATCATACCTAGCTACAGTTGAAGTCGGAAGTTTACATACACTTAGGTTGGAGTCATTAAAACTCGTTTTTCAACCACTCCACAAATTTCTTGTTAACAAACTATAGTTTTGGCAAGTCGGTTAGGACATATACTTTGCGCATGACACAATTCATTTACAGACAGATTATTTCACTTATAATTAACTGGATCACAATTCCAGTGGGTCAGAAGTTTACATACACTAAGTTGACTGTGCCTTTAAACAGCTTGGAAAATTCCAGAAAATGATGTAATGGCTTTAGAAGCTTCTGATAGGCTAATTGACATACTTTGAGTCAATTGGAGGTGTACCTGTGGATGTATTTCAAGGCCTACCTTCAAACACAGTGCCTCTTTGCTTGACATTGGAGGAAATCCAAAGAAATCAGCCAAGACCTCAGAAAAAAAATTGTAGACCTCCACAAGTCTGGTTCATCCTTGGGAGTAATTTCCAAACGCCTGAAGGTACCACGTTCATCTGTACAAACAATAGTACGCAAGTATAAACACCATGGGACCATGCAGCCGTCATACCGCTCTGGAAGGAGACGCGTTCTGTCTCCTAGAGATGAACGTACTTTGGTGCGAAAAGTGCAAATCAATCCCAGAACAACAGCAAAGGACCTTGTGAAGATGCTGGAGGAAACTGGTACAAAAGTATCTATATCCACATTAAAACGAGTCCTATATCGACATAACCTGAAAGGCCGCTCAGCAAGGAAGAAGCGACTGCTCCAAAACCACCATGAAAAAGCCACACTATTTACCAAGAGAGTTTTCATCTATATTTTTCGTAGCCATCTATTTACCACCACAAACCGATGCTGGCACTAAGATTGCACTTGTAGTGTATAAACAGTTTATGACTTTGCTGATGTTTGTAAATGGTGTGTTAGAGGAAGTTGACTCAGCTTGTGGAAGCATCTGGAGAGCATTACTATAGGGGCACCCTAAAACAGAGGAAGTCTGTTATGTGGCGTCCTGGGATTGGTCTGTAGGGGAAACCACCCATATCATGTTACAGATTATAAATACTATGGTTGGGACAAAGGACGAGGAGTAACAACATATTAGAGATTGGGTCAGTTGTTCTCCAGATGTCTGCAGAAGTCTGTAAATTGGGGCTGAAATCTTCGATGTAATAAACTATTATAATCGAAGACAGTGTCAGCGGATTCCTTGTCCTCACAGCATAATTAGCATCATTATTTAGATACCACAGAATGGCGATGAGGACCTTTGGGACGTGTTGCGTCTCTCCAGCGTTCCATGCATGAACCACGAAGTGACTCCCGCTCAAGACGCCGGCACATAAGGTGAGATTTCTCACAATTTTGGGCGCTGGTCGGTTCGTTTGCTTATGTGGGTGTGTGCGCTGAGGAGATGTACCGTTTGAAAGACTTATGTGTGCACTTTGCTGTTATTTGCTGTGGGATAAGAGTCCGTTCTAAATTTCTAAATTTGTTTGCACTGGAAACAACGCAAACAGGGGGGAGTGTCTATAGGAATTGATAATACTGGCCACAGGGATATTTTGCTTGAATAAAATTCAAAAAGAATACAATGAAGGAATAAGGCCAAGGAAAAATGTATAAAAATTAGGACGTCGTTGATCTATGGAAATAATAATAATAATAATAATAATAATATGCCATTTAGCAGACGCTTTTATCCAAAGCGACTTACAGTCATGCGTGCATACATATTTTTTTTTGTGTATGGGTGGTCCCGGGGATCGAACCCAATACCTTGGCGTTACAAGTGCCGTGCTCTACCAGCTGAGCTACAGAGGACTGTGTATGCGACCAATACATTTGATTTGAATTCATTGTAGTAATATACACATTACAAGAGTGCTCTACCCACATCATACACACCTGCATAAGGACAATATAAATTGAGGCACAAAAGCACAAATGTGTGAGAATATAGTTGATGTCATGAGTTTTCTTAACAGTAGTCGCCCAATAAGTTATACCTTGCATCTATGACTTGTGATTGATAGCGCAGATCGAGCTAGTGTGTTGAGTTCTACATTTCCACCTCCCCACACACTAACGTGGTGGAAGGTAGCTGTGTGTAAAGCTGAGCTGCGTGAACTGCAGGATGGAATCATAGCTCATCATGAGGGATTTGCAGAGCATGGTCGCAAAGGTCTGTTCTCTTGCTGCAGAGTTTGTCTTTCACGTTGTCCGTTTCATGGGCAAAGAATTCGATGACCTCGTCTTCATGTTGTTCAATGATGGTCTCACAAGCAAATTTCAGGCTGGATGTGACTCTGGAATCCAGTTTAGCCTCTGAGAGGTCCATGGGTTTGCCGTTCCGAGACGTGACCATCTCATAGGTCTCCCTGCTGGTGATGGGGTCCAAGCGTTCCCCGTAATCCTTCATCTTCTCACATATCTCCTCCATTAGCTCCAGGAGGTTACCCTCCGAGCGGGCGAGAGGAACCTCTCTAATAGACTGGCTACCATCTGGGTTGATTCTAAAGGACCCGGTCTGGATCATTTTGTTAGGATCCACCTGGGATATTGCCCACTCCATCTCATCCACCATGGCCCTACATGCTCCACATTTGAGATCCTGGCCCTGCCTGGTTCCTTGGCCGTGGCTCACAAGAAAAGCAAGTAGCACACACAGAGGAAGTGATTGCAAGGGATGCCACATCTTCATCTGTTGTTTGTTAATTTCAGCCACCGCTACAAAAAAAGCCCTCAAACGAGGCGATCATTAGGATGGGCCGAAAATCCTGAAAACTCACTAGGTTGATTTATGAGGTCAGTTCTGGAAATTGGGGTTTGTGGTAGATACATTCGGTTGCAAGTTACCCCTCGACTTATAGTTGACGAGGTATATGTTCGATGTAACCTCTCATTTGAATATCTGCAAACTCGAGGTAGCAGAAATTTAGGAACAATGAAAAATAAGGAATGACGGTAGCATGCTTTAGAGGACCGTAGGAACGGATGCATTCCTCTTGAATTGTGTGTGTGTGTGGGGGAGAAAAAAATAAAATAAAATAAAGACGTCTCTGTTGTGTTTAAACTGTGTGTCGACTCATGTTAGGATAAGATTTATGTTAGAGATATATACATATATATGTTTTGGTTGAGAACAGGGGTTTTAGTTTTTTGTACGGAAATATGTAAGTTAAGGTTAAAATCTTATGAGTCTCCGTTGGTGAGAACGTTAATAATTGTTAACTATATATGAGCCCCCTGGAAGGACGTTAAGGTTAAAATCTTATGAGTCTCTATAAAAAGAGAACGTTTAATAACTGTTAAAAGATTATGAACCTACAGGGAGGATTTTAAGAGTGTATAGAGATGTTTTGTAATGGATAAGAAAATAACTATACATCTGCAGATTAGGATAAGTGAAGTTAAGAAACTTCAAAGTAGGATTTGTGTTCTATGTTTTGTGTTGGTTTGTGAGTTCTGTTAAGTGTTACTGTTTGTCTGTGTTGGGGAAATAACGGAGGGACAGCTGGTCTGTCTACTTTCTGTTGTTTAGCTTGGAGAGAGCTGCTTGGGAGCTCTTCTCACTCTGAAATCGCATTGGTGAATGAACTGCGCATGTGTGGGATTTTATGAGTTTAGAGTTACGTAGAGCAAATATGCCACTCCCCTGCCTGCACTGAGCTGCTGTGACATGCAGACAGAGAAGAAGGGGGAGACTTACACACGAATAAAGTATTCTGTTTGTTAAATCGGCTGTTGCTTAACGATGAAACTATTTGATTGAGATCTATTGAATTGATAAATGAGAGATATGTTGACGGATTAAAAATAAATAAAATAAAATGTTATTGAGCTATTTATAATATTCCTGAGTTAAGCTGTTTGCTTATTTCTTAGCGCGAGTGTGAACATAGGCATTTCTAAAAGGGTATTGCATGGTTGAAATAACCCAGTGAGTGCATAAAATACTAAATTCTTGTCTGTTCCTTTGTTCTTCTGTGATATGAGAGATGAGAAGGAGGAGACAGAGAGAGAGAGAAGGTGCTGACGAGTGCGTCACGCGACAGGGTGTGCTGCAACGGATCCAGTCCAATTAAGGCTAGTACTGTTCTGTTCACAAAACGTACCTTCCCATACAGGATATTTTGTGTGTCTAGCATATTTCATGTTGTGACAATTTGACAGGGACTTGGCAACAGACTGATCAATTGATGTAATTAAGAATTGCATATTGGAGTTTTTTGTGCATGAGCTGGTTTGATTAGAGTTGTGTTGGAAATCCAGCACTGACATTATTCTGTAAAATTAAGGTAATTGGGTGATTAAAAGAAGAAGGAGAAAAAAAGGGAACAACGTAAAGAAAAGAGACAAAGAGAGCTGGGTGTTCTTAAGCTGTCTGAAAATGAAGGACAAAAACTGATGAAAGATACCAACGAGTCATCAACCAAAGAAAGTTCAACTCAGCTCATGTTGCATAATTTTAGGACCACAAGCAGCTATGAAGATAAACACAGACGATTATCTGGATAAAGAATTGGAGATTGAGAAGAGTGTGCCACATGTGACCTTGTTGGTTTCTGAAGGCTATGAGCAGAAGCAAATAGGAGAAATTATGACAGAAGCAGAGAAAGCTGTTTTTGTACTGATGAAAGAGAATTTGGGGGATTTGGAGGAGTGAAGATCAGCGATTTCTCAAAATCATGATTTCGGCTCAAGGACAAGGAGAGCCACAAGCTGTACGGATGACACATGAATCTATTTGCAGTGTGAAGATGGATTCAGACCCTATGAAAGAGGAGATGTTGCAAGTTCAAGAATGTTTGAGGTCTCAACACAGTACCGATATTGGACTTGTGAAATCAGCACAATTGAGGTGAAAGTTGAACTTCGACGAGGAGCAAGACCTCCTTGGAGGAATCAGTATCCATTGAAAGATGAAGCAATCCAAGGGATTGAACCATAAATTGAAGGACTTTCAAAAGCAGGTGTTTTGAAGACAATAATAAAAAATCCTCAGAGTAGCAATCCTTTGTTGTCTTTGGAGAAACCATGAGGGGTTGATAGTAGCGCCTCTAGACCTATTAGGTCTGATGATTCAGGAAGCACATGGGTTAGCTCATGTTGCAAGGGGGGAGGTTAGGAGGTTTTGGGCACCATATTTGCTTGAACAGGTTGACTATGTCATAGGCAGGTGCACAAATTGTCTGAAAAATAATGTTCGCAGGGGTGTGACAGTTCTTCCTGGTTACATTCCTACACCGAGAGGTCCTATGCGTGAGTTGGTTATCGACTTTGTTGATATGATAAAACCAGTTGATGGGAAAAGATACATGTTGGTGGTTGTAGATAGATTTTCACGATGGCCGGAGGCCTGTCCAACTAAGCTAAATGATGCTCAATTGGTTGCCAAGTTCTTGTGTAAAGAAGTCATAAGCAGGTGGGGTCTTCCCGATCAAATATCCTCAAATTAGTGGGGGAGAGTTTTGTGGATAAATCAGTGAAATGGTTTTTGAAAAAATTGGGGAAAAAGTCAGACTAAAAAAAGTTACGAAAACTAGGGTTGAAGTAACTCTAGGACAGTCAGCTCAGCTTCCTTGTAGATGTGAGAGAAGGAGTGGGGTGGTGACATTCCTCCCACGTGGAGAGATAATTATGGAGAAGAAGTGTTGTTATCAGGACCAGAAGTAGAAGCTGTGCCCCCTAGTCAAAGGAAGTATATTTTGTACAACGATATGAAGTGGAAGAGGGTTATGAGTGATTGCTAACTTATTTTGCGTAATGTTACATGGGAAGATCAGGGAGAATATATGTGTACTTATTTAGAGCCAGCGTTAAAATTTGTTCCGGTTAAGAATTATTGGTTAAAAGGCTATGTAACTCGTAAGGTGACGCTTATGATGGAAGATTTAAAGTCTGTTGAAGCTTCCACAGTCACCAAAGAAGTTCAGGAGATGTATATTACAGTAGCCACTCCAACAGTAAATAATACACAGAGGATATCTGTCACTTTGCCACTGGAAATAATTAAGAGTGTTAATACATCAACTAAAGCAACTATTTTAACAGTAACTTTGAAAGAGATTAATGTTACGAAGGCAATAACAAATTTAAGAAATGTGACACAGACACCAACAACAACTTTTCTGAAACTAAAGGATGTAGTAAGAGTGACTCAGAAGTTTATGATACGGATGGAGAGTGCTGTGAATGGTAGTAAGGATAGTGTTGAAATAGGAGAGCAGATGGTAGTAGAGAATGATGTAGATTCATCTGAAATAGTGCAGAATACTATCCTGGAGGTACAGGATGAGTTCTTTGATTTTGATGGAAGACAAGAAGATATATCTGATCAATACCGCTCGTTAGGGAAGAGAGACACTAAATGGAAGGCATTCTTCTGTTTTGCAAATTAAAGATGGATGAGCAGGTATGAATCTATGGTTCCAGTAGTTAACTCATTCTGTAAGATCAGTGAGGAATCTTGAGCGTCCATGTCTGTTGAGAATTCCAGCACCAGGCACATGGGGTTCAATCTTAGAGACGGTGGCTCAACCTCTATCAAGTACGTGTCAATCTTATGCTTTATCATGGCTGTTGTATCAGCAACAATCATTAACAGATATAATAATGTCGTTGTCGAAGCATTTGTTTAGGCCTAGGTTTAAGTGTTATTGGTTAAATGAATTACCCTATGTGAATTTGTTAGATCGGAAGGAAAATCAGTTAACAGCGATTCCTGAAGCATTGGAGGTGAAACCTGTGAGGGCTAAAAGCTGTTTTTGTTCAAATAAAACATATGATGGAAAGGGTATGTTTATGGGAATATCAGATTGTGATGATTATATGATGACTTTGGGTAAGCATGAACGTAAGGTTAGTAATGAGAAATATAATGTAACTTTTTATGTTCCAGTTAGTAAGAAGAGCAGGACTTTGATGGTGAAAGATCAGCTTTTGCCTGGTAATGTGACTATTGGGAATTTTAGAGATATTTGGTGGGTTTGTGGTGATAAAGCATATATATTCTTACCCTATGGATGGACAGGATGTTGTTACATGTCGACGTTGAAGCTTCCATATGAGGCTTTTACCATTAAAAGAGGGGAAGCACCGGAAACAGATAAATCTGATTCTAGGTTTGGAAATAGGGTGAAAAGGGACATGGCGAAATTTCATAGTCTGGAAGCCTACCATTGGAGGATAAGTCTAGGAGAGAAGTGGGGACTTGGACTTTTTCCATGGTATGGGGTAACAGTTTTGGCAGATCACATTGATAATATTACCTATACTTTGCAGGGTTTTGCAAATGAAACGATAAGAGGGTTTAACCTTCTGTCAAATACTCAAAGAAGTCACAGACTGACGCTGTTGAAACATGACATGGCTCTTGACTATATTTTAGCAAAACAAGGTGGATTATGTTTGGCTATGAACTTGACGGGGGATGATTGTTATACTTTGATCCCCGACAGTTTCGATAATATCACTAGTGTTATGGATGCATTGAAGAATATAAGGGATGCGTTTGGTAGATCTGAAGGAGCTGGATGGTCAGCGAAGTCTTGGTTGCAAGATCAGTTAGGCCCAGTGGGAGCAGTGATAGTTCAGATTTTAGTAGCAGCTCTTATAGTGCTGTGTGTGATGTTTTGCTTTTGTACTTTGTTATTGACTTTTGCGAAGGCTATGATATTGAGATGGGTTGCCTGGAGAAAACACTCAGATGCTGTTGTTAACTGTTACTGATCTAGATGGAGATGAACAAGTGGGACTGGATGGAGTATTGATGGATAGATATCCATTTTGAATATCCGATCATTTTTCACGTTTTTACATATTATTGTGATATTTAGTATTTTGTTATGAATCAAAGGGGGAAATGGAATGTGATTCATTTTATATATCATTTTATATAAAATTTTTATATTATTGTTGATATTGATGTTTTAATTTGCATGTGTTGTTTTGCAAAAGATACTGGTTGGTGTTTTCTTTTCTTCCAGAAGCATATATAGGGGAATGTGTAGAGGGGATTCAAATAATCACACATGGACAATATGAATGGACGGGAGGAAGTGGAACGAGGAAGGTGTGGAAATGTTCAGATTCCATCATCGATGTTTCATTGAAAGTCGACACTGCTGAGGAGATGCAGTGTAGTGGACTACATTCCAGTGTCTGCACTGATATATAGACATATTTGCATGTGTAATACATAATTTGTGTCATATTCTTTCTGTATTAATTTTTGAAGAATGATGGTTTCTGTTGTTGGGTACATGTGGGGATCTCAGATGTTTTTGTTAATTTCGTGAATGCTTAGGGATATTGGGTCTAGGCAGGGACAGAGAGAATCCACAGGAGGGTCCGATGGGTCGACCAGCCTGAATGTGGACATTTTTGATTGTATTTTGTTTTCTGAGGCTTTCATGTGTATTCAATTGCATCATAGTTTAAAATGCATTGATAAAGATTTATGAATTGATCTGGAGTACTTAGGTGGTCGCCTGGGGCAATGAGAGAATTTTACTGTCTTGATTGATTGATGGATATTTGGAAAGAAAGCTGCCAGACAGGTTTTTCGCTCTCACACACATTTCATAGAAATGTATTTACACTCCATAGAAAAATGTGTTTACTCTCCATTATTGTTAAAGTTACTCAATAAGAAAAATTGTTATTTGTCATAATCCTATTCTTTTTGTTTTCGAGACTTAATTAGTCTCGAAGGGGGGAAATATGTAGTGTATAAACAGTTTATGACTTTGCTGATGTTTGCAAATGGTGTGTTAGAGGAAGTTGACTCAGCTTGTGGAAGCATCTGGAGAGCATTACTATAGGGGCACCCTAAAACAGAGGAAGTCTGTTATGTGGCGTCCTGGGATTGGTCTGTAGGGGAAACCACCCATATCATGTTACAGATTATAAATACTATGGTTGGGACAAAGGACGAGGAGTCACAACATATTAGAGATTGGGTCAGTTGTTCTCCAGATGTCTGCAGAAGTCTGTAAATTGGGGCTGAAATCTTCGATATAATAAACTATTATAATCGAAGACAGCGTCAGCGGATTCCTTGTCCTCACAGCATAATTAGCATCATTATTTAGATACCACACACTCCAACCCCCTCTTTTACGCTGCTGCTACTCTGTTTATTATTTATGCATAGTCACTTTAACTCTACCCACATGTACATATTACCTCAATTACCTCGACTAACCGGTGCCCCCGCACATTGACTCTGTACCGGTACCCCCTGTATATAGCCTCCCTACTGTTATACTTATCTATCTTTTACTTAACACTTAACACTAAAAAATTATCTTCAAAACTGCATTGTTGGTTAAGGGCTTGTAAGTAAGCATTTCACTGTAAGGTCTACACGTGTTGTATTTGGCGCATGTGGCAAATAAAATGTGATTTGATTTGATTTGAGTCCATAAACCCTAACAGCAGGACACAAATCTTTATATCGCTACATGATACAACCATTTAAAACCTGTCGTTGTTGTTTGTGTTCACACATGGTCAGAAATGATGATCTGGTCGATCATAATATTCTACCAAGAGCTCTTTCTTAGTTTAACACAGACAAAGACACACTCGCAGTAGTGTATTGCAGAGGGGGTGAAGACTACATCAAGTAGCCACAGTGTCTCATGTCATGTGAACCTGTGCTACTAGTTCCTAAAACTTGCCAGCAGCCGTCGGTTACTTTATGAGTATTCAACATTCCAACACAGCTGGTCTGATTGGCATAATCCACATGATACAAGTTATGATTAATGGGTTTTAATTAGGAAAATATCCCCCAGTAAATTAGGGGACAATTAAGTAATGTGACATGATTACCAAGTAATACACTGACTGTCTGAGGACTCAGATCATGCATTCATAATGAGTGGACAGAAAGTCTCTTCTTGGACCTCAACTACAAGGGGGGTGGGGGGGCTTCAAACCAGTCAATGTGATTTCCAGTTCTTCTATTCTTGCCTGTATGAAGTAAACTTAAGAAGGCCAGCTATAAAACGGGGCCTGAGAGTAGAGTAGCCATGCTCTACCGTTCTACTGTTCACTCCAGTAGCCAAGCGCTACCGTTCTACTGTTCACTCCAGTAGCCAAGCGCTACCGTTCTACTGTTCACTATAGTAGCCAAGCGCTACCGTTCTACTGTTCACTCCAGTAGCCAAGCGCTACCGTTCTACTGTTCACTCCAGTAGCCAAGCTCCAACATTCTACTGTTCACTCCAGTAGCCAAGCGCTACCGTTCTACTGTTCACTCCAGTAGCCAAGCGCTACCGTTCTACTGTTCACTCCAGTAGCCAAGCACTACCGTTCTACTGTTCACTCCAGTAGCCACGCTCTACTGTTCTACTGTTCACTCCAGTAGCCAAGCTCCAACATTCTACTGTTCACTCCAGTAGCCAAGCGCTACCGTTCTACTATTCACTCCAGTAGCCAAGCGCTACCGTTCTACTGTTCACTCCAGTAGCCAAGCGCTACCGTTCTACTGTTCACTCCAGTAGCCAAGCCATACCGTTCTACTGTTCACTCCAGTAGCCAAGCGCTACCGTTCTACTGTTCACTCCAGTAGCCAAGCTCCAACATTCTACTGTTCACTCCAGTAGCCAAGCGCTACCGTTCTACTGTTCACTCCAGTAGCCAAGCGCTACCGTTCTACTGTTCACTCCAGTAGCCAAGCGCTACCGTTCTACTGTTCACTCCAGTAGCCAAGCTCCAACATTCTACTGTTCACTCCAGTAGCCAAGCGCTACCGTTCTACTATTCACTCCAGTAGCCAAGCGCTACCGTTCTACTGTTCACTCCAGTAGCCAAGCTCCAACATTCTACTGTTCACTCCAGTAGCCAAGCCATACCGTTCTACTGTTCACTCCAGTAGCCAAGCGCTACCGTTCTACTGTTCACTCCAGTAGCCACGCTCTACTGTTCTACTGTTCACTCCAGTAGCCAAGCTCCAACATTCTACTGTTCACTCCAGTAGCCAAGCGCTACCGTTCTACTGTTCACTCCAGTAGCCAAGCGCTACCGTTCTACCGTTCACTCCAGTAGCCAAGCGCTACCGTTCTACTGTTCACTCCAGTAGCCACGCTCTACTGTTCTACTGTTCACTCCAGTAGCCAAGCTCCAACATTCTACTGTTCACTCCAGTAGCCAAGCGCTACCGTTCTACTGTTCACTCCAGTAGCCAAGCTCCAACATTCTACTGTTCACTCCAGTAGCCAAGCCATACCGTTCTACTGTTCACTCCAGTAGCCAAGCGCTACCGTTCTACTGTTCACTCCAGTAGCCAAGCTCCAACATTCTACTGTTCACTCCAGTAGCCAAGCGCTACCGTTCTACTGTTCACTCCAGTAGCCAAGCGCTACCGTTCTACCGTTCACTCCAGTAGCCAAGCGCTACCGTTCTACTGTTCACTCCAGTAGCCACGCTCTACTGTTCTACTGTTCACTCCAGTAGCCAAGCTCCAACATTCTACTGTTCACTCCAGTAGCCAAGCGCTACCGTTCTACTGTTCACTCCAGTAGTCAAGCTCTACCGTTCTACTGTTCACTCCAGTAACCAACCTCTACCGTTCTACTGTTCACTCCAGGGGTGGCTGGGGTCTTTTATAGCACCAGGGACACAGAGTTAGCATTCTGTGCGTAGCTCCTGAAATCCAATGTCGCCAAGCGCTGGTCCATCATGCAACACAGACATTAAATGGAGAATAGTTTTTTTTATCTTTCTCTTGCTAGTCTACCTCCTCAAAGCCATTCTGTCCTCAAACATCAAAACAGCCTGTTTATCTCCATACGGTACTCCGTACAGTGTGGTTCTGCTCTCTTTGACAGTGTGTCCTCCTGTCCTATCCACAGACAGAGGGAATTAATGAAATAAAAAGGAGAGCAAACAGCAAGCAGGCAGGCATCAAATGGGGGAGTGTGCCTAAAATGCCTACGACTGCATATTGATGCACTCAATGCTCGTCTATCTGCTCATTAGCCTGCCAATTAGGTGGCCTAATTTCACACTGACATTCAGAAATGTTCCCCCGTTAATAGAAAAGCAACAGCGAGAGACAGAGAGACAGAGAGACACCCAGAGACCGAGAGAGAGAGAGAGAGAGAGAGAGAGAGAGAGAGAGAGAGAGAGAGAGAGAGAGAGAGAGAGAGAGAGAGACCTACCTGGAGGTGACAGCATTCCCTCCCCCATATACCCCTCTAGGCACAACTACGACAACATAACCAACAAAAACGGGTCACAACTCCTGCAGCTCTGTCGCATGCTGGGTATGTACATAGTTAATGGTAGGCTTCGAGGGGACTCCTATGGTAGGTAAACCTATAGCTCATCTCTTGGCAGTAGTACTGTAGACTACTTTATCACTGACCTCAACCCAGAGTCTCTCAGAGCGTTCACAGTCAGCCCACTGACACCCCTATCAGACCACAGCAAAATCACAGTCTACATGAACAGAGCAATACTCAATCATGAGGCATCAAAGCCAAAGGAACTGAATAATATTAAGAAATGCTATAGATGGAAGGAACCTACCAAAAAACAATTAGGCAACAACAAATTCAATCCCTTTTAGACAACTTCCTGGACAAAACGTTCCACTGTAATAGTGAAGGTGTAAATGTGGTGTCAGAGACAACGATGCTGATCTATGCTGTGATGATAAGAAGTCTGCTTACACTGTACTTTGATTATAAAGGTTTATTATTTCAAAGTATTCCAGCGTCAATTTACAGACATCTGCAGATATCTGGAGAACAACGCCCCAATCTGTTAATATGTTGTCTCTCCCCATCCTTTGTTCAAAACATGGTATTTATATCCTATGTAACATAATATGGCGTGATTTTAATAGACCAATCCCCGGCCTCCCCACATATCTCCAAATGTCCTCTATTCCAAGAAGCCTATGTAGTAATGCTTTCCAGATGTTTCAGCAAAGCAGAGTAGAGTTCATCCATTACATCATTTGCAAATGTCAGCAAAATCATAGACCCTCAGACACTACATATTTCCCCCTTCGAGACTAATTAAGTCTCAAAAACAAAAAGAATAGGATTATGACAAATAAGAATTTTTGTTCTTGAGTAACTTCAGCAATAAACCAAAATGTATGGAGGGTAAACACATGTTTATATAGACAAATTTTTGTATGGAGTGTAAATAGATTGTTATGGAATGTAAATAAATTGTTATGGAGTGTAAGAGCGAAAAACCTGTCTGGCAGCTTTCTTCCAAATATCCATCAATCAGTCAAGACAGGAAAATTCTCTCACGGCCCCTCTGCCCCAGGCGACCACCTAAGTACTCCAGATCAATTTATAAATCTTTATCAATGCATTTTAAGCTATGATGCAATTGAATACACATGAAAACCACATGAAAACCCCAGTAAACAAAATACAATCAAAAATTTCCACATTCAGGCTGGTCGACCCATCGGACCCTCCTGTGGATTCTCTCTGTCCTTGCCTAGACCCAATATCCCTAAGCTTCAACGAAATAAACAAAAACATCTGAGGTCCCCACATGTACCCAACAACAGAAAACATAATTCTTCAAAACATTAATACAGAAAGAATATAACACAAATTATGTATTACACATGCAAATATGTCTATATATCATTGCAGACACTGGAATGTAGTCCACTACACTTCAGGTCCAGAGGTGCTACTATCAACCCCTCATGGTTTCTCCCCAAATAACAATTGATTCCTACTCTAAGGATTTTTCTATTGTCTTCAAAACACCTGCTTTTGAAAGTCCTTCAATTTCTGGTTCAATCCCTTGGATTGCTTCATCTTTCAATGGATACTGATTCTTCCAAGGAGGTCTGCCTCCTTTTCGAAGTTCAACTTTCACCTCAATTGGGCTGATTTCACAAATCCAATATCAGTACTACTTTGATATCACAAACATTCTTGAACTTTTTGCAACATCTCCTCTTTAATAGATTCTCAATCCATCTTCACACTTCAAACAGATTCATTTGTCATCCTTACAGCTTATGACTCTCCTTGTCCTTGAGCCAAAATCATCATTTTCAGAAATCGCTGATCTTCACTCCTCCAAATTCCCCTCCTAATTAGTTGATTTTGACATAGTGAGATGTGTAACCTCTTCAGGCTGAACACAGATAAAAGCCTTTCCGCTATCCATCATCACTTCCCATGGTCCATTGTTTATTTTCACTTCAATTGTTGGATATTTTTCCCCTAACTGGTGCTACCAGCTGACACCCCCCTTTCGGATCTTCTAGGCACCCCTAGAATCCTTGCTCCTTGCCCCTATAAGGGTTCACCTGTCCTGCAGATGATCTTCACTTGCTCCTGTATCTTCCTCTGAAATTCTTTCTTGTGTTTCCTTCTGGCCCATTACTCTCACAGGCAAAGTCACCAACCTGTCCACAACTATAACCCACTTCTTAAGATTGCTGGAAGTATGGCTTAAATCTTCCTCCTCTTCCTCTTTCTAAGCCTTCTCGTCCTCTTCCTCTCCAATTCTTTCTCAGTCCAGAAACTATCTATGGATATGAAACAGCTTGTACCACTAGTTGTGGCTGGTACAATTACATTTGACCTTGCTGTGGCAGTGATTGTTGATTTGGTGCACATTGATTCTTCATAACCAAAGCTTTTCTTCTCCTTCTTATTCTCCCCCCAGTTGTATTTCATCAAGTCTTCTGAGTCTTTCTTGGTCCTGTTCTTTCTAGTTGTTGACATATCGGTATTCTTCAAAGGCTTATATTCTAGGTTCTGTCCTCGAATGATCACTGGCATCATCTTCTTACTGGTGCCCTCTTTCCTTTCCTCAATGTATACTTCTTCTCCAATTCTTGGGATCCTTTTCTCAGCAGTTTTTTCTCTTCTCTTCTGTATCTTCAGCTTCTTGAGTTGTTCTTTCAGTTCTCTTTGTCTCTTCTAAATGATTCCCCTTTATCCAGGCATAATACACATCAGTCTATATCTCTTTCTATTTCTTCTTTGCTAATCATTGTAGGATAAAATCCTCTTGAACATAAAGCACCTTTAATCTCCAAATCTTCATTGCTTTCTCCATCTTCACTTTCCTCAGAGATCGAATCTCTAGTATCCTTCTTCTTCCTTCAACTTCCATCAGAGATCACATCTCTAGTATCCTTCTTCTTTCCTCTCTTGCCAACTTCCTTCTAATCACAGAGTCATATCCACCCATGATCTCTTCTCAATCACTCTGATCATCATCATCATCTTCTTCATCTTCAAGTTCCATCTTCCTGAACCTCACTCCACCCTTAGTTTCCAGACATCTCATTTTCTTCTTACTTTTGGAGTTTTGGATTCATCTTTATGGTCGTTTCTGCTTCTCCTCTCTCTATTATTCAATCACTTTCATCATGTTGATGACGTCAGGGTTAAGAATCCCTTCCACTAGCTATGGTTGTTCAATGTCATGCCAACGTTTATTCCCTTTCCAGATAACCTTGCAATACCATTAACTAGAGGATTACTATTTTCTACTACATCAACAGGAGTAATTACCTTCATAGTTTGTATGTCCTTTTTCCCCCTTGTAACAACTCTTTTATATTCCTTTATTGTGAATGATTTCATTATTTTAGACTATGTAGCCTATTGTTCCCTCTTTTTTTTTCTTCCCCAAATTAATTAATTAAACTATTAATTTATTCATAAATTTACTTATTTATTCATTCATTTTATTTTATTTTATTTTACCAAATTATTGATTAGTGGCAATCTTACCACATCCAATCAGGAAAAGTAAATGAAAGTAGTCAACTTCAGAGCAACCCAAAAAAAGATAGACCTCTAATCCTGCAACACTACAGCACTCACAAACCCCATTGCTTAATAAGCACCCAATTACCTTAATTTTACAGAATAATGTCAGTACTCGATTCCCCCTCATCTCTAATCAAACCCACTCATGCACAAAAACTCCAAAATGCAATTCTTAATTTCATCAATTGATCAGTCTGTTGCCAAGTTTTTGTCAAATTGTCATAACATCAAATATGCTAGGCACACAAAATATCCTCTATGGGAAGGTACGTTTTGTAAATAGAACAGTACTGGCCTTGATTTGACTTGATCCGTTGCAGCAGACTGTCGCCTGATGCACTCGTCAGCATTTCCCCTCTCTCTCTGTCTCCTCCTTCTCTCGTCTCTCATATGACAAAAGAACAAAGAAACAGACAATAATTTAGTAGTTTAGGCACTCACTGAGTTATTTCAACCATTCAATACTCCTCTAGTCATACTCGCTCTAAGAAATAAGCAAACAACTTAACTCAAGAATAGTATAAATAGCTCAATAACATTTTATTTTATTTATTTATTTAATTATATTTTTTATTTTTAATCCGTCAACATATCTCTCTCATTTATCAATTCAATAGATCTCAAATAGTTTCATCATTAAGCAACAGCCTATTTAACAAACAGAACTCTCCATTCATGTTCAAATCCCCCACTCCTCTCTCTCTGTCTGCTCTGTTCTGAGTCTGCGTCTCCCAGCAACTCAGTGCAGGCAGAGGAGTGGCACATTTGCCCTACGTAACTCTAAACTCATAAAATCACACGCATGCGTAGTACATTCACCACTGCGATTTCAGAGTGGAGGGAGCTCTCTCCCAGCTCTCTCCAAGCCTAAACAACAGAAAGTAGACAGTCCCGCTGTACTTCCTCTCTTTTACCCCCCATAGACAAACAGTAACACTTTAACAGAGCTCACAAACCATAGAACACAAATCCTACTCTCTTCTACACACATACACATACATACATACATACAGTTTAAGAGGCTTATCCCATTCCTATGGACCCCTAAGGCAGTATGCTACCTCCATTGCGCCGTATAATTCCATTGTTCCTAAATTCTTGCCACCACGAGTTCCGCGGACATCCGATGAGCGGTCACATCAATCATATAATTCGTCAACCATATGTTGAGAGGTAACATGCAACCGAATATATATACCACTACCTCAAGCCCCCTAGGACTCACCTAAATACACCTAACGTGCTTTTAGGATTTTCCGGCCCATCCTAATGATCGCCTCCTTAGAGGGCTTCCATAGATTCGCAATGGCCTAATTTGTATACATTTTTCTTAGTTCCTGGCCTTATTCCTTCATTGTATTCTTTTTGAATTTTATTCAAGCAAAATATCCCTATAGACACTCCCCCCTTTTTGCGTTGTTTACCAGCGCAAACAAATTCAGAACGGACTCCTATCCCACAGCAAATAACAGCAAAGCACACGTGCAAGTTCTTAACGGTGCATTCATTCAACGCACACACACAGACACACGAACTAACCAGTGCCCAAAGTAGTGAGAAAACTCACCCTTATCTGCCGGACTCTGGAGCGAAAGTCAGCTCGGCGCCCATGAATGGAACGCTGAGAAAAGACGCATCACGACCAAATACCTCATCGCCATTTTGTGGTGTCGAGAAAACGTTGCTAATAATGCTGTGAGACCAAGGAAATCCGCTGACGCTGTACTTTGATTATAAAGGTTTATTTATATCAAAGGGTTACAGCTTCAATTTACAGATATCTGCAGACATCTGGAGAATAATCGCCCAATCTCAAATATGATTATTCTGTCCTCCTTTGTTCAAAACATGGTATTTATATCCTATGCCCTATGTAACATAATATGGGTATTTTCCCTACAGACCAATCCCAGGAGGCCACCTAACAGACTTCCTCGGCTTTAGGGTGCCCCTATAGAACTACTCCCCAGATGCTCCCTTTAAGCTGAGTCAACATCCTCTAAAACCATTTGAAACCATTAGCAAAGTCATCAATTCCTCAGATACCACATGGGTTTTGTGGATAGAACAGTACTGGCCTTAGTTGGACTTGATCCGTTGCAGCACACCCTGTCGCGTGACGCACTTGTCAGCACCTCCTCTCTCTCTCTCTCTCTCCTCCTTCTCGTCTCTCACATGACAGAAGAACAAAGAACAGACAATAATTTAGTATTTTATGCATACCTATGTTCACATTCGCGCTAAGAAATAAGCAAACAGCTTAACTCAGGAATATTATAAATAGCTCAATAACATTTTATTTTATTTATTTATTTAATTATTTTTAATCTGTCAACATATCTCTCATTTATCAATTCAATCAAATAGTTTCATAGTTAAACAACAGCCACATATCAAACAGAATACTTTAATCGTATGTAAGTCTCCATCTCCCTCTCTACTCTATCTGCATGTCACAGCAGCTCAGTGCAGGCAGGGGAGTGGCATATTTGCTCTACGTAACTCTAAACACATAAAATCCCACGCGTGCGTAGTTCATTCACCAGTGCGATTTCAGAGTGGATGGAGCTCTCAGGCAGCTCTCTCCAAGTCTAAACAACAGAGTAGACAGACCCGCTGTCGCTCCGTTCTCTCCCCCCTTTGACAAACAGTAACACTTAACAAAACTCACAAACCAACACAGAACACAAATCCTACTTCGAAGTTTGTTATTGTCACTTATTCTAATCTGCAGATTTATAGTTATTTTCTAATCCATTACAAATAATCGTGCTCCCAGGGGCTCATAGTTTTTTAACAAGTATTAAAAGTTCTCTCTAATGGAGACTCATAAGGTTTTAACCATAACTAACATATTTCCTTACAAAAAACTAAAACCCCTGTTGTCATAGCCTTAGTCGACACACAGCTGGAACACAGCAGAGACCTCTCCATGTACTCACACACACGCATAGGCTCTCACACACACAATTCAAACAAGAATGCATCCGTTCATACAATACACTAAGCATGCTACCGTCGCTCCTTATTTGTCATTGTTCCTTCCTAAATTTGTGCTACCTCGAGTTGCAGATTATTCAATGAGAGGTTACTTCGGACATATACTTCGTCAACTATATTCCGAGAGGTAACGTGCAATTGAATGTATCTTCTACAAACTACAGTCCCCGGGACTGACCTAAATTCACCTAATGCGCTTTTAGGATTTTCGGCCCATCCTAATGATCACCTCGTTTGAGGGCTTCCTTAATCAGCGACGTCCTAAAAGTATACTTTTTCCTTATTTCCTGGCCTTATTCCTTCATGCATTTTCAAGCCAAATATGTGTGCCCAGTGTTAATAATTCCTATATACATTCCCCCCTGTTTGCGTTGTTCCCAACGCAAACAAATTTAGAATTTTAGAACGGATTCCCATCACACAGCAAATAACAGCAAAGCGCACACACAAGTCCTTTGACGGTACATCTAAACGCACACACACACAAGCACACGAACCAACCAGCGCCCAAAACTGTGAGAAATCTCACCTTATCTGCCGGCGTCTTGAGCGGGAGTCACTTCGCAGCCCATGAATGGAATGCAGAGAAAAGACGTAGCACGATCCCATCCTCATCGCCATTTATGTGGTGTCAGAGACAACGATGCTGATCCATGCTGTGATGATAAGAAGTCCGTTTACACTGTACTTTGATTATAAAGGTTTATTATTTCAAAGTATTCCAGCGTCAATTTACAGACATCTGCAGATATCTGGAGAACAATGGCCCAATCTGTTAATATGTTGTCTCTCCCCGTCCTTTGTTCAAAACATGGTATTTATATCCTATGTAACATAATATGGCGTGATTTTAATAGACCAATCCCCGGCCTCCCCACATATCTCCAAATGTCCTCTATTCCAAGAAGCCTATGTAGTAATGCTTTCCAGATGTTTCAGCAAAGCAGAGTAGAGTTCATCCATTACATCATTTGCAAATGTCAGCAAAATCATAGACCCTCAGACACTACATAAACTTGGCAGTAGAAAACCTAAACAGTATATTTGACCTCTCAGCTTCCCTATCAAATCTAAAAATATCTAACAGAAAGCGAAGAAAAGTAACAACAATGACAAATGGTATGATGAAGAATGCAAAAACCTAAGAAAGAAATTGATAAACCTACCCAACCAAAAACATAGAGACCCAGAAAACCTGAGCCTTCACTATAGTGAATCACTTAAACAATACAGAAATACACTACAGAAAAAGAAGCAACAGCATGTCAGATATCAGCTCAATGTAATTGAATAATCCATAGACTCTAACCACTTCTGGGAAAATATATACATGATCAAATGCTCCTTTACACGGTACCCTGTCCTGTTTATCTGTTTAGCCTCAGCCCAAACTTTCATCGCCATTACCAGTTGTTGTCTTAGCTCTCTCTAATAACACCTGTGCTTGCTTTATGCCTCTCTCCCATGTCAATATACCTTGCCTATTGCTGTTCCAGTTAGTTCTTATTATACAATTTCAATATAGAACCCCAAGTCATTCTCAAACTGCCTCAAATAGCTCCTTTGTTCCACCCCCCATACAAGCCAAGACCGGCTCAATTGGTGCCTCCAGTGATGCTATCTCTTTCATTGTTACCCAACGCTTAGGTTTACATCCACTGTACTCATATCCTTCCATATCCTTGTCTGTACATAATGCCCTGAATCTATTCTACAATGCCCGGAAATCTGCCCCCTTTATTCTCTGTACCCAACGCACTAGAAGACCAGTTCTTAAAGCCTTTAGCCGTATCCTTATTCTAGTCCTCCTCTGTTCCTCTGGTGATGTAGAGGCTAACCCAGGCCCTGCATTCCCCAGTATCACTCCTACTCCCCAGGAGCTATCATTTGTTGACTTCTGTAACCGTAAAAGCCTTGGTTTTCTGCATGTTAACATCAGAAGCCTCCTTCCTAAGAGTTATTCACTGCATTAGCACACTCCGCCAACCCTGATGTTCTAGCAGTGTCTGAATCCTGGCTTAGGAAGGCCACCAAAAATTCAGAAATTTCCATCCCCAACTACAACATTTTCCGTCTAGATAGAACTGCCAAAGGGGGTGGAGTTGCAATCTACTGTAGAGCTCTATCAAACTATCCAGGTCTGTGCCCAAACAGTTTGAGCTCCTACTTCTAAAAATCCACCTTTCCAGAAATAAGTCTCTCACTGTTGCCGCTTGCTACAGACCCCCCTCAGCCCCCAGCTGTGCCCTGGACACCATATGTGAATTGATTGCCCCCCATCTATCCTCAGAGTTCGTACTGCTTGGTGACCTAAACTGGGATATGCTTAACACCCCGGCCATCCTACAATCCAAACTAGATGCCCTCAATCTCACACAAATTATCAAGGAACCTACCAGGTACAACACAAAATCCATAAACATGGGCACCCTCATAGATATCATCCTGACTAACTTACCCTCTAAATACACCTCCGCTGTCTTCAACCAGGATCTCAGCGATCACTGCCTTATTGCCTGCGTCCGTAACGGGTCCGCGGTCAAATGACCACCCCTCATCACTGTCAAATGCTCCCTAAAACACTTTAGCGAGCAGGCCTTCCTACTTGACCTGGCCCAGGTATCTTGGATGGATATCAATCTCATTCCATCAGTAGAGGATGCCTGGTTGTTCTTTAAAGGTGCTTTTAAATAAGCATGCCCCATTCAAAAAATGCAGAACTAAGAACAGATATAGCCCCTGGTTCTCCTCAGACTTGACTGCCCTTGACCAGCACAAAAACATCCTGTGGCATACTGCATTAGCATCGACCAGCCCCCGCGATATGCAACTTTTCAGGGAAGTTAGGAACCAATATTCACAAGCAGTTAGGAAAGCAAAGGCTAGCTTTTTCAAACAGAAATTTGCATCCTGTAGCACTAACTCCAAAAAGTTTTGGGACACTGTAAAGTCCATGGAGAATAAGAGCACCTCCTCCCAGCTGCCCACTGCACTGAGGCTAGGAAACACTATCACCACCATAAATCTACAATAATCGAGAATTTCAACAAGCATTTTTGCTACGGCTCTGCACACTCCGCTGCAACTTGCCCATGCCCCCCCCCCCCCCCCCCCCGCTTCTCCTTCACACAAATTCAGACAGCTGATGTTCTGAAAGAGCTGCAAAATCTGGACCCCTACAAATCATCTGGGCTAGACAATCTGGACCCTTTCTTTCTAAAAATAGCCACCGAAATTGTCGCAACCCCTATTACTAGCCAGTTCAACCTCTCTTTCGTAACATCTGAGATCCCCAGAGATTGAAAAACTGCCGTGGTCATCCCCCTCTTCAAAGGGGGTGACACTCTAGATCCAAACTCTTACAGACCTATATCCATCCTGCCCTGCCTTTCGAAAGTTTTTGAAAGCCAAGTTAACAAACAGATCACCGACCATTTCGAATCCCACCGTACCTTCTCCGCTATGCAATCCGGTTTCCGAGCTGGTCATGGGTGCACTTCAGCCACGCTCAAGGTCCTAAACAATATTATAACCGCGATCGATAATAGACAGTACTGTGCAGCCGTCTTCATCGACCTGGCCAAGGCTTTCGACTCTGTCAACCACCGCATTCTTATTGGCAGACTTAATAGCCTTGGTTTCTCAAATGACTGCCTCGCCTGGTTCACCAACTACTTCTCAGATAGAGTTTAATGTGTCAAATCGGAGGGCCTGTTGTCTGGACCTATGGCAGTCTCTATGGGGGTGCCACAGGGTTCAATTCTTGGGCCGACTCTTTTCTCCGTGTATATCAATGATGTTGCTCTTGCTGCTGGTGACTCTCAGATCCACCTCTACGCAGACGACACCATTTTGTATACATCTGGCCCTTCATTGGACACTGTGTTAACAAACCTCCAAACGAATTTCAATGCCATACAACACTCCTTCCGTAGCCTCCAACTGCTCTTAAACACTAGTAAAACTAAATGCATGCTCTTCAATCGAATGCTGCTGGCACCCGCCCACCCGACTAGAATCACTACTCTCGACGGGTCTGACCTAGAGAATGTGGACAACTACAAATACCTAGGTGTCTGGTTAGACTGTAAACTCTCCTTCCAGACTCACATTAAGCATCTTCAATCCAAAGTTCAATCTAGAATCAGCTTCCTATTTCGCAACAAAGCCTCCTTCACTCATGCTGCCAAACATGACCTCGTAAAACGGACTATCTTACCAATCCTTGACTTTGGCAATGTCATTTACAAAATAGCCTCCAACACTCTACTCAGCAAATTTGATGTAGTCTATCACAGTGCCATCTGTTTTGTCACCAAAGCCCCATATCCTACCCACCACTGTGACCTGTACGCTCTTGTTGGCTGGTCCTCACTACATATTCGTCGCCAAACCCACTGGCTCCAGGCCATCTATAAATCACTGCTAGGCAAATCTCCGCCTTATCTTAGCTCATTGGTCACCATAGCAACACCCACCCGTAGTATGCGCTCCAGCAGGTATATCTCACTGGTCATCCCCAAAGCCAACACCTCCTTTGGCCGCCATTCCTTCCAGTTCTCTGCTGCCAATGACTGGAACGAACTGCAAAAATCTCTGAAGCTGGAGACTCTTATCTCCCTCACTAACTTTAAGTATCAGTTGTCAGAGCACCTTACCGATTACTGCACCTGTACACAGCCCTTCTGAAATTAGCCCACTCAACTACCTCATCCCCATATTGTTATTTATTTTGCTCATTTGCACCCCAGTATCTCTATTTGCACATCATCTCTTGCACATCTATCATTCCAGTGTTAATACTAATTGTAATTATTTTGCACTATGGCCTATTTATTGCCTTACCTCCATAACTTGCTACATTTGCACACACTGTATATATATTTTCTGTTGTATTTTTGACTTTATGTTTTGTTTTACCCCATATGTAACTATGTGTTGTTGTTTTTATCGCACTGCTTTGCTTTATCTTGGCCAGGTCGCAGTTGTAAATGAGAACTTGTTCTCAACTGGCTTACCTGGTTAAATAAAGGTGAAATAAAAAAATTACAATAAAAAATGCAAATCTTAGAATCAGCTATTAAAGACTACCAGAACCCACTGGATTCTCCAATTACATTGAATGAACTACAGGACAAAATACAAACCCTCCAACCCAAAAAGGCCTGTGGTGTTGATGGCATCCTCAATGAAATGATAAAATATACAGACCACAAATTCCAATTAGCTATACTTAAACTCTTTAACATCATCCTTAGCTCTGGCATCTTCCCCAATATTTGGAACCAAGGACTGATCACCCAATCCACAAAAGTGGAGACAACTTGACCCCAATAACTACTGTGGGATATGCGTCAACAGCAACCTTTAGAAAATCCTCTGCATTATCATTATCAGCAGACTAGTTCATTTCCTCAGTGAAAACAATGTACTGAGCAAATGTCAAATTGGCGTTTTACCAAATTACCATACGACAGACCACTACCCTGGTGTTACAAGCTCCATGCTCTACCAATTGAGCTACAGAGGACCACTGATTTCATACAAGCTTTTGACTCAATTTGGCATGAGTGTCTGCTATACAAATTGATTGAAAGTGGTGTTGGGGGAAAAACATACAACATTATAAAATCCATGTACACAAACAACAAGTGTGCGGTTAAAATTGGCAAAAAACCCACACATTTCTTTCCAAAGGGCCATGGGGAGAGACATGGATGCAGTTTAAGCCCCACCCTCTTCAAAATATATATCAACGAATTGCGAGGGCACTAGAACAGTCTGCAGCACCCAGCCTCAACCTACTTGAATCTGAAGTCAAGTGTTTGCTGATGATCTGGTGCTTCTGTCACCAACCAATGAGGGCCTACAGCAGCACCTAGATCTTCTGCACAGATTCTGTCAGACCTGGGCCCTGACAGTAAATCTCAGCAAGACAAAAATAATGGTGTTCCAAAAAAGGTCCAGCTGCCAGGACCACAAATACAAATTCCATCTAGACACCGTTGCCCTAGAGCACACAAAAAACTATACATACCTCGGCCTATACATCAGCGCCACAGGTAACTTCCACAAAGCTGTGAAAGATCTGAGAGACAAGGCAAGAAGGGCCTTCTATGCCCTCAAAAGGAACATAAAATTCAACATACCAATTAGGATTTGGCCAAAAATACTTGACTCCGTTATAGAACCCATTGCCCTTTATGGTTGTGAGGTCTGGGGTCCGCTCACCAACCAAGAATTCACAAAATGAGACAAACACCAAATTGAGACTCTGTATGAAGAATTCTGCAAAAATATCCTCACTGTACAACAGAAAACACCAAATAATGCACGCAGAGCAGAATTAGGCCGATACCCGCTAATTATCAAAATCCAGAAAAGAGCCGTTAAATTCTATAACCACTTAAAAGGAAGTTGTTATTGTTTATTTCACTTTGGTTTACTATCTACTTCACTTGCTTTGGCAATGTTAACATACGTTTCCCATGCCAATAAAGCCCTTAAATTGAATTGAATTGAGAGAGAGAGAGAGAGAGAGAGAGAGAGAGAGAGAGAGAGAGAGAGAGAGAGAGAGAGAGAGAGAGAGAGAGAGAGAGAGAGAGAGAGAGAGAGAATAAATAAAAGTCTCTTCTCTGAGTAATGTTCAAGACGGAGAAACGTGTTGACGAACTACTGGCTGCCCAGACCGAATTGTGTTAGTTGCGCAACATTACAATGACACGTATAAATGAAGGTTCACTCTAACTTTAAAAATAACAAGCACTGCTTGTCTCGTCATCATTTACGTCTTTCAAAACTATAAGGATGTTTACTTCAACAAAGTGAGGGACACATTCTGAAAGCACATCATACATTGATAAAAATCCAAACGCGAAGAAGATTCCACTTTTATGTCAAAAGGAGCTATTTTCTGACTAGCTCTTGAATAGTGTATACCCAAAGGGGCATAAGGAAGGAGCCATCCAGCTGCTCCCTCACCAAATTGGACAACAACTGAGGATAGACCTCAGAAAACAGGCTAATGGTGCTGTGTCATCCGTGAGATGGTATGAGAGACCACAGGGCAAATCAAAATCCTTTCAGATCCAAAGCCAGTGTCTCTCCATGCATACACACACCCACCCACCCACACGGGGCTCATAACCTCATACAAGGCCAGACTATAAAACCATAGAAATATAGTCACATTCAGCAGAGAGACAGAAGGGGAGTGGGGGAGGGAGAGAGAGAGAGAGAGAGAGAGAGAGAGAGAGAGAGAGAGAGAGAGAGAGAGAGAGGGAGAGGGCTGCTCTGTTTATCCTCCACCGGCCCCCATCCTTCATCTGTATAGCAGGACCCGTAGACGCGCCTCGCCATCAGTAACAAACAAGGGTTTAAGCGAGGGAAGATGGATCCAGACGCTGTCGCACACTGACAGCAGCTAACCCTCCCTTTGCTTTACTTTCCCCTCTCTCTCTGTTCTCCGTCATACACACACACACACACACACACACACACACACACACACACACACACACACACACACACACACACACACAGTACTGCGGCACACCAGACCATTCATTCAACAGTTCACTTTGTCATTTTATCCCACTCTCTTCCACTGCTCGTACCATAAAATACATCAGTATCTGGAGATGTGATCCAATTTGAGACAAATCAAATCAAATCAAATGTTATTTGTCACATACACGTGTTTAGCAGATGTTATAGTGGGTGTAGCAAAATGCTTGTGCTTCTAGCTCCGACAGTGCAGTAATATCTAACATATACCCAATACACACAAAAAAGTAAGGAATGGGATTTAAGAATATATACATATATGGACAAGCAATGACAGAGCGGCATGGACTAAGATACAGAAGATTGTTATAGAATAGAATGCAGTATATACATATGAGATGAGTAGTGCAAGATATGTAAACATTATTAAAGTGACTAGTGTTCCATTTCTTAAAGTGGCCAGTGATTTCAATAGGCAGCAGCAGCCTCTAATGTGCTAGTGATGGCTATTTAACAGTCTGATGGCCTTGAGATAGAAGCTGTTTTTCATTCTCTCTGTCCCAGCTTTGATGCACCTGTACTGACCTTGCCTTCTGGATGATAGCGGGGTGAACAGGCAGTGGCTCGGGTGGTTGATGCCCTTGATGATCTTTTTGGCCTTCCTGTGACATCGGATGCTCTATGTGTCTTGGAGGGTGGGTAGTTTGCCCCCGGTAATGCGTTTGGCAGAACGCACCACCCTCTGGAGAGCCCTGCGGTTGTGGGCGGTGCAGTTGCCGTACCAGGCGGTGATACAGCCCGACAGGATGCTCTCAATTGTGCATTTGAAAAAGTTTGTGAGGGTTTTAGGTGATAAGCCTAATTTCTTCAGCCTCCTGAGGTTGAAGAGGCTCTGTTGCGCCTTCTTCACCACACTGTCTGCGTGGGTGGACCATTTCAGTTTGTCGGTGATGTGTACGCCAAGGAACTTGAAGCTTTCCACCTTCTCCACTGCGGTCCCGTCGATGTGGATAGGGGGGTGTACCCTCTGCTGTTTCCTGAAGTCCACGATCATCTCCTTTGTTTTGTTGATGTTGAGTGAGAGGTTATTTTCCTGGCACCACACTCCCAGAGCCCTCACCTCCTCGCTGTAGGCGGTCTCGTCATTGTTGGTAATCAAGCCTACTACTGTTGAGTCGTCTGCAAACTTGATGATTGAGTTGGAGGCGTGCATGGCCACGCAGTCATGGGTGAACAGGGAGTACAGGAGATGGCTGAGCACGCACCCTTGTGGGGCCCCAGTGTTGAGGATCAGCGAAGTGGAGATGTTGTTTCCTACCTTCACCACCTGGGGGCGGCCCGTCAGGAAGACCAGGACGCAGTTGCACAGCGCGGGGTTCAGACCCAGGGCCTCGAGCTTAATGATGAGCTTGGAGGGTACTATGGTGTTGAATGCTGAGCTATAGTCAATGAACAGCATTCTTACATAGGTATTCCTCTTGTCCAGATGGGATAGGGCAGTGTGCAGTGTGATGGCAATTGCATCGTCTGTGGATCTATTGGGGCGGTAAGCAAATTGAAGTGGGTCTAGGGTGACAGGTAAGGTAGAGGTGATATGACAGGTGGCAGGATTTGAATGAAACAATAGGAAGATAGGCTAGTTGTAGAACTAGATTATACTTGGTGAAGAGAGATAGAAAGAGAGAGACAAGAGAAAGAGAGAGAGACCGAGAAAGAACGAAAGACAGCGAGACAGACCGAGAGGGACAGAGAAAGAACGAAAGATGGAGGGAAGGAGAGAGAGAGAAAACAGTGAGAGATAGTGAGACGCAGAGAGAGAGAGACGTAGAAAGAAAGAGAGGTAGGGAAGGGGAGAGAGAGGAGAGAGTGGAAACAGAGAGAGAGAGAGAGAGAGAGAGAGAGAGAGAGAGAGAGAGAGAGAGAGAGAGAGAGAGAGAGAGAGAGAGAGAGAGAGAGGAGAAAGTGGAAATAGAGAGCGAGAGCGAGAGAGAGAGAGAGAGAGAGAGAGAGAGAGAGAGAGGAGAGAGTGGAAACGGAGAGCAAGAGAGAGAGAGAGAGAGAGAGAGAAAGAGAGAGGGAGGGGAGGGGAGGTATAGATCAAGCATAAAGGTAAAGGCTATGGAGCGTTTCCCGGGGAACCATGCAACAGACTTGTTTGGCTTCTTTGAAAGAACGAGAGCGGTAGGGAAGGAGAGAGAGAGAGAGAGAGAGAGAGAGAGAGAGAGAGAGAGAGAGAGAGAGAGAGAGAGAGAGAGCGAGAGAGCGAGAGAGAGAGAGATGATACGAGAGGGGAGGGGAGGGGAGGGAAGGGGAGGGGAGGGGAGGGGGGAGCAAGCATAAAGGTAAAGGTACTGGAGCGTTTCCCGGGGAACCGTGCAACAGACTTGTTCGGCTTCTTTGCGTCTGACAGCTGTGCAGCAGTCTCGTACTACAGAACAGGTTTGATTTGTATCAACCTCATCCTCTGTGTACATCTGTCAACAACTCTACAACACACTGAAATGAATGGCAGTCTTATCTGAGCACACACAATACAGTTCTGTACTGTAGCCCGGCTTTCTATACCAGACACCACCCGACTGCATATGATTTGTTACCAACAGCATGTTTCTTGTGCATGCATATACTAATACTACAGTAAAAATACACTGGATAGGATATAATGCTGTGAGGCAGTGAAGGGAGCATTTCTGCAGGTGGGTAGTGTTTTCTCACTACAGTAAGTCCAACCAGACCCTCATTCATCCCACAGTCCTCCAGCATGCTATCAAAAAATCTCTCTCTCCCTCCCTCCCTTTCGCTTTCCCTCCCCCTTCTCTCATGTCCCTTTCTCACACTCTCATCTCTCTCTTCCTCTCTCTCTTGCTCTCCCCCCACCCCACTCTCCCTCTCATCTCCCTTTCTCTCCCTCCCTCTCTCCCTCTCATCTACCCCTCTCTTTCCCTCTCATCTCCCTCCCTCCCTCTCCCTCCCTCTCATCTCCCTCCCTCTCTCCCTCCCTCTCATCTCTCCCTCTCATCTCCCTCCCTCTCTCCCTCTCATCTCCCTCCCTCTCTCTCTCATCTATAATAATAAATAATATGCCATTTAGCAGACGCTTTTATCCAAAGCGACTTACAGTCATGCGTGCATACATTTTTTGTGTATGGGTGGTCCCGGGGATCGAACCCACTACCTTGGCGTTACAAGCGCCGTGCTCTACCAGCTGAGCTACAGAGGACCACATCTCCCTCCCTCTCTCCCTCCTTCTCTCTCCCTCTCATCTCCCTTTCTCTCACTCCCTCCCTCTCCCTCTCCCTCTCCTCCCTCTCTCCCTCTCATCTCCCTCCCTATATCCCTCCCTCTCTCCCTCTCATCTCCCTCCCTCTATCCCTCCCTCCCTCCCCTTCATCTCCCTCCCTCTATCCCTCCCTCCCTCCCTCCCTCTCATCTCCGTCTCTCACTTTGTCTAATTTAAAATGGTGATAAGAACCAGTGACAAAAGAGGCAGACACAATTTATAAAAGTTACATATCTCTCTGACTGGGCCCTTGTGTCCACAGGCTGGCACTTAACATAATCAACCATCACGGTGGGTGGGAGGGCCAGCAAGGACCGGCACTAGAGCCCTTAGAGACTCACCACTGCTCGGACTCAGAGATGGACGACCCTACCTGACCAACCGTACATAACATCCACTCACTGGGATACCAGTGTGTTAGCTTTACTTGCTGAAGTACTGTACCCATGTGGCCTGACGTGGGCAGTTGGACATAGTGTAGCTTGACTCCTCTCAATCAATGGTCGGTTACATACTGTAAAATAGATTTTGATGGACAACCATACGTAACGTCAACCATATGTAACGTCAACCATACGTAACGTCAACCATACCTAACGTCAACCATACGTAACGTCAACCATTCGTAACGTCAACCATACGTAAATCCAACCATACGTAACGTCAACCATTCGGAACGTCAACCATTCGTAACGTCAACCATACGTAACATCAACCATACGTAACGTCAACCATACGTAACGTCAACCATTCGTAACGTCAACCATTCGTAATGTCAACCATACGTAACGTCAACCATACGTAACGTCAACCATTCGTAACGTCAACCATTCGTAATGTCAACCATACGTAACGTCAACCATACGTAATGTTAGCGTTACTTTACTCTCCTGTGTCCTGACTCCTGGCCTGACATTGAGAGTGGACACAGTGTAGCCTGACCCCTCTCAGCCAGAGTCAGAGGTTGGTTACATACTGTAGATTCTGACTGATGGTGAATAGGGTTCAATCAGACCACTGCTGTATGATACAGAATTTTATCACAATTCATAGACAAGCACTCTTCCATATTGTTACCTTCTGGGATAAACGATAAATTAATACAAATACTACAAGCGTGGGGTAATGTTCTCGCATTTACAACAGAAATGTCAGAGGCTGTTCATAGAGTGGGGAGAACAAGTATTTGATACACTGCTGATTCTGCAGGTTTTCCTACTTACAAAGCATGTAGAGGTCTATAATTTTTATCATATGTACACTTCAACTGTGAGAGACGGAATCTAAAACAAAAATGCAGAAAATCACATTGTATGATTTTTAAGTAATTAATTTGCATTTTATTGCATGATATAAGTATTTGATCACCTACCAACCAGAAAGAATTCCGGCTCTCACAGACCTGTTAGTTTTTCTTTAAGAAGCCCTCCTGTTCTCCACTCATTACCTGTATTAACTGCACCTGTTTGAACTCGTTACCTGTAGAAAAGACACCTGTCCACACACTCAATCAAACAGACTCCAACCTCTCCACAATGGCCAAGACCAGAGAGCTGTGTAAGGACATCAGGGATAAAATTGTAGACCTGCACAAGGCTGGGATGGGCTACAGGACAATAGGCAAGCAGCTTGGTGAGAAGGCAACAACTGTTGGCGCAATTATTAGAAAATGGAAGAAGTTCAAGATGATGGTCAATCACTCTCGGTCTGGGGCTCCATGCAAGTCTCACCTCGTGGGGCATCAATGATCATGAGGAAGGTGAGGGATCAGCCCAGAACTACACGGCAGGACCTGGTCAATGACCTGAAGAGAGCTGGGACCACAGTCTCAAAGAAAACCATTAGTAACATACTACGCCGTCGTGGATTAAAATCCTGCAGCGCACGCAAGGTCCCCCTGCTCAAGCCAGCGCATGTCCAGGCCCGTCTGAAGTTTGCCAATGACCATCTGGATGATCCAGAGGAGGAATGGGAGAAGGTCATGTGGTCTGATGAGACAAAAATAGAGCTTTTTGGTCTAAACTCCACTCGCCGTGTTTGGAGGAAGAAGAAGGATGAGTACAACCCCAAGAACACCATCACAACCGTGAAGCATGGAGGTGGAAACATCATTCCTTGGGGATGCTTTTCTGCAAAGGGGACAGGACAACTGCACCGTATTGAGGGCAGGATGGATGGGGCCATGCATCGCGAGATCTTGGCCAACAACCTCCTTCCCTCAGTAAGAGCATTGAAGATGGGTCGTGGCTGGGTCTTCCAGCATGACAACGACCCGAAACACACAGCCAGGGCAACTAAGGAGTGGCTCCGTAAGAAGCATCTCAAGGTCCTGGAGTGGCCTAGCCATTCTCCAGACCTGAACCCAATAGAAAATCTTTGGAGGGAGCTGAAAGTCTGTATTGCCCAGCGACAGCCCCGAAACCTGAAGGATCTGGAGAAGGTCTGTATGGAGGAGTCGGCCAAAATCCCTGCTGCAGTGTGTGCAAACCTGGTCAAGACCTACAGGAAACGTATGATCTCTGTAATTGCAAACAAAGTTTCTGTACCAAATATTAAGTTCTGCTTTTCTGATGTATCAAATACTTATGTCATGCAATAAAATGCAAATTAATTACTTAAAAATCATACAATGTGATTTTCTGGATTTTTGTTTTAGATTCCGTCTCTCACAGTTGAAGTGTACCTATGATAAAAATTACAGACCTCTACATGCTTTGTAAGTAGGAAAACCTGCAAAATCGGCAGTGTATCAAATACTTGTTCTCCCCACTGTATCTACATTCATCATGACTGTAAATAGAGTTCTGAAAAGCAATTAGCCAAACAAACACAGTGCTATCTTCATACTAATGAGGCCCATTTCATCAACCCATGTTCTACACTAATCAAGTCATTTGCAGTATGTTATCAACCACACAGTTCAAACCAGCTTCATGTTAATGGCAGGAAAACCAGCTAATTGCTATAATACTGAAACTTGTCAATATCAGTTCAATTCAGGTAAATATCAGGTGTCATTGTAAATCAGAAAGTGTTCTTAGCTGACTTTCTTGGCTAAATAAAGATTGAATAAATAAATAAACGTTTGTCTGTCCAACTGCCTGAACGAACTGACACTTTCGTTCATTATATGAAACACAAAGGAGTGTGGGAGACAGAAACAAACCATAGGAGGGAGTACATCTAGATGTATGACAGAGATAGATTATCTGTGTTAGAGAGTTACAAAAACAGGCCCTTCAAAAGACATTACACTGTGAGACGTCTCAGACTCATAAACACATCCTCACAGGAGAGGCCCGTCATCTCATTCTGCTGTCTGTCTTATCATGGGAAGCAATCATCACTATGTATTGCCACCATCACACTGGGCTCGCTGTGACCGGTGGTGTTATATCTACTGGATGGCGTCTCATCTCACGGCACAGAACAACACAGACCAGATGCCCTGTGCCATTTTCACACTGAAACAGAGGGTTTCTAAACGTCAACAGGAGTCGATGTGGTGAATAGTGGATAGGGAATAGTGGATAGGGCGTAGTGGATAGGGAGTAGTGGATAGGGAATAATGGATAGGGAGTAGTGGATAGGGAATAGTGGATAGGGAATAGTGGATAGGGAGTAGTAGATAGGGAATAGGGAATGTGAATGTGAATAGGAAACAGGGAATGAAATAGGGAATATGGAATATTAAAATAATGAACAGTGCAGGCTGTCCAACAGGGCGTTGATGAGACAGAACACAAACGCAGAGTGACTTATGTTTGACCCTTACAAACACAACTACGAGGGAGACTAAACAAACCGACACTCTGAAGCTCAGATAAATAGAGAAATAGAGGGAACTGTTAACACCAGAGGGAACTGTTAAGTTACAACATCCTGGTCCAAAAAAACAAAAAGGAGAACATGGAATATCAAACAGAATACATTTTTTGGCTAAAATAGTTGTTCAGCAAAAGAGTCCAGGGCAGCTAACAGACAGGCTAAATGATATGTGTGTAACTCTATCAGACGGAAAGTCTGACAAGGCGTTCAGGCTCCAACAGAGATGCCTCCAACAGAGTAGCAGCAACAATAGATTCTCCAGCTGCCGTCTCCGTCTCAGTCTCCATTATCAAAATCACAGAGAGACGTCCTGCTGGCCGGCCCAGAGATGAGCTCTCTCTTTCAGGCTGTGTCCCAAATGGCACCCTATTCCCTATTTTGTGCATCAGGGCCCATAGGTCTCTGTTCAAAAGTAGTGCACTATGTAGGTAATAGGGTGCCATTTGTGACGCATCCTCTATTTGCAGCGAAATAAGACGACTTCCAAAAATCAGACAGCCTGATTTTTGGAAGCATGCTTTAAACATGCTTTAAACATGAGTCCTGATGGGAGACGGAGAACATCACACAACAATAGTTACAAGACACATTTCCTCTGTGCTAAGGCTAAGGATGCGTCCCAAATGGCACCCTATTCCCTATATAGTGCACTTCTTTTGACCAGGACCCATAGGCTTTGGTCAGGTCACTGGTCAAAAGTAGTGCACTAGCCAATAGGGTGCCATTTAGGACACAGCACAGCAGCCAGCGGATCATAGACACCATGCACCCTCCTTTATTAGTGAGATTCCTCTCCTTGTTTTGGCTCCCAATAATGATACTAATGAGTCATGCATAGCAATCTGAGGAGCGGCTATGAAAAGGATGCAAAAACAGGCGGACCGTCATTTTCAAACCACCTCCACAGCTCCACTCTCCTGACAGATGAGACATGGACGTGAAACTTCCAACACTACATCTGCTTCCCAAATGGCAGCCTGTTCCCTATTGGCCCTGGTCAAATGTAGTGCACTATAAAGAGAATAGGGTGCCATTTGGGAATGCACTCATCTATGGTCTATTCCTCTGACAGATGTGACATGTGGATGTAAAACTCTTCCAACACTCCAGTTAATGAGGCTAACATGAAGGCTAGAATAGAACTATCCCTGGGGCAGGGTCGTGAACTAGGCCTGTCACTGTAGGAAAACAGACGGCCACACAGACAGTTTCACATAACGACAGTCAGACAGCCACACAGACACCTTCACATAACGACAGTCAGACAGCCACACAGACACCTTCACATAACGACAGCCATGCCAAAACTATTCTAACAACATCCTGTCGGACTGCTCAGAGTCAACTCACATCCTGGGCAGTGTCCCAAATGCTATTCCCTACACATTGCCTTACTTTTGACCAAGGACCGCATAGCGTTCTGGTCATAGCGTTCTGGTCATAGAGTTCTGGTCATAGCGTTCTGGTCATAGCGTTCTGGTCATACCGTTCTGGTCATAACGTTCTGGTCATAGCGTTCTGGTCATAGCGTTCTGGTCATACCGTTCTGATCATAACGTTCTGGTCATAGCGTTCTGGTCATACCATTCTGGTCATAACGTTCTGGTCATAGCGTTCTGGTCATAGAGTTCTGGTCATAACGTTCTGGTCATAGCGTTCTGGTCATAACGTTCTGGTCATAGCGTTCTGGTCATAGCGTTCTGGTCATAACGTTCTGGTCATAACGTTCTGGTCATAACGTTCTGGTCATAGCGTTCTGGTCATAACGTTCTGGTTATAACGTTCTGGTCATAGCGTTCTGGTCATACCGTTCTGGTCATAGCGTTCTGGTCATAGCGTTCTGGTCATACCGTTCTGGTCATAGCGTTCTGGTCATAACGTTCTGGTCATAACGTTCTGGTCATAGCGTTTTGGTCACACCGTTCTGGTCACAGCGTTCTGGTCATACCGTTCTGGTCATAACGTTCTGGTCATAGCGTTCTGGTCATAACGTTCTGGTCATAACGTTCTGGTCATAACGTTCTGGTCATAGCGTTCTGGTCATAGCGTTCTGGTCATAACGTTCTGGTCATAGCGTTCTGGTCATAACGTTCCGGTCATAACGTTCTGGTCATAGCGTTCTGGTCATAGCGTTCTGGTCATACAGTTCTGGTCATAGCGTTCTGTTGCTACCACTCCATAAGGGCGGGGATAGTAGTGATCTTGATAATTATCCACCCATTTCCAGGCTCCCTTGTCTTGTGAAAATACTAGAATAATTGGTCAACAAACAGCTACGTTATCTGTAAATGGTATTCTTCATGTTAATCAATCTGGATTCAGACCTAAACATAGCACCACTACGGCTACCATGCTTGTTGTAAATTATATTGCAAATGCCTTAGATGATAGAAAGAGTTATGCTGCCATGTTTTTAGATTTGTCAAAAGCTTTGATACTGTACACCATGTTATTCTGTTAAATAAGCTGTCCTCGATAGGGTTGGGTACTGATGCTTGCCGAAGGTTTCAAAATATATATATATATTCATTTGTATGCAGATGATAGTGTTGTATTCCATTGCTCCATCGGATGGCCAAGCCTTTTCACATTTTAAGTCTGATTTTCAAGCACTGCAGAGGTCACTATTGGATCTAAAGTTAGTGCTAAATGCAAACAAAACAAAATGCATGCTTTTTTCTAGGTCCCATAACCCAGATTGAAATGAATTTGTAAAGACTAGTTTGAACGGTACACAAATTGAACAAGTTCTTTCCTACAAATATATTGGTATCTGGCTTGATGACAAACTTTCATTTAAAAAACATGTCACTGAGCTGGTGAATTTTTTGTTAATAGGAAGGAAATTGTCCAGGCCACTGTTATGTCCATTTTAGATTATGGGGATATTATCTACACTGAACAAAAATAGAAACTCAAAGTGTTGGTCCCATGTTTCATGAGCTGAAATAAAAGATCCCAGACATTTTCCATATGCACAAAAGCTTATTTCTCAAAAATGTTGTGCACAAATTTGTTTACATCCCTGTTAGTGAGCATTTCTCCTTTGCCAAGATAATCCATCCACCTGACAGGTGTGGCATATCAAGAAGCTGATTAAACAGCATGATCATTACACAGGTGCACCTTGTGCTGGGGACAATAAAAGGCCACTAAATAAAATGTGCGGTTTTGTCACTCAACACAATGCCACAGATGTCTCAAGTTTTGAGGGAGTGTGCAATTGGCATGCTGACTGCAGGAATGTCCACAAGAGCTGTTGCCAGAGAATGTAATGTTCCTTTCTCTACCATAAGCTGCCTCCAATGTCATTGTAGAGAATTTGGCAGTATGTCCAACCGGCCTCGCAACTGTATACCACGTGTAACCATGCCAGCCCAGGACCTCCACATCTGGCTTCTTCACCTGCGGGATCGTCATGTGAAATCAGTCATGTGAAATCCATAGATTAGGGCCTTATGAATTGATTTCAATTGACTGATTTCCTGTTCCTGTAACTCAGTAAAATCTTAGAAATTGTTGCATGTTGTGTTTATATTTTTGTTCAGTATTTACAGTATGCATGCAGCAGCATCTAAACTTAAACCACTAGATGCTGTTTTCCATTGTGCCATTAGGTTTATTACTGGTGATGCTTATAGAACTCACCATTGTGTTTTGTATCAAAAAGTGTGTTGGGCCTCTTTGTATGTAAGGAGAGAGCAGCATTTTCTTGTGTTTATCTACAAGGCACTCATGCAGAAACTATGTATCTATCATCATTAATTCTATTTAGACTTACAAATTACCAAACCTGGTCTCAGGCTTGGATAACACTGGAGGTCACATCGGTCCCCACAGAGTTGGTTAAAGCTGCTTTTAGTTTTCTTTAGCCCTTTATGTGGAACAATTTACAGAGCTCTCTGAAATGAGATGTTCTGGTCCCCCTTGGTCAGTTCAGCGTAATGACCGGAGACCTCTATGCTGATATATGTGTCTGTTTTTCTTAATTTGTTTTCTAATTTTGTATATTGTATGTGTATAGTTTATTTATGCAGGGCTCATCTGTAAAATACACTCTAGTCTCTGTATGACTTCCCTGTCAAAATAAAGGTTAAATAAAAACAATTTTGGGAATAGTGTGCCATTTGGGATGCATTCCGGACCAGACACCGCTTACATACAGGTGCATAATGACCTGCCACTGGGCTATACACCCAGGAACTAGGAACAAAACAGACAACAATAATATGACACATTATAATTCAAATGAGCCATTCTAGGGAGAAAAATAGAGGTGTTTTTCCATGCCTTACAGGATGAATATTTCATAAAAAATAGACTAGAGCGTTTCATTTACATAACATTAGAGACTATAGTCCAGTGACGTTATTGGCACACAACACGTCTCCTCCTCCAGATAGAGAAGGTGTAAAAACGATGCATGTCTCCCAAATGGCATCCTATTCCCTATAGAGCGCACTACCATATGGGCCCTGGTCAAAATGAGCGTACAATATAGAGTATAGGGTTCCATTTGGGACGTAGCCACCATTGGCAAAAAGCTGGTCGTACTGAAGTGGATCCATTAGATCTTAGTCTATAAAAGGATCTTCGTCAATAATAGGATCTTCGTCTATTATATGATCTTCGTCTACAATAGGATCTTTGTCTATAATAGGATCTTCGTCTATAATAGGATCTTCGTCTTGGCTTGGACCACAATGTACTAAGTGTGCATTAAAGGTACTGTATATGATGAACAGTCATCAGTAACATTGACAAGCAACAGCAGATTTTAGCTCCCTGTAGTCTACTGAAAATTAGCCTGCGGTACCTACAAACGATGTTCACTCCCACCTCCAGAAATGGGCCTAGATTAAAAATGAACAAGCTGAGAGGCTGCACTACTTTAAGTTTGGTAACACCACAGACTTAATTGCTTGCGTAATGGCAATCTGTACACAGGTCCACAGATTTTTAACACATTGTTGAGTGACTTTGATGTCAAATAGCCTCAAATGATGACACCAGCCTCCTGGGGAGTTCTAGTTCTAGAATCCTCCCAAGGCCTCTGTTCTGTTCTGTTCTGTTCTGTCATTGGTGAGTAATGGATGATTCCCAAATGGCTCCCTATTCCCTATTTAGCCCTATGGGCCCTGGTCAAAAGTAGTGCACTATAAAGGGAATAGGGTACCATTTGGGACGCATGCAATATCTGCTGCAAGCCGCACTGTTTCTTACCACGGCCTTCAACACAGGACCGTGTCCAGCTCAATGGCTGTGCTTTATGCTGGCACTTCCTATTGATTTCAGAAGGGTATCCAAAGATGTAATTACACAAGTAACACATAAACTGCCCCATGCCAATAGTAGTTACAGGCTGGGGAAAATATAGCCATGCCCTGTTAAAGTAATGGCTGGAGTTGTGTGTGGGTTTGTGAGGCAATAGCTTAGTTTACTGGTGGAGAGCACTTCAAGGCTTTTGGAGTTGTTCTCCTAGTCCAATATGGCCAGAGAACAGTTACTGTAACTTACAGACCTCTCGGTCTCCGAGCGACAATTACTTAGCAGCTGAAGTTTAATTAATGGAAACAATCCTGAACTTCCCGCCTTACTCATTTGAGGCAATTAGTCAAAGTCACATCTACTCATTTTTTCCTACTGGTTTCCTACGGTTCAATGGATAAACAGTCTACCTCACCAAATGTCACACAGCTACAGGGGGCAAATTGTTGTGTCTCAACAGGATAATCAAGAGAATTGTAGTCTAGCTTCACAGCATAGGTATATTTTAAATTCTATATCATTAACTGGCTAAGACCTGCATGGGAAACCAGGTGATGTGATTTGTGATTGACCACTCTGGCCAATCAATCCATCAATCCAATAATTGACTAATTAAGTAAATGGGATGAAATAAAACCATCAGAAATGTTTAGTCCGTCCTCAGTGACTGAGTAGAGGTGAATAGTGAATAGGCTTACCACTACTGCTCTAGTTTAAATTATGCCTTTCAAGGTGCATCTACTTAATTCTATAACATCTTCGACTCATAAATTCCACACCCACCGACTCACAATGCTTTTCATCATGTTATATCTGCCTGGATTCCATCCACTGGACAGAGCTGAGTGAGCAGCCATTTCAGTCAGTACTGGTTCTGGGTTACGACTGAGATTACCATTTCAGTTACACACTAGGTTGCCTGCATCTCCCAACAGACAGAGCATGTTATGCTGCATCCCAAATGGCACCCTATTCCATATATAGTGCACTACTTTTGAACAGGGCCCATAGGGCACTATAAAGGGAATAGGGTGCCATTTGGGACACATCCTAGGTTGCCTGCCTCTACCCGACAAATCATGTCGACTGCATCTTATCTCATCATAACTGGAAATTCACATGCAGAAATACACCAGCCAGGCCAACGTGCCAGTCACTTTTCCCAGGAGAAATCACACCAATTGCCATTTGGAAAATTAATTCAGTGACCTATGATAATGTAAGATTAATTTGAACTGTGTGCTTGCTTGCTGTGTTTGAACTAGAAATGAGTGCTTTCTCTTTCTCCTCTCACCCATGCTAAATTAATTTGAGATGATTATCACATGGCATAATCCTATACACAACAAGGCAGAAACCTTTACACAACAAGGCAGAATCCTATACACAACAAGGCAGAATCCTATACACAACAAGGCAGAATCCTATACACAACAAGGCAGAATCCTACACAACAAGGCAGAATCCTACACAACAAGGCAGAATCCTACACAACAAGGCAGAATCCTACACAACAAGGCAGAATCCTACACAACAAGGCAGAATCCTATACAACAAGGCAGAATCCTACACAACAAGGCAGACTCCTATACAACAAGGCAGAATCCTACACAACAAGGATTATTATTATTATTATTATTATTATTATTATTATTACAAGGCATAATCCTATACAACAAGGCAGAATCCTACACAACAAGGCAGAATCCTACACAATAAGGCAGAAAACAGAGCAAAAGGAGAAAGGGATGACTAAATCTTCTACTAATTAAGACCAAACATTTGAATTACTTTGGTGCTTGAATGACATAGCCCAATGAATACACCTGAGCATTCGGCGAACACATGACATTCCCTTTGCAAAAGGACATTGGTTTTTGATAGGCCCCTAAATTGAGTTTAAAAAAATCAAGAAATGCTTAGAAAAATACAAACTGATATGAACTGGCTATTTCTGGGGGAGCTAAAACAATCTGTAAAAATAGCAGGCAGCTTTCATGGGCAAAATCTTTCTCCACAGGACAGTTTTACTCTCAGTAAGGCAAAGGAGAATATTCAGATTCCTATTTGGATGTGACAGGAAACGATATCATGTTTGAGGAGGACACTTTTGATGTTGTTTCATTACATCTAACTTAAGATATCCACATTGGAGTAAGAAGAAGTGACTGTTTGACTGAATACTGTCAAAATACAGACCCATCAAACTGCAAACCTAACTGCCTGTAGCCAATAACATCCACCACACATGATGCATCATGAACAAATCATAAAGAAGAAATAAACCATCAAAGCAGCTCAATCCAAAGCAGACTCCTGCAGTGTCATGGCAGGGGAAAGGAGGGGAGCCAGGAAGCTCTTGGCTGTCATAGTAACCAGCAGAGAGCAAGGTCATGCGTTCTACTGCCACCTGTCAGCCAGCCAGAGGACGGGGGCCATGGCAACCACCACTTAATTAGTCTTAAATTACTCAGCCAGATGAAACGACTCACTCACTTACTCACTCACTCAATCATTCACTTCCTTTGAGCCAGCAACAAAGGATCCCATCCCCACTTCTGTCAGTCTTTGGACATTTTCCTCACTGTACCCCAGCTCTGGTTGTTGGAGCAATAGAATTAGAACAATCATTTAATAGGATCTCTATGGTTGGAACTTGGTTTAGCTTTTTTGTTATCCACATTATATTTTACTTTGTGAATGAATTAAGCAAAAGGTGTGCTTCTTGTGAAAATTCACAGTGTTACACACCACAGCCTATTGGTTGCTGTTGTCTTGAACTCAAAGGACCTAGCTAAGTATAATCTACAAATAACACTATGCAAATGAAAGTCAATGGAACAAGAGCAGGAAATCATTGGCAGTGGTGGAAAAAGTACCCAATTGTCATACTTGAGTAAAAGTAAAGACACCTTAATAGAAAATGACCAGTGGCGACCCGTCATTCAGGGCAGGTGAGGCAGAGCCCCACCTGTTTTGAGCCCCACATTTTTGGGGGGGTTGCCTGTTTTGCATGTTATTTTGGCATTAATGTCACATATCAGTGTGCAAACAATATATATATATATGTATTTTTTTTCATCATTGAGTTAATAAAGCCGCATACAAACATGGTCTCTTTTTTGCTTTCTTGAGTAAGGCAGCTCCAAAATGCAGGTGTTTCAGCCTAGCTCAGCGCTTTCTGTGGTAGCCAGCGGAAAATACGGAGCGTAGGGGTTGGTCGTGTTCTCTAGTTGCGCCGTGATTGGCTCAGTGTTCTGTCACTTATGGGGACACTACGTCACCGCCAAATTTAAGGGTAGAGCTCGAAAATTCAAGTCCCTTGGGTGCTGCCATAGAGTTACATTAGAAGTGCCGATCCAAGAAGGCTCAAGGTCATTGGCCACAGATAAAATGACGTCAAATCACGTTATATCTACAGTAGCTTTGATTGGACTGATCATGTCAACATCATACTTTCAAAATCTTAGCTAGCAGTCATCATCATGAATCAAGTCGACAATCTACTGGCAAATCCTTTTTAATCCTTGTCATATGAAGAGAAATTATGAAGAGAAATTATAGATAAAATGTATCGGTGCTCATTGGCCATTGGACATAAACATTACACAACAAATTGGAAATCACAAATTCAACAATGAGTGTTTGGAAGGAATCAGTGGCTAACTGCAAGCATTGCAAAGCAATCACTAGCCTGCTATTCAGTGGAGTGTCTGTGTGGTCCCAAATCTGGGTTTAAGGGTCTCTTTTCCAAGCTTAAAATTATAAACATTCAACATTGGCCATGCTGTCAATCCAGCATGATTTCTGCCGCACTCAAAACAACTGTTAACTCGGAACTGGGAAATCTGACTTCAGTGAGTTCAAGACAACTGGGAACTCGGAAAAAACTAGCTCCAACTGGGAAAATACGTTTTGAACGGTCATCCAACTCAGAATTGTAAGTCAGGAACTCGGGCCTCTTTCTAGAGCTACGACCTGAAGATCACTGACGTCATCATGATTCAACCTTGTTTTTTTCAGAGTTACCAGTTGACTTGAAAGCACCATAAATCCAGAGAATGCCAGACTTTGATGACAAAGTTTGATGACAAAATTTGCCCACGAAGGACCGCCGCGCCACCTTCCTGTTCAAGTGAGCACAGCACAACAAGGTGAGTCCAAAAATGTATTGTATGCTGCTGCATAAAAGATGTAATATGCCAGGGAGATATGTATACTGTAGCTAAGAAAGTAATACTAAGTGTATGTTGTGTAGTAGTTGTGTAGTCCCCAGTAGCTCAGTTGGTAGAGCATGGCGCTTGCAACGCCAGGGTTGTGGGTTCGTTTCCCACGGGGGGCCAGTATGAAAAATGTATGCACTCACTAACTGTAAGTCGCTCTGGATAAGAGTGTCTGCTAAATGACTAAAATGTAAGCTGTTTGTAGCCCATGTGCCTCACCCTAATAATTTGGTCTATTTTCCCCTCTTAATTTCGCCTACTGTTCTGACTTGGTGGTGCACATGTAGCCTATAGCCTGTTTTTAGAGAAATGTAATCATTTAATATTGTAAGAGCTTTCATTGTCTGCTTATATACCCCCTTTATTTATCCTACGGTTCTGACTTGGTGTACAGGGAGAACACTGTAAGAACGGCCCATGTTCTGAATTCTGTCGCTGTACATTTCAAAAGTGCTGCACAAATAGTTATATTGACTACGTTCGTCCTAGCTTGCTCATTAATGTCTTATCCGCTTGTCGTCCCCTTATGCCATAGTTTGTACATCTCAATTGTCAGTAGAAACCACATTTGTTTAAGCAGGTCAGCCATGTCAGCTATGTTTTTTTTAAAGGCAGTAAATGAGGCTGCCAGACAAGGCTCCGCTGATAGCCAGGTGTAGCAGTGGTAAGATGTTGGGACTGCTGTTGGAACAGCTTTATGTAGGCCCTAACAGTTTGTGGGCACCGTTTGTCACTGTTATAATGCAATTCATGTATTGTTTAGTGTTGTGTTGTGTTGTGTAGTGGCTTTACTAGCATGCATCCTCAATTATTTTATATTTTTGCCCCATTAACATTTCCATGCTAAAATCGCCACTGAAAATGACTCAAGTAAAAGTGAAAGTCACCCAGTAAAATACTACTTGAGTAAAAATCTGAAAGTATTTAGTTTTAAATATACTTAGGTATCAAAAGTAAATGTAATTGCTAAAATATACTTAAGTATTAAAAACAAAAGTAAAAGTATAACTCATTTCAAATTCCTTACATAAAGCAAACCAGACTGCACCATTTTATTGTTTTTCAGCCAGGGGCACACTCCAACACTCAGACATAATTTACAAACGAAGCATGTGTGTTTAGTGAGTCCTCCAGATCAGAGGCAGCAGGGATGACCAGGGATGTTCTCTTGATAAGTGCGTGAATTGGACCATTTTCAAGTCCTGCTAAGTATTCAAAATGTAACAAGTATTTTTTGTTGTCAGACTCCATGTACGGAGTTAAGTACACATACCCCAAAAAACTACTTAAGTAGTACTTTAAAGTATTTTTACTTAAGTACTTTACACCACTGATCATTGGCTCTTCAATAAAGGGATGTAATAATGTCATGCTGAAGCAAATCTCTGGAAAGGTGACGTATGAACAACATTAAGGGTGTTTTCACATCTAGTCCTCTTTAAAAGAACCGATCTCAGTCCTCTTTAAAGTGAACTCGGTGGTAAAAAAAAGCTAAAGAACTCAGTTCTCTTTGTATTCAAACTGCCCTTGCCTTTGAATGAGGACTCAACTCTTTTGCCAGTTCACTTCACCTATTTTGTGGTCCGAGTTCTCTTTGCATTCACATTGCTATGTTTAGAAAGGAATCTAGATCTTTTTCCAACATTCACTCAATGCGCTCTGGGTTTTTACAAAGTGCAGGACAAGCCATTTCATCAGAACGTGTTACCTGACAGCTAGATATAAAGTGCCTTCGTAAAGTATTCAGACCCCTTGACTTTTTCCATATTTTGTTATGTTACAGCCTTCTTCTAAAATGGATTAAATAAATAATTTCCACAGCAATCTACACACAATACCCCATACTGACAAAGCGAATACAGTCTTTTAGACATTTTTGTGAAGTTATTAAAAATAGAAAACTGAAATACCTTATTTATATAAGTATTCAGACCCTTTGCTATGAGACTCAAAATTGAGCTCAGGTGCATCCCGTTTCCATTGATCATCCTTCAGATGTTTCTATAACTTGATTGGTGTCCACCTGTGGTGAATTCAATTGATTGGACATGATTTGGAAAGGCACACACCTGTCTATATAAGGTCCCACAGTTGACAGTGCATGTCAGATCAAAAACCAATCCATGAGGTCGAAGGAATTGTCCTTAGAGCGCCGAGACAGGATTGTGTCGAGGCACAGATCTGGGTAAGGGTACCAAAACATTTCTGCAGCATTGAAGATCCCCAAGAACACAGTGGCCTCCATCATTCTTAAATGGAAAACGTTTGGAACCACCAAGACTCTTCCTAGAGCTGGCCGCCCGGCCAAACTGAGCAATCGGGGGAGAAGGGCCTTGGTCAGGGAGGTGACCAAGAACCCGATGGTCACTCTGACAGAGCTCTAGAGTTCCTCTGTGGAGATGGGAGAACCTTCCAGAAGGACAACCATCTCTGCAGCACTCCACCAATCCGGTGGAGTGGCCAGACGGAAGCCACTCCTCAGTAAAAGGCACATGACAGCCCGCTTTGAGTTAGCCAAAAGGCACCTAAAGACTCTCAGACCATGAGAAACAAGATTCCCTGGTCTGATGAAACCTAGATTGAACTCTTTGGCCTGAATGCCAAGCGTCCTGTCTGTAGGAAACCTGGCACCATCCCTACGGTGAAGCATGGTGGTGGCAGCATCATGCTGTGGGGATGTTTTTCAGCGGCAGGGACTGAGAGACTAGTCAGGATCGAGGCAAAGATGAACGGAGCAAAGTACAGAGAGATCCTTGATGAAAACCAATTCAGTAGAAAAAAAGTGGAAAAAAAAAGTGGAAAAAGTCAAGGGGTCTGAATACTTTCCGATTGCACTGTACATACCTACATATTGGAAGCTAATAGATTGCATTTAGTATGAGACATAATAATTGTTATCAGAAGATACTATTAACATGTAAATATTATTGGTAACAGTATAAATAGCAGAAGAATAACTGCAGATTAAATAATTCTGTAATTGAAAATTGTACACCCAATGTAGGATACTGACCTTTTAAGAGCTAGAATAGATTTTGTACCCTATGTTGTGATTCTCACCAAATATATTGTTGTCTTCTCACACTATTCAGACCCCACAATCGAATAAACAATTTATGAAGCTCTCTTATAGATCACATATGGCAAACAAATAATCGGAACTAAAAACCACACATACAGTGCATTCGTAAAGTATTCAGAACCGTTGACTCTTTCCACATTTTGTTACGTTACAGCCTTATTCTAAAATGTATTAAATCGTTTTTTGTTCCTCATCAATCTACACACAATACCCCATAATGACAAAGCAAAAACCGTTTTTTAGAATGTTTTGCAAATGTATTTTTAAAACCACCCGGAAATATCACATTTACATAAGTATTCAGACCCTTTACTCAGTACTTTGTTGAAGCACCTTTGGCAGCGATTACAGCCTCGAGTCTTCTTGGGTATGACGCTACAAGCTTGGCACACCTGTGTTTGGGGAGTTTCTCCCATTCTTCTCTGCAGATCCTCTCAGCTCTGTCAGGTTGGATGGGGAGCGTTACTGCACAGTTATTTTCAGGTCTCTCAAGAGATGTTTGATCGGGTTCAAGTCCTGGCTCTGGCTGGGCCACTCAAGGACATTCAGAGACTTCTCCCGAAGCCACTCCTGCGTGGTCTTCGCTGTGTGCTTAGGGTCATTGTCCTGTTGGAAGCTGAACCTTCGCCCCAGTCTGAGGTCCTGAGCGCTCTGGAGCAGGTTTTCATGAAGGATCTCTCTGTACTTTGCTCTAAAAACCAGTTTTCACTTTGTCATTTTGGGGTCTTGTGTGTAGATTGATGAAGGAAAAAATTGATTCAATCAATTTCAGAATAAGGCTGTAACGTAACAAAATGTGGGAAAAGGGAAGGGGTCTGAATACTTCCCGAATGCACTGTACTTTGGAATTTCTGTGCATCCTTGACAATCGCTAATTAATATCCAAAAACAGCACTTTCCCATCATCTTCTCTTTTTTGTGAAACCAATGTGAGGGGTTATGGCAGGGGAAACGCTGTTGCAGTAGTCTAGTGCAGGGTTTCCCAACTGTCGGACAGAATTTGGCCCACGGGTGATTTTTTATGTCAAATATTAGATCTGTTTTGGCTTCTTGCAGTCAATTTGCAGTCTACAAATTATTTGTAATTATGTTCCGGCCCCCTGACCATCCGTGTAACAACAACAAAAATGTATCTAGTGTTTTGTGGGGGAATAATGACAAGTGAACCTGTCTAAAACTATTGCTATACTGAATCTAAAATGGTTGCTATACTGAGTCTAAAACTGTTGCTATACTGAGTCTAAAACTGTTGCTATACTGAGTCTAAAACTGTTGCTATACTGAGTCTAAAACTGTTGCTATACTGAGTCTAAAACTGTTGCCATACTGAGTCTAAAACTGTTGCTATACTGAGTCTAGTGCAGTAGACCATAAAAGCCAAATAGAAAAATATGAAATATATTGTGCTTAAATATCTTATTAACAAACTGCTTGAATAGGTAATGACTTATCACTTCTTTGTAAATAAGGAACCTGAGGCTTTAACTAATCCTGAGTTCACGTATGAATTTAAGAAATAAATAGAATAGCTGCCTGCTTAAAGATAATGCTGTACTTGTAAAGAAATGAAGAAAATAACAAATGGTGGTTGGATGATTTTTGTTGGTCTTTCCTGAAGTCAATCGCAGCCCTACATCCCTGTTCATTTAAATGCCACCTCCATAATCATCGTTCCCTTTTCAATTTGCATCCACTACCTGCACACCAAATTTATGAAAAATGTCATCCATGGGTAGAGGTAGAGATAGCAATACAGCCACAGTTTCCACTTGTTACCGTGGCAACGTGTGAATAGGCAGGCAGAAGAAGTAGTACTCCAGCGAGGTAGGCGGTTGTGACAGACAGGCAGGTTGGCTGCTGAATACATCATGTGACATGATTGACAGAAATGGTACAAACCACAGTAAGTGAAAGTGGCAGTTTGCAGAGAGTGGTTCAGAGTCAAGCCTAACAGCCAGGATTACGCTACAAATCAAATCAAATCAAATTTTAGTTGTCACATACATGTGTTTAGCAGATGTTATTGCGAGTGTAGCGAAATGCTTGTGCTTCTAGTTCCGACAGTGCAGTAATATCTAACAAGTAATATCTAACAATTTCACAACATATACCCAATACACACAAATCTAAGTAAGGAATGGAATTTAAGAATATATACATGGACAAGCGATGGCAGAGCGGCATGGACTAAGATACAGTATAATATTATAGAATACAGTATATACTGTACATATGAGATAAGTAATGCAAGATATGTAAATATTATTAAAGTTACTAGTGTTCCATTTCTTAAAGTGGCCAGTGATTTCAATAGGCAGCAGCAGCCTCTAATGTCGAGACGACAACGGACACACACATACCAAATCAAATCAAATCAAATTTTATTGGTCACATGCGCCGAATACAACAGGTGCAGACATTACAGTGAAATGCTTACTTACAGCCCTTAACCAACAGTGCATTTATTTTAAACAAAAAAGTAAGAATAAAACAACAACAAAAAAGTGTTGAGAAAAAAAGAGCAGAAGTGAAATAAAGTGACAGTAGGGAGGCTATATATACAGTAAAATAAAGTGACAGTAGGGAGGCTATATATACAGGGGGGTACCGTTGCATAGTCAATGTGCGGGGGCACCGGCTAGTTGAGGTAGTTGAGGTAATATGTACATGTGGGTAGAGTTAAAGTGACTATGCATAAATACTTAACAGAGTAGCAGCAGCGTAAAAAGGATGGGGTGGGGGGGCAGTGCAAATAGTCCGGGTAGCCATGATTAGCTGTTCAGGAGTCTTATGGCTTGGGGGTAGAAGCTGTTGAGAAGTCTTTTGGACCTAGACTTGGCACTCCGGTACCGCTTGCCGTGCGGTAGCAGAGAGAACAGTCTATGACTAGGGTGGCTGGAGTCTTTGACAATTTTGAGGGCCTTCCTCTGACACCGCCTGGTATAGAGGTCTTGGATGGCAGGGAGCTTTGCCCCAGTGATGTACTGGGCCGTACGCACTACCCTCTGTAGTGCCTTGCGGTCAGAGGCCAAGCAGTTGCCATACCAGGCGGTGATGCAACCAGTCAGGATGCTCTCGATGGTGCAGCTGTAGAATTTTTTGAGGATCTGAGGACCCATGCCAAATCTTTTTAGTCTCCTGAGGGGGAATAGGCTTTGTCGTGCCCTCTTCACGACTGTCTTGGTGTGTTTGGACCATGATAGTTCGTTGGTGATGTGGACACCAAGGAACTTGAAGCTCTCAACCTGTTCCACTACAGCCCCGTCGATGAGAATGGGGGCGTGCTCAGTCCTCTTTTTTTTCCTGTAGTCCACAATCATCTCCTTTGTCTTGGTCACGTTGAGGGAGAGGTTGTTGTCCTGGCACCACACGGCCAGATCTCTGACCTCCTCCCTATAGGCTGTCTCATCGTTGTCGGTGATCAGGCCTACCACTGTTGTGTCGTCGGCAAACTTAATGATGGTGTTGGAGTCGTGCCTGGCCATGCAGTCATGGGTGAACAGAGAGTACAGGAGGGGACTGAGCACGCACCCCTGAGGGGCCCCCGTGTTGAGGATCAGTGTGGCAGATGTGTTGTTACCTACCCTTACCACCTGGGGGCGGCCCGTCAGGAAGTCCAGGATCCAGTTGCAGAGGGAGGTGTTTAGTCCCAGGATCCTTAGCTTAGTGATGAGCTTAGAGGGCACTATGGTGTTGAATGCTGAGCTGTAGTCAATGAATAGCATTCTCACGTAGGTGTTCCTCTTGTCCAGGTGGGAAAGGGCAGTGTGGAGTGCGATAGAGATTGCATCATCTGTGGATCTGTTGGGGCGGTATGCAAATTGGAGTGGGTCTAGGGTTTCTGGGATTATGCTGTTGATGTGAGCCATGACCAGTCTTTCAAAGCACTTCATGACTACAGACGTCAGTGCTACGGGTCGGTTGTCATTTAGGCAGGTTATCTTAGAGTTCTTGGGCACGGGGACTATGGTGGTCTGCTTGAAACATGTTGGTATTACAGACTCAGTCAGGGACATGTTGAAAATGTCAGTGAAGACACTTGCCAGTTGGTCAGCACATGCTCGGAGTACACGTCCTGGTAATCCGTCTGGCCCTGCGGCCTTGTGAATGTTGACCTGCTTAAAAGTCTTACTCACATCGGCTACGGAGAGCGTGATCACATAGTCGTCCGGAACAGCTGGTGCTCTCATGCATGCTTCAGTGTTGCTTGCCTCGAAGCGAGCATAGAAGTGGTTTAGCTCGTCTGGTAGGCTTGTGTCACTGGGCAGCTCGCGGCTGTGCTTCCCTTTGTAGTCTGTAATAGTTTTCAAGCCCTGCCACATCCGACGAGCGTCAGAGCCAGTGTAGTATGATTCAATCTTAGACCTGTATTGACTCTTTGCCTGTTTGATGGTTCGTCGGAGGTCATAGCGGGATTTCTTATAAGCGTCCGGGTTAGAGTCCCGTTCCTTGAAAGCGGCAGCTCTACCCTTTAGCTCAGTGCGGATGTTTCCTGTAATCCATGGCTTCTGGTTGGGGTATGTACGTACGGTCACTGTGGGGACGACATCATCGATGCACTTATTGATGAAGCCAGTGACTGATGTGGTGTACTCCTCAATGCTGTCTGAAGAATCCCGGAACATGTTCCAGTCTGTGCTAGCAAAACAGTCCTGTAGCTTAGCATCTGCGTCATCTGACCACTTTTTTATTAGCCGAATCACTGGTGCTTCCTGCTTCAGTTTTTGCTTATAAGCAGGAATCAGGAGGATAGAGTTATGGTCAGATTTGCCAAATGGAGGGCGAGGGAGAGCTTTGTATGCGTCTCTGTGTGTGGAGTAAAGGTGGTCTAGAGTTTTTTCCCCTCTGGTTGCACATTTAACATGCTGGTAGAAATGAGGTAGAACGGATTTAAGTTTCCCTGCATTAAAGTCCCCGGCTACTAGGAGCGCTGCATCTGGATGAGCGTTTTCCTGTTGATTAATGGCCTTGTACAACTCATTCAGTGCAATCTTAATGCCAGCATTGGTTTGTGGTGGTAAATAGACAGCTATGAAAAATATAGATGAAAACTCTCTTGGTAAATAGTGTGGTCTACAGCTTATCATAAGATACTCTACCTCAGGCGAGCAAAACCTTGAGACTTCCTTAGTATTTGATTTTGTGCACCAGCTGTTGTTTACAAATATACACAGACCGCCACCCCTTGTCTTACCAGAGTCTGCAGTTCTGTCCTGTCGATGTAGCGTATAGCCCGCTAGCTGAATGTTGTCATTGTTGTCGTTCAGCCACGACTCCGTGAAACATAAGATATTACAGTTTTTAATGTCCCGTTGGTAGGATAACCGTAATCTTAAATCGTCAATTTTATTCTCAAAAGATTGAACGTTGGCTAATAGGATTGATGGGAGAGGCAGTTTACTCGTTCGCCGTCGGATCCTTACAAGGCACCCGGATCTGCGTCCACGATATCTCCGTCTCTTCCTCACGCGAATGACGGGGATCTGGGCCTTGTCGGGTGTCTGTATGATATCCTTCGCGAACGCCTCGTTGAAGAAAAAGTCTTCGTCCAATTCGAGGTGAGTAATCGCTGTCCTGATATCCAGAAGCTCTCTTTGGTTATAAGAGACGATGGCAGAAACATTATGTACAAAATAAATTACAAATAACGCGGAAAAACACACATAATAGTACAATTGGTTAGAGGGCTGTAAAACGGCAGCCATCTTCTTCCGGCGCTGTTCATAGAGCGCACACACGCGCACGCACACACATGCGCACGCACACACACGCGCACGCACACACAAACAGGTGTAGGGAGAGAGGAGAGGGTGCTACATCACATGACAACATGCCCAGGGACTCTGCTGTCCTAGCTTCAGGGGGAAGCTGGTTTCTACCATTGGGGTGCCAGGACAGAGAAGTGCTTGGATTGGGAGGAGCGGGAGCTGCCCTCCCGTAAGGATGGGAGGACCAAGAGACCAGAGGTGGCAGAATGGAGTAATCTGGTTGGGGTGTAGGGTTTGAGCATAGCATGAAGGTATGGAGGAGCAGTACCTCTTGCTGCTCCGTAGGCAATACCCTAGTCTTGTGGTTGATGTGAGCTTCGACTAGAAGCCAGTGGAGAGTGCGGAGGAGCGGGTGACATGGGAGAACTTGGGAAGATTGAACACCAGGCGGGCTGCATTGTTCTGAATAAGTTGCAGGGGTTTGATGGCACAAGCGGGAAGCCCAGCCAACAGCGAGTTGTAGTAGTCCAGACGGGAGATGACAACTGCCTGGATTAGGACCTGCGCTGCTTCCTGTGTGAAGTAGGGTCGTACTCTACAGATGTTGTAGAACATGAACCTGCAGGAGTGAGTCACTGCTTTGATGTTTGCAGAGAACGACAGGGTGTTGTCCAGGGTCACGCCAAGGTTTTTTGCACTCTGGGAGGGGGGACACCATGGATTTGTCAACCATGATGGAGAGGTCTTGGAGCAGGGAAGCTCCGTCTTGTCGAGGTTGAGCTTGAGGTGGTGGGACAACATCCAAGCTGAGATATCTGCCAGGCATGCAGAGATGCATGACGACACCTGGGTGTCAGAAGGGGGGGAAGGAGAAAAGTAGCTGAGTGCCATCCGCATAGCAATGATAGGAGAGACTGTGTGAGGATTTGACAGAGCTGAGTGACTTGGTGTATAGAGAGAAGTAGTGAGAGCACGGGGTGCAGACACAGACCCTCTCCACGTGGTAGGAGCGGCCTGCCAGGTAGAATGCAATCCAGGAGTGTGCAGAGCCTGAGACGCCCAGCCCTGAGAGGGTGGAGAGGAGGATTTGATGGTTCAAGGTGTCGAAGACAGCGGATAGATCTTGGAGGATGAGAACAGAGGAGAGAGAGTCAGCTTTGGCAGTGCGGAGAGCCTCCATGACACAGATAAGAGCAGTCTCGGTTGAGTGACACATCTTGAAGCCTGACTGGTTAGGGTCAAGAAGATCATTCTGAGAGAGACAGTGAGAGATTTGGTCAGAGACAGCATGCTCAAGTGTTTTGGAAACAAAAGAAAGAAGGGATACCAGTCTGTCGTTTTTGACATCAGAGGGCTCAAGTGTTGGTTTCTTGAGGAGGAGAGCAACTTGGGCCATTTTGAAGTCAGAGGGGACACAGCCAGAGGTCAGGGATGAGTTGATGAGGGAAGTGAGGAATGGGAGAAGGTCTCCAGGGATAGTCTGGAGAAGGGAGGGGGGGATTTAATTTATTTTACCCTTATTTGGTCCTCTGTAGCTCAGCTGGTAGAGCACGGCGCTTGTAACGCCAAGGTAGTGGGTTCGATCCACGGGACCACCCATACACAAAAAATGTATGCACGCATGACTGTAAGTCGCTTTGGATAAAAGCGTCTGCTAAATGGCATATTATTATTATTATTAAGTGAAAGAGTGGTGTGGAGCCTTCATCTCTTTCCTTCTCCGAATAACTCGGCAGAACAACTCGGCAGAATAACTCGGCAGAACAACTCGGCAGAACAACTCGGCAGAACCGTCTGTGTTTTGGCGATGGTCTTCGATTCTTAAAATGAAACCAATGAGATAGTGAGATTCAGAGTTATAGAAGCCATTGGAAATCCATGTCACAGAACATCACATTTATTGAAAAATTAGAAAATATTATTTCTCAGCTGATACTTAGGTCCTAGTTTTATCGAGGGGGTTTCCTTGGTGTGCCTGTGTAATGTATCATCTTTAAAGCAGGGTCGCTGTGGGAGCTCGTCCTGGGTCCTGAGCAGTTGATTTGGAGCGGGAGTGTGGCACAGACACCCCAGCCTAAGGCTATGGGTCATCTTTCATCGTTTAAACGGAAGGAGCATCCTCTCCTCTCCTCCTGTCTGGATCTGCTGCCCAGCTAAGATGAGAGATAACAGAAAGCCCCTACCGGCAGACCTAGGTTCAAACGCTATTGGAAATCTTTCAAACACTGAGTGTTTGCTCTGGTCTGCATGGAGTGGCAGATGTGCAGGGTTTACAGTGTTGGTACTATTCTAATCTTTCATTAAGCCATGCAAGCTCAATCAAGCACTGATTCATTATTTCAAATTATTTCAAATATTATTTGAACCCAGGTCTGCCTAGCAGTGGTGTTGGAAGAGACTGTTTATCACGCACTCCATTGAGTCAGTCTCTCCAAGGACCACACCCCGAGCAGAGGCACTGACCATTAAGTCTGTTCACAAGCTTTAGCCTAAGCGGAAGGAGGGGAGCGTGGTAACAGCGTTGGTAGGCTATAACCTTGGTTGCAGGTCTTCTCTCCTTATCATTTATCTTCATTGACAGGATAAGGGGTTAGGGTGGGTAACACTGAGTTAGCTCTACAGTATATACACATTAACAACATGACATAGCCTACAGAACTAACCACAGTATACAGACCAATTCGCTGTACTCATAATATTTAGGAGAACTATCGCCTTATGGTGAGGATAGCCCAGTTGCAATCCCGGCTTCAGACGCAATCGTTAGGCAAGGGCAATTTAAGTGTAGGAAAGGATTAAACAGCGACCAGTAAATACAGGTAGTAGTGTTAATCCCCCGCACAGTACCCGCAGCTGGACAATTTTCTGACAGCTTCTGGAAAGAAATGCTGTCGGCTTGCTCAACCGGTGTGGCTCATTCAGCCGATAGAAACGTTCAACCAGTTTTCCCCACTAAGCAACGAGTTGGAGTCAGCACCAGAGCCTTCTCAGGCCTCTCCTCCACCCGTTACGGGGTCTGAGCCGCTGAAGCCTCCAACCATTAGCACTGACAAATTGAAATACCTAGTCATTGGCAACTCCTTTACCAGCAATATTAGACTTAAAATGAATCATCCAGCGATCATATATTCTTTACCAGGGGGCAGGCTATCGACGTAAAGGCTCATCTGAAGATGATGCTGACTGAGGCTAAAACTGGTGAGTGTAGAGTGTATAGGGATATTTTTATCCATGTCGGTACCAGAAATGTCAGAATGAAACAGTCAGAGGTCACCAAGCGCAACATAGATTGTAACTTTGCTAGAAAGATGTGTCGGCATCGAGTAATTGTCTCTGGCCCCCTCCCTGTTTGGGGGAGTGATACAGACTCACACAACTCAATCGCTAGTTGAAAACTGTTTTCTGCCCCTCCCAAAATAATGCATTTGTAGATAATTGGTGCTCTTTCTGGGACCCACCCACAACCAGGACCATGCCTGGCCTGCTGGACTCCATCCTAGCTGGAGGGGTGCTCTCATCTTATATATCAACATAGACAGGGCTCTAACTCCTCTAGCTCCACAATGAGATTTACATTTTAGTCATTTAGCAGACGCTCTTATCCAGAGCAACTTACAGTTAGTGAGTGCATACATTATTAAATTTTTCATACTGGCCCCCCGTGGGAATTGAACCCACAATCCTGGTGTTGCAAACGCCATGCTCTACCAACTGAGCTACATCCCTGCCGGCCATTCCCTCCCCTACCGTGGACAACTGTGCGCCGCCCCATGGGTCTCCCGGTCGCGGCCGGCTACGACAGAGCCTGGATTCGAACCACGATCTCTAGTGGCACAGCTAGTACTGCGATGCAGTGCCTTAGACCACTGCGCCACTCAGGAGTCCACACAGGGTGCAAGCCAGGCTGCAGGCTGTTTACAGCATGCCAGCTTAGTGGAGTCTGTCCCTAGAACAGTCAGTGTAGTCAGCTCAGTTTTCTCCATTGAGACTGTGTCTGTGCTTTGATCTTGGTCGGGCAAAACTTAACATGGCGGTGTTCGCCTTAGCAATCTCACTGGAATATAGACCTCCTCCATTCCTGTCATTATTGAAAGAGATTGTGATAATACCTTACATCTCAAAATAGGACTACTTAATGTTAGATCCCTCACTTCCAAGGTAGTCATAGTCTATGAACTAATCACTGAACATAATTACATGAACTTGATGTGATTGGCCTGACTGAAACATGGCTTAAGCCTGATTAATTTACTGCGTTAAATGAGGCCTCGCCTCCTGGTTACACTAGTGACCATATCCCCACGCATCCTGCAAAGGCGGAGGTGTTGCTAACATTTATGACAGCAAATTTCAATTTACAAAGAAAAAAAAATACTGCATTTTTGTCTTTTGAGGTTCTAGCCATGAAATCTATGCAGCCCACTCAATCACGTTTTATAGCTACTGTTTACAGGCCTCTTGTGCCGTATACACTGTTCTTGACTGAGTTCCTGTAATTCCTATCGGACCTCATAGTCATGGCAGATAATATTAAAATTTTTGGTGACTTCAATATTCACATGGAGAAGTGCTTTCGGAGCCATCATTGCCACAATCATATCCTGCATCTAGTTTTGTCCCATGGAATAGATATTGTGGATCTAAATGTTTTTCATCATAATCCTGGACTATTGAACCACCATCGTATTACATTTGCAATCGCAAAACAAATAATTTGCTTAGACCCCAACCAAGGATTATCAAAAGCCGTGCTATACATTTTGATACAACCCAAAGATTCCTAGATGCACTTCCAGACTCCACCTACGCAAGGACGGAGTACAAAAATCAGTTAATCACCTAGCCAAGGATCTAAACTTTACCTTGCGTAATAGCCTGGATGCAGTCGCACCACTAAACCTCCACCCCTCAAAAAAAATTGTCACAATAAACTAGCTCCCTGTTATACAGAAAATATCCGATCCCTGAAGCAAGCTTCCAGAAAATTTGAGCTGAAATGGTGCTCCATCAAATTTGACGTTTTCTGACTAGCTTGGAAAGACAGTACCGTGCAATATCAAAAAGCCCTCACTGCTGCTCGATTAGCCTACTTTTCCAACCTGATTGAGTTATCAGAACTCAGGATAAGACCCAGATGTAGACAGTTTGAATCACAGATGTTTATTAACAAAATAGGGGGCAGGCAGACGACAGGTCAAGGGCAGGCAGAGGTTGGTAATCCAGGGCAGAGTCAGTAAGGTACTGAACGGCAGGCAGGCTCAGGGTCAGGGCAGGCAGAGGTCAGTAATCCAGGGCAGTGTCAGACAGAGGGCTGTGAGACAGAGGTTTAATCCTTGATACATGAAAAGTGGGATGTGTACGGAGGGTGCGTGGCAACAGAAGACGAACAGCAGAGGGGCTAAGGATCTTAGAGATGGGGAAAGGGCCGATAAAACGGAGGGAAAGTTTGCAGATCCTGAGTGGACAGCCATACCCTCTGCCCGAGACGATAACGGGGAGCCGGGGTCCAGTGGCGGTCCGCCTGTCATCGATACGAGGTGGTCTTGAGAAGAGCAGACCAGGCTCTCTTCCAGGTACGGCGACAGCGGCGGACGAACATCTGGGCCGAGGGTATGTTGACCTCTTGCTCTTGCTCAGGGAAGAGCGGGGGCTGATAACCCATCGAACACTCGAAAGGCGAGAGACCAGTGGCTGGGCAGGGGAGAGTGTTGAATGCGTATTCTACCCACACATGTTGTATGGTAATATTTTATGTATCATTAAGGAAAATGTTGGGAAATGTCAAAGATAAAATATAGTAAACATGATTGACAAGTCCAGATGCATGTCTAAATAAGGAATATAGTCAATACAATGTGTAAACATGCTTTGATGAATGTATGTATTTTATTTTTTAAAGTATCTGAGCCATGCCACCAATATAATGAGATAAGGGAAAGAGGCAAAAGCGCCCATGGCCTTTTGGAGTAAACAACATGTGTTATTGGACTTTCAAAGATAATAGTGGCGTGGCAGTTAAATATGTTAATCAGTGATCTTAAGGGGAGTAGCTTTGTAAGCTATGTATACATGACTGTGCATTTGTGTGTGTATATAAGAGATCTCTAAGCCAAAGAGAGACAGCCGTTCCATGGAGTGGCTCGGCTTTGTTACGCAATAATAAAGTCTAATTTCTGGATTCACAAGCTCCAGTCTCTTGAGAGATATTTTTGAGTTGACAATTTTTTTGTCAAATATTTGGCGAGCTTGCCAGGAGTTGAAAAAAAGGTCCAGAGACGGTGTACATCTGCAGTTATGAAACGGCTTGGACGGACCATACAAACAAAAGCGGCCGCTTTTAAAAGGTAAGCCAAGTTCTTACTTATATAGTATAAACATTTGTGTGGTTCGATCCAGGGCACGGCATCAGCTGCAGAAATACCAAGTAGGTCTCTCCAAATTTAAGAACCAGAAAATTAGAGACTGGGAGCTTTTGAATTTAAGAATACATGTCGATGTCACTCTGTTGTTCGTCTGAACCGTCTGTTCAATTGATTTGATTCATTTGATTCATTTGATTCATTTGATTCATCCTGCTGATCGCTCTGTCTGGGTCATTTCGGCACGGGCGATTGTCCATCTGGTTGAGCGATCAGACAATAACATGTTAAGTCCTACGAATACCGCTATAAACGTGTCGAGGAAGTGTATCATTTATAGGCTGCTTAGGTAGGCGAAATCCTGTGCAATACTGCTTATTTTCTGTGTCGAGGAAGTGAATCAGAGAAGAAGGGAAGAATTTACAGGTCGCTTAGGAAAGCGTAGTAAAAGTCCAGGTGTGTCGAGGAAGTGTATCACCTAGGGGGCTAAATAAATAGAAATCCTGTGGATACCGCTTTGGAGAGCTAAAATTAGCGCTCCAGAGGGCTGAACGGGCAGGTGGCTAGCTAAATTTGGGACCTACGGTTACCGCTCTAATGAGGAATTCATTGTTAGAGGTCTGCTCGGGTAGGTGGGGCGTTATCCTGTGTTGTGGTGATGCCAAAGTTAGGCAGGGTCGATCAGGTAAAAAAGTTAGGTCATTCTGAGTAGGTGAACGGGTTAAACAGTCACTAAGGCTTCAAAATATAGAGAAAGTGTTAAATAGAGTAGGTCTGATCATGTGGATGAGTGGTTTGCTTGGGCTACTGTGAGTCATTAAACTGTCTGATTCATTTGGGCACAAGTGGCTGCTCATCTGTGTGAGTGAGAATAATAAGAAATCCTGCAAGTAAATAGCCTTTCTGTAAGGAAATGAAATATATTTGAGGTCGTTTGAAGCTTCTGTCTGATGGAGAAAGGGCGTGCCTAATCTCACATTAGGAAAGAGAAGAATAAATGGTGCGTGGATATTCATTGACCAACTGAGTGTAGAAAATTCACGTTACCAGGATGGGTAGAATAAATCCTGTTGGAGGAACAGGTCACGTGTACCGGTGTGATCATATGATGTCTATGCATTGTATTTTGATCAATCTTTTAGGGTATGTTTCTGACATTATATTTAGAAACTTTAGAGGTGATGTAGTATTATGATAAATTGACTACAGTAAAATAATAACTGGGATAGGGTTAACATTCCAAATTTGGGCCCTTTGATAGAATAAAATATTCCTGTAGGTTATACAAATAGTAATTAAGCGTGTTTGAGAACAACATTGTATAAATATGGAATAAGAGTGGTATAAATGGTGTAAATGAGTCGCACTCTGAAGTTTGAATGATGAGATATAGAGGTGTGTATGATAATTATATATACATGATCTAGTTCTCGGGTAAAAGAGAGTCGTACTTGCTTGACTGTATCGAGCTGAAAGATACGTGACGCCACACTCACTGCCATTCTGGACAACATGGATATCTTCCTGGAGATTGTGACCAACCCAGATGGCTACTACTACACCCATAATACTGTGAGTTCCTAACATCAGAAATGGGTCTTTATTATTACTAATCCATCCACTGATCCTCTGTAATGGCAGATCTGATGCTTCATTCATTCATTCCGTGTCAGCTAGAGTGAATGCGCATGGAGTCTTACCAAACCATTGAATATGTTGACCTTGCATGTTCCACAGAACTGTATGTGGCGTAAGAGCAGGAAGCCCAACCCTGGCTCTTCCTGTGATGGAACTGACCTCAACAGGAACTGGGATGCTGGTTTTGGAAGTAAGCTATGTCTTCTATCGGCTTCTTGAACGATGCTCAACACATTCTGTTTAAAATTGCATAAACTGTCCACAAAAAAGTTTGTCTTACTACAGCCTTTCCCAAACCCGGTCCTGGGGACCCCAAGGGGTGCAATTTAGTTTTTTGCCCTAGCACTACACAACTGATTCAAATTATCAACTCATCATCAAGCTTTGATTATTTGAAACAGTTGTGTAGTGTTCGGGCAAAAAAAACTAAATGTGCACCCCTTGGGGTCCCCAGGATGCTGCCTTATTTAATTGTCAGGATTAAATACGTTGTTGTGTTTTTTTGTTGTTGAGAAAATGATCTCCTCCCCTATGGTGACTTACAGTTTCAAAGGAAGTGTGTCAATGTTGTGGTTGGACTGTCCCTGGCGTGATGTTGGTTGTATTCCACTCTGTTTCCCTAGCCGCCGGCTCTAGCAGTAACCCATGCGATCAGACTTACCGCGGGCCCAAGGCTCACTCGGAGTCTGAGGTCAAGTCCATCGTGGACTTTGTCAAGTCTCATGGCAACCTGAAGGCCTTCATCGACATCCACAGCTACTCCCAGAGGATCATGTACCCCTATGGCTACACTGCAACCCCCTGCAAGGACCAGAGAGAACTGGTGAGTCTGGCAGAGACAGTCTTCCTACCTTCCCTTGACCGTTAGCCATGTCTCAGTCATTTGTCTTTTGTATGTGAGGCAATAATGCACTTTATATCATCAAACAGGGTACAACTGGTTTTGCTTAAGGCCTTTGACAGGTCAAGTCAAGGTCAAGCTCAGTACACACAAAAAGGAAACGTTTTGCCATCGAACATGACCTTAAATTGTCAAAAGCTGTACAGGTCTCTTGACGTTATTTTACATTTCACCCACAGCACGACCTGGCTAGGAAGGCCATCACTGACCTGGCTACCCTGTATGGAACCTCCTACAGATACGGCAGCGTTATGACCACCATATGTAAGTGACGGGCCACTCACTTTCACAAAAAATACATGAAAGGCTACTTCTTAGGCTCAATACAGCCACAACAAGGTCTAATACAGGAACAACGTATACAAATAATGTGCTTATCTTCCATTAGACCGAGCCAGTGGCATCACTATTGACTGGTCCTACAACCAAGGCATCAAATACTCCTACACCTTCGAGCTGAGAGACACTGGTCTCTATGGTTTCATCCTGCCAGCCAATCAGATCCTTCCTACAGCCAAGGAGGCTTGGCTGGCTCTGATGGCCATCATGGAGCACACCAAGGACAACACCAACTAGAGGGGTCACCATGACATCTACAATTGTGTATATATATATATATATCTCTATGATACGATCATGTGAACGCCTGTGCAAAACAAAGTTATGCTTTTCTGTACTGTTGTAGATATTCAGTATGTAGCTCAAGCTGATGATACCATGAAGTCCACAAGAGTGCACTAGAAATCATGTCAGTAAAATGGACCAATGAATGAATACGTGAGACCTTCGGTCTTCTGTTGTCTAGTTCATTTAATTCACATTTTCAAACACTACGTGAGATAAAAAAGGCTCAACAAAATGACCAGTTCGCATCAGAATATACATTGTGCGTTTTATTTAATATAAAAAAACTAAACTGAGATCAACCAGTTTAATGGATGGAGCGTAATGGACAGAGCTAATGTGTTTATTGTCAGGAGTTGAAATGACAGGCTTCTTGCATCTGGTTCACACACACAAACAGGCCAGACTTCAGCCTCAGAAAGGTATTGCACTCCTCAAAAGCCCACTTTTTACAGTAAATGCACTTTTTAAAAAGACCCTGCAATTTATCTTCACCTCAAAAATAGCCAACAAAGAAAATACAACAAAGTTTACAACATCATAAAGCACAAATACTGTTTCACATTTTCACGTGGATCGGACGTATCAAGGTGCTCCTCTTGGGGTAACCATGACTACCACCCCATAATGCCCTCCTCCACCATGATGATGCTTCATCATAGGCTGCATGACATATGCCTTCACCAAATCTTATGAGAACACACACACAAACATGTAGTGCTTCTGAGCCTCTCACTTCATATTACATGTGGTCCTCTGTAGCTCAGCTGGTAGAGCACGGCGCTTGTAACGCCAAGGTAGTGGGTTCGATCCCCGGGACCACCCATACACAAAAACAAAAAAAACAAAAAAAATGTATGCACGCATGACTGTAAGTCGCTTTGGATAAAAGCGTCTGCTAAATGGCATATTATTATATACAACTTACTCATGTGTAAATCCAAATTATGCCTCTCACCAACCCCATGTCAGGCAAAGATGCACAGACAATAGAATTTTCATGACAAACGCAGCTAATATATATGACAGTTCCAGTAGAATAAAAAGCAGGAAAAAGTTATGTGTACATATATTAGTGTCAGAACAAATTCCAGTTAATTTAGTAGAAAGAAATACACTGTGTAGAATGGGGGTCCAGATTAAATGCAGTTCAGAGGGACTAATAATAGTTAAGGAAGGGGTATGTCCACAGAAGGTAACGGGGAAACCATCATCACATTAGTAAACTATTTTGGTAGAAGGGCCGCGGCTTTTGTGGAGCGACGGGTAACGGTGCTTCGAGGGTGACTGTTGTCGATGTGTGCAGAGGGTCCCTGGTTCGAGCCCAGGTAGGGGCGAGGAGAGGGACGGAAGCAAAACTGTTACATTGATGCTGTTGACCCGGATCACTGGTTGCTGCGGAAAAGGAGGAGGTCAAAAGGGGGGTGAGTGTAACCGGTGTGAAATGGCTAGCTAGTTAGCGGTGCGCGCTAGTGGCATTTCAATCGGTGACGTCACTCGCTCTGAGACCTTGAAGTAGTTGTTTCCTTTGCTCTGCTAGGGCCACAGGCATGTGGGAAAGTACCACAAACGAGGCAAGGGATAGCATATTTGAGATTTCGAGGTAACGAAGCATGTTGGGGGTGATGGAGTGGTAGCAGTGCGGCTAAGGAAAAGCCTAGGGGTTTAAGTCTTATGGGATTTTATTTTGTTTTATGTGCGCTGAATTGTTAGAATAGGAACAAGGAAAAGGGAAACACCAGAGTAATGTCAAATAGATTATGAGCAAAAATATAGGAATGTTAAAGTAAAACAATTGGGTTAGATAGTTTGGGAGAATTTGAGGGAGAATGTGAAAATAGGGGGTGTTTAAACAGATAGCCTTTGGAATACAGGGACCCCTCAAAGAAAAATCTATCAGGCATTAGATAGAAATGGGTATTAAGAATGAGTGATGAAACATAATGATTTGTCATGTAGACAATGTTAATAGGGATGTTTTGGATTGGAAATTAACTCAACTAAACTGTTATGATCTGTCCTTTCCTGAGGTTACTACGGATGGTGTCGTAATGCATAGCAGAAATAATTCGGTCCAGAACGGTGTAAACCTCAATAAAAACCAAAAACCCTCTACCCGGCTGAAGAGGAACAACAAAGGCGGAGAAGACGTTCCTGTCCGACACCACCTCTGCCAGGAGACCTGAATCCAGCATCAAATCAAAGCAATCAATTGCCTTCTCTTTTGTGCCTTTTCTCTCAAGAATGTGACAGGAGTCCATGTGGAGTGAGCAGGAGGAGAGAGGTCTATGCAAATGCAACGTTCTTCCTAGTTTGGGTATACTGGTTTGCAAATGGACATAACAGAATGATGGTGAAGGTGGGGCGGTTCAGGTGTGACATTGGAATTGGGACATTGCCATGGGGGTAATCCAAGATGAACTATGAAGCTATCTGAAGAACATAATGAAGACCTCAGAAGATTGAGTGCCGGTAGAGGAAGGGACTGTTAGTTGAGGTAGTATGTTGATTAAGGAGGTATTACACTACTAAATTTATAGTAATTTGGACTAGGAATGCATTAAGATACTGATCTGTTGTAATTCTCGTTATGAGGAAGTTAATGCTAGAATTATTATAATATAAATATACATTCCGCCAGTGTCAATATGTGCCAAGGTGAGAGTTTTAACTTTGAATGATGGAACAAAGGTGACTAACTAAGAATTGTCATTCCAAAGTTGTTTTGGGTAATTAATTTGATTATGATTGTAAATTATTAGTGGACTGATTGATCTGAATAAGTTATTAATATTAATGCTTAGTGATGTTGACATTGCAATTAATGGATTAGATACTGATATTGATTATTTTGATTGTTATAATACTTGTGATATGGGTGAAAAAGGTTATGTAAGCTAAAGATATTGACACATTTACATTACATTTTAGTCATTTAGCAGACGCTCTTATCCAGAGCGACTTACAGGAGCAATTAGGGTTAAGTGCCTTGCTCAAGGGCACATTTACGTCATTTAGCGACTTTTTTTTGGGGGGGGGGGGGGGGGGGGGGGGGGGGGGGGTGGTAGAAGGATTAGTTTATCCTATCCCAGGTATTCCTTAAAGAGGTGGGGTTTCAAATGTCTCCGGAAGGTGGTGAGTGACTCCGCTGTCCTGGCGTCGTGAGGGAGCTTGTTCCACCATTGGGGTGCCAGAGCAGCGAACAGTTTTGACTGGGCTGAGCGGGAACTATGCTTCCACAGAGGAAGGGGAGCCAGCAGGCCAGAGGTGGATGAACGCAATGCCCTCGTTTGGATGTAGGGACTGATCATTCTTTGGGTGTAGGGACACCATTCTTAACATGTCCTAGATATTATTGTTAAGACAAAGTTGCATATGTTGATGTGATAGGATACTAACACATATATGGGAAATGCTATAACTAAACAAAAGTGGGGAACAATGTTTATAAAGAAATACACCCAGTTCAGGGAGCTCCAGGACAGTAGGTAAATGAATATGGGAAATTTTGGGAATTTGGGAATCCTGAATGTTTGTATGAAGTTGTTCCTGGGGGTGGATGGGCCTGCCATGGTTACAAAGCCTAATAGAAAAACTTGGAGGTTAATTTAGAGGAAAACCTTCCAAACTTGTATCCAATACCTGACTGGGCTCTGGGTCCTCATCAGGATGGGTCAAACAATGAGGAATATATATTGGTTTAAATATATGCATATGAAAAGTAACCACATATGGCAAGGATAAGAATAAGTAAATGCGCATGCTTACATTCATTTTAAAATTAATCTTTGTATTATTTGGGACATTGTTGGAATGTCCCAAAGGGGGGATTATATGGTAATATTTTATGTATCATTAAGGAAAATGTTGGGAAATGTCAAAGATAAAATATAGTAAACATGATTGACATTTTATAAGTCCAGATGCATGTCTAAATAAGGAATTTAGTCAATACAATATGTAAACATGCTTTGATGAATGTATGTATTTTATTTTTAAAAGTATCTGAGCCATGCCACCAATATAATGAGATAAGGGAAAGAGGCAAAAGCGCCCATGGCCTTTTGGAGTAAACAACATGTGTTATTGGACTTTCAAAGATAATAGTGGCGTGGCAGTTAAAGATGTTAATCAGTGATCTTAACGGGAGTAGCTTTGTAAGCTATGTATACATGACTGTGCATTTGTGTGTGTGTATAAGAGATCTCTAAGCCAAAGAGAGACAGCTGTTCCATGGAGTGGCACGGCTTTGTTACGCAATAATAAAGTCTAATTTCTGGATTCACAAGCTCCAGTCTCTTGAGAGATATTTTTGAGTTGACTATTTTTTAGTCAAATATTTATACGACAGTTGCTGGCTCCAGGTGGTGGGGTTGGCGGAGACGAGGCAACGAAGAGTCGTCTCCAGGTCCTGATTGGCTCGCTCCGACTGGCCGTTAGACTGGGGGTGAAACCCGGAGGACAGGCTGGCTGATGACCAAATGAGTGTGCAGAACGCCTTCCAGAACCGGGACGAGAACTGAGGACCATGGTCGGAGACCATGTCCACCGGAAGGCCATGGATCCGGAAGACGTGCTGCACCATGAGCTGGGCCGTCTCCTTGGCAGAGGGTAGCTTGGGGAGGGGAATGAAATGGGCGGCTTTGGAAAACCTGTCCACCACCGTGAGGATAGTGGTGTTGCCATCAGACAGAGTTTGCAAAGGAGTCTTATTCTGAGCACAGACAGTGCAGGCGGCGATGAACGAGGAGACGTCAGGGAGCATGGTGGGCCACCAAAAGCATTGTCGCACAAAGGCCAGGGTCCGACAGGTGCCAGGGTGGCTGGCAGGCCTGGAGGAATGAGCCCATTCTAGGACTGGGGAGCGGGCAGCATCTGGGACAAACATCCGGTTAGCCTCCGTATCCTCAGAGACTCTCGGTGGGAACTCAGTAACCTCGGATTCTCTCAGGAACGTAGACGCCGGGAACTTCCGGGATTCCTCGGAGGCGAGGTGGGATCCTTGGGCGAGCGAGTGGGACCGGAATCAGACCTCCTCTCCCTCCTACATTCCCGTAGCCGCCCATCGATCCGGATGGTCAAGGCGATGAGCTAGTCGAGATCCGTAGGCAGCTCCTGGGCTGCGAACTTGTCTTTAACCTCCTCTGATAATCCATGTAGGAACATGTTGAACAGGGATTTCGGGTTCCAGGCACTCTCGGCAGCCAACGTGCGGAAATCATCCACATAGGCCGCCACACTGCGGGAGTCTTGACAAAGCTGGAGTAACTTCCGGGCAGCCTCTCTCCCGCATAACGGAGAATCGAAAACCTTTTTCACCTCAGCCACAAACTCCTCCAGACTGAAGCACACGGCAGATTGTTGTTCCCACGCCTCCGTAGCCCAGGCGAGAGCCCTCCCGGACATCAGCGTTATGAGATACGCTATCTTCAAGCGGTCCGAGGGGAAGGACGAGGGCTGCAGCTCGAAGATGAGGGAACACTGGGAGAGAAACGCCCGACAGTTTGCTGATTCTCCAGCGAAGCTTTCCGGAGGAAGTAAGCAGGGTTCTCGAGAAGCCGGGGTGGCCTGGAGAAATGCGCTGCTGACAGCGGGGTTACTGAGGGGCTGGGAGGTTACTGTCGTGGCTGGCTGCCTAACAGATAATCTGCGCAATTGGTCCAGCAATGTATTCAAGGCACGGTCATGGCGTTCCGCCAACATCTGGAATCCTTCCATAAGACCTCGAAGTAACTCCTCGTGCCTCCCAATGGTGGCTTCTTGGGAGGAGACGGCGTTGTGGAGCTGGTCCGAGTCTGCTGGGTCAGTCATGGCCAGTTCGTACTATCAGAACTCAGGATAAGACCCAGATGCAGACAGTTCAAATCACAGATGTTTATTAACAAAACAGGGGGCAGGCAGACGACAGGTCAAGGGCAGACAGAGGTCGGTAATCCATGGCAGAGTCAGTAAGGTTCCGAACGGCAGGCAGGCTCAGGGTCAGGGCAGGCAGAGGTCAGTAATCCAGGACAGTGTCAGACAGGTACAGAACGGCAGGCAGGCTCAGGGTCAGAGCAGGCACAGTGGTCAAAACTAGAAAACAGGGAAAGGGAGAAACAGGAGTACTGGAAAAACACGCTGGTAGGCTTGACGAGACAAGCACAAGACAGTTGAAACAGATCAGGGTTTGACAGTACAAAAACAAAAATGTATACTGTTGCAAAGCTAACGAAAAATCAGCATTCCCCATGTGAGGATGGCCTTCACTTCAGCAGTGATGAACTTCTTAGACAAAAATACCATTATTATTAGAAAACAAATTATGGACTCCTCTTTGAAAATGCGTATTTCTCCAAAACTCAGTTGTCCTGAGTCTGCACAGAACTGCCAGGACCTCGGATCAATGGACACACTCAAGTTTTTTTATCCTGTATCCCTCGACACATTTACAAAAATAGTCATGGCCTCTAAACCTTCCAGCTGTCTACTGGACCATATTCTAACTGTATTACTGAAAAAAGCTACTTTATGTGCTTGGCCCTCCTATGTCGAACATAATAAATGGCTCCCTATCCTCCGGATGTGTCCCAAACTCACTAATAGTAGCAGTAATAAATCCTGAAAAACATTTTAAAAACCAATCTGCCTATATCGAATCTCCCATTCCTCAAAAAAACTTTTTTTTAAAGCTGTTGCTCAGCAACTCACTGCCTTCCTGAAGACACATAATGTATAGAAACACTCCTGTTTGGTTTTAGAAACCATCATAGTACTGAGACCTCACTCGTGAAGGTGGTAAATTACCAGACCAAGGCTCTCCATCTGTCCTCGTGCTCCTAGACCTTAGTGCAGCTCACGACACCATCGATCACCACATTCTTTTGGAGAGATTGGAAACCGGAATTGGTCTACGCGGACAAGTTCTTGCCTGGTTTAGATCTTATCTGTCGGAAAGATATCAGTTAATCTCTGTGGATGGTTTGTCCTCTGACAAATCAATGGTACGTTTTGAGTGTTCCTAAGGTTCTAAGACCACTATTGTTTTCACTATATACTCTTGGTGTTGTCATTCAGAAACACAATGTTAACTTTCACTGCTATGCAGATGACACACAGCTGTACATTTTGATGAAACATGTTGAAGCCCCAAAATTGCCTACCCTGGAAGCCTGTGTTTCAGACATAAGGAAGTGGATGGCGGCAAATGTTTTACTTTTAAACTCTGACTAAACAGAGATGCTAGTTCTAGGTCCCAAGAAACAAAGATATCTGCTGTCGGATCTCACAATGAATCTCGATGGTTGTACAGTCGTCTGTACACCTCGGCGTTACTCTGGACGCTGACCTTTCTTTTGACGAACACATAAAATATATTTCAAGAGTTGCCTTTTTCCATCTTTGTAACATTGCAAAAATCTGAACTCTTTTGTCCAGAAATTTTGCAGAAAAGCGAATCCATGCTTTTGTCACTTCAAGATTAGACTACTGCAATGCTCTACTCTCCGGCTACCCTTGGGAGCAATTTCCAAACGCCTGAAGGTATCACGTTTATCTGTACAAACAATAGTACGCAAGTATAAACACCATGGGACCACGCAGCCGTCATACTGCTCAGGAAGGAGATGCATTCTGTCTCCTAGAGATGAAAGTACTTTGGTGCGAAAAGTGCAAATCAATCCCAGAACAACAGCAAAGGACCTTGTGAAGATGCTGGAGGAAACAGGTACAAAATTATCTATATCCACAGTAAAACGAGTTCTATATCGACATAACCTGAAAGGCCGCTCAGCAAGGAAGAAGCCACTGCTCCAAAACCACCATAAAAAAGCCAGACTATGGTTTGCAACTGCACATGGGGACAGAGATCGTACTTTTTGGAGAAATGTCCTCTGGTCTGATGAAACAAAAATAGAACTGTTTGGCCATAATGACCATCGTTATGTTTGGAGAAAAAAGGTGGATGCTTGCAAGCCGAAGAACACCATCACAACCGTCAAGCACGGGGGTGGCAGCATCATGCTGTGGGGGTGCTTTGCTGCAGGAGGGACTGATGCACTTCACAAAAAAGATGAGGAAGGAAAATTATGTGGATATCTTGAAGCAACATCTCAAGAGATCAGACAGGAAGTTAAAGCTTGGTCGCAAATGGGTATTCCAAATGGACAATGACCACAAGCATACTTCCAAAGTTGTGGCAAAATGGCTTAAGGACAACAAAGTGAAGGTATCAGAGTGGCCATCACAAAGCCCTGACCTCAATTCTATAGAAGATGTGTAGGTGTCACGTTCGCTGAAGGAGGAGGACCAAGGCGCAGCGTGGAAGGTGAACATACTTATTTATTAAATGATTACACGAACAAAACAACAAATCGATACGTGACGTCCAAAGGTGCAAAACACAAACCTACACAGGAACAAGATCCCACAAACACTGTGGGAAAACAGCCTGTCTAAATATGGTTCCCAATCAGAGACAACCAGCAACAGCTGACACTCGTTGCCTCCTGATTGAGAACCACTCTGGCCAACATAGATATACATGAACTAGAATAAACAAAGAACACTCACACCCTGGCTCAACATACAAGTGTCCCCAGAGCCAGGGCGTGACAGTACCCCCCCCCAAAGGCGCGGACTCCGACCGCGCCAACCAAATACCACAGGGGAGGGACCGGGTGGGCACTCCGCCTTGGCGGCGGATCCGGCTCCGGGCATGATTCCCACTCCCTCTCTAACCCCCCAAAGTACCCCTGGTCCGGTCTGGCCCTGCTGGCCGGAGCTGGACTGAACACCGGTGGAGCGGATTGCTCTAGCTCCGGCGTGGAGCAGCTGACCGGTGCCGGACCAGGCACCGGTGGAACAGGCACGGGCTGTGCCGGACTGACGACACACACCACTGGCTTGGTGTGGGGAGCAGGAACAGGCCGGACCGGGCTGGCGACGCGCACCACCGACTTGGTGCGGGGAGCAGGAACGGGCCGGACCGGGCTGACGACACGCACCACTGGCTTGGTGCGGGGAGCAGGAACGGGCCGGGCCGGGCTGACGACGCGCACCACTGGCTTGGTGCGGGGAGCAGGAATGTGCCGGACCGGGCTGACGACACGCACCACTGGCTTGGTGCGGGGAGCAGGAACGGGCCGGGCCGGGCTGACGACACGCACCACTGGCTTGGTGCGGGGAGCAGGAATGGGCCGAACCGGGCTGACGACGCGCACCACTGGCTTGGTGCGGGGAGCAGGAATGGGCCGAACCGGGATGACGATGAGCACCATAGGCTTGGTGCGTGGAGCAGGAACAGGCCGGGCCGGGCTGACGACGCGCACCACAGGCTCGATGCGAGGAACAGGAACAGGCCGGACCGTACTGGGGACACACACCACTGGCCCTACGCGGGGATCAGGAACGGGCCGGACCGGACTGGTAACACACCCCAGTACCTCTCGCCGTGCCTCTACACTTTCCCTCCCCTCTGTGACCAGTGGCCCCCTTAACCTGGCGGCCTCCTCTGCAAACCCGCTGGACCGCTCTATCGCGGCCTCCTGCTGCCCCGTCGTCCACCGCGTGAGCCCCCCCCTAAAAATGTTCTGGGGGTCTCTCCTCCCTGTGGGCCAGGCCTCCATAGCTCTCGCCAGACTTTTGCTCCTCTGCTTCCAAGTCCAGCCTCTCTCCTCCTCCCGTGGCTTGACCCAGTCGAGGTTGATGTCCTTTAGTGATACCTCTGGCGTTGGCTCCTGGACACACTGCTTGGTCCAGTCTAGGTAGGATCTTCTGCCACGTTCGCTGAAGGAGGAGGACCAAGGCGCAGCGTGGAAGGTGAACATACTTATTTATTAAATGATTACACGAACAAAACAACAAATCGATACGTGACGTCCAAAGGTGCAAAACACAAACCTACACAGGAACAAGATCCCACAAACACTGTGGGAAAACAGCCTGTCTAAATATGGTTCCCAATCAGAGACAACCAGCAACAGCTGACACTCGTTGCCTCTGATTGAGAACCACTCTGGCCAACATAGATATACATGAACTAGAATAAACAAAGAACACTCACACCCTGGCTCAACATACAAGTGTCCCCAGAGCCAGGGCGTGACAGTAGGCAGAACTGAAAAAGCGTGTGCGAGCAAGGAGGCCTACAAACCTGACTCAGTTACACCAGCTCTGTCAAAAGGAATGGGCCAAAATTCACCCAACTTATTGTGGAAAGCTTATGGAAGGCTAACCGAAACGTTTGACCCAAGTTGAACAATTTAAAGGCAATGCTACCAAATACTAATTGAATGTATGTAAACTTCTGACCCACTGGGAATGTGATGAAAGAAATAAAAGCTGAAATAAATAATTCTCTCTACTATTATTCTGACATTTCACATTCTTAAAATAAAGTGGTGATCGTAACTGACCTAAAACAGGGAATTTATACTAGGATTAAATGTCAGGAATTGTGAAAAACTGAGTTTAAATGTATTTGGCTAAGGTGTATGTAAACTTCAGACTTCAACTGTATATGTATATACAGTACCAGTCAAAAGTTTCAACACACCTACTCATTCCAGGGTTTTTCTTTATTTGTATTATTTTCTACATTGTAGAATAATAGTGAAGACATCAAAACTATGAAATAACACATATGGAATCATGTAGTAACCAAAAAAGTGTTAAACAAATCAAAATATATTTTAAATTAGAGATTCTTCAAATAGCCACCCTTTGCCTTCATGACAGCTTTGCACACTCTTGGCATTCTCTCAACCAGCTTCAGCTGGAATGCTTTTCCAACAGTCTTGAAGGAGTTCCCACATACAGTGGGGAAAAAAAAGTATTTAGTCAGCCACCATGTCACGACCGTCTTGAAAGGGAGCAGACCAATACGCAGCGCGTTGAGTGAACATGATGACTTTAATAGTAAAGCACGTCAATACAAAACAAAAGACGATAGTGAAGTCCACAGTGGCAATGACTGTACAGGAACAAAAACCCACAAATCCCACAGGAAAACAATCAGAATAAATATGGCTCCCAATCAGAGATAACGAGCCGACAGCTGACACTCGTTACCTCCGATTGGGAGTCATCGACCAAACCTAGAAACGAACCCCACAGAAATGCAAACAAGAAATACACCCAAAACCCAACATACCCAAACCAAACCCCAACAAAACAAATACACCCTGGCTCAAATATAAAAGTCCCGGAGCCAGAGTGTCACAGTACCCCCCCCTAAAGGTGCGAACTCCGGGCGCACCAGCATACAGTCTATGGGAGGGTCTGGGTGGGCGTCTGTCCACGGTGGCGGCTCTGGCCCTGGTCGTGGTCCCCACCCCACCTTAGTCACTATCCGCTTCCGTAGCCTCCTCCATATGACCACCCCCCAACTAAACCCCACTGGATTAAGGGGCGGCACCGGACTAACGGGCAGCACCGGACTAAGGGGCAGCACCGGACTAAGGGGCAGTACCGGACTAAGGGGCAGCACCAGGATAAGGGGCAGCACCGGGCTAAGGGACAGCACCGGACTCAATGGCGGATCCTGGCTGGCTGGCTCTGGCGGATCCTGGCTGGACGGCTCTGGCGGATCCTGGCTGGACGGCTCATGGCTGGCTGAAGGATCTGGCTGCTCATGGCTGGCTGACGGATCTGGCTGCTCATGGCTGGCTGACGGATCTGGCTGCTCATGGCTGGCCGACGGATCTGGCTGCTCATGGCTGGCCGACGGATCTGGCTGCTCATGGCTGGCCGACGGATCTGGCTGCTCATGGCTGGCTGAAGGATCTGGCTGCTCATGGCTGGCTGAAGGATCTGGCTGCTCATGGCTGGCTGAAGGCTCTGGCTGATCCTGTCTGGCAGAAGGCTCTGGCTGATCCTGTCTGGCGGAAGGCTCTGGCTGATCCTGTCTGGCGAAAGGCTCTGGCTGATCCTGTCTGGCGGAAGGCTCTGGCTGATCCTGTCTGGCGGAAGGCTCTGGCTGATCCTGTCTGGCGGAAGGCTCTAGCGGCTCCTGTCTGGCGGAAGGCTCTGGCTGATCCTGTCTGGCGGAAGGCTCTGGCTGATCCTGTCTGGCGGAAGGCTCTAGCGGCTCCGGTCTGGCGGACGGCTCTGAAGGCAGACGGGCAGTTCAAGCGCCGTTGGGCAGACGGGCAGTTCAGGCGCCGTTGGGCAGACGGGCAGTTCAAGCGCCGTTGGGCAGACGGGCAGTTCAGGCGCCGTTGGGCAGACGGCAGACTCTGGCCGGCCGAGACGCACTATAGGCCTGGTGCGTGGTGCCGGAACTGGTGGTCCCGGGCTGAGGACACGCATCTCAGGGCTAGTGCGGGGAGAAGGAACAGGGCATGCTGGACCCTGGGGACGCACATAAGGCCTAGTGCGTGGTGCCGGAACTGGTGGTCCCGGGCTGAGGACACGCATCTCAGGGCTAGTGCGGGGAGTAGCAACAGGGCATGCTGGACCCTGGGGACGCACATAAGGCCTAGTGCGTGGTGCCGGAACTGGTGGTCCCGGGCTGAGGACACGCATCTCAGGGCTAGTGCGGGGAGCAGCAACAGGACGCACAGGACTCTGGGGACACACAGGAGGCTTGGTGCGTGGTGTAGGCACTGGTGGTACTGGGCTGGAGCGGGGAGATGGCGCCGGAAATACCGGACCGTGCAGGCGTACTGGCTCCCTTGAGCACTGAGCCTGCCCAACCTTACCTGGTTGTATACTCCCCGTCGCCCGACCAGTACGGGAAGGAGGAATAACCCGCACCGGGCTATGTGGGCGAACCGGGGACACCATGCGTAAGGCTGGTGCCATGTAAGCCGGCCCGAGGAGACGCACTGGTGGCCTGATGCGTTGGACCGGCTTCATGACATCCGGCTCAATGCTCAATCTAGCCCGGCCGATACGTGGAGCTGGAATGTACCGAACCGGGCTATGCCTGCGTACAGGAGACACCATGCGCTCTACTGCGTAACACGGTGTCTGCCCGTACTCTCGCTCTCCACGGTCAGTCCAGGGAGTAGGCGCAGGTCTCCTACCTGACTTCGCCACACTCCCTTTTAGCCCCCCCCCAAGAAATTTTTGGGTAGTACCCACGGGCTTCCAGCCTCGACTCCGTGCTGCCTCCTCATACCACCTCCTCTCGGCTTTAGCTGCCTCCAGCTCTTCACGAGGGCGGCGATATTCTCCCGGTTGTGCCCAAGGACCCTTTCCATCCAGTATCTCCTCCCAAGTCCATGAATCCTTGATAGGCGTCCATAACTCCTGTGTAGGTAGGTCCTGTTGCCGCTTGACACGCTGCTTGGTCCTTTTATGGTGGGTTTTTCTGTCACGACCGTCTTGAAAGGGAGCAGACCAATACGCAGCGCGTTGAGTGAACATGATGACTTTAATAGTAAAGCACGTCAATACAAAACAAAAGACGATAGTGAAGTCCACAGTGGCAATGACTGTACAGGAACAAAAACCCACAAATCCCACAGGAAAACAATCAGAATAAATATGGCTCCCAATCAGAGATAACGAGCCGACAGCTGACACTCGTTACCTCCGATTGGGAGTCATCGACCAAACCTAGAAACGAACCCCACAGAAATGCAAACAAGAAATACACCCAAAACCCAACATACCCAAACCAAACCCCAACAAAACAAATACACCCTGGCTCAAATATAAAAGTCCCGGAGCCAGAGTGTCACACACCAATTGTGCAAGTTCTCCCACTTAAAAAGATGAGAGAGGCCTGTAATTTTAATCGTAGGTACACGTCAACTATGACAGACAAAATGAGAAAAAGAATTCCAGAAAATCACATTGTAGATTTTTTAATGAATTTATTTGCAAATTATGGTGGAAAATAAGTATTTGGTCAATAACAAAAGTTTCTCAATACTTTGTTATATACCCTTTGTTGGAAATGACACAGGTCAAACGTTTTCTGTAAGTTTTCACAAGGTTTTCACACACTGTTGCTGGTATTTTGTCCCATTCCTCAATGCAGATCTCCTCTAGAGCAGTGATGTTTTGGGGCTGTCGCTGGGCAACACAGACTTTCAACTCCCTCCAAATATTTTCTATGGGGTTGAGATCTGGAGACTGGCTAGGTGTCACGGTTTCGGCCGAGGCTGCCTCTCTGATAGATTAATTATTAATGACTAATTATTACACCCTGAAACTGTGTATAATGTGTGAGTGTAGGACCAGTAAAGGCTATGGCATTGAGCCACTATTTAGCAATGTGAGTAAGAGTCAGGCCAGACAACAAAGACAACTGAGAAACTAAGATAAAGAGGCCTCCCAATTTAGGGAGGGGAGAAACTGTTATGAAAACATGGTGCAGAATATTGTGAGAACGGCAATAACTGAGTAAAGCAGGGAGTAGGATATGTGTGTGTGTGTGTGTGTATGTATGTGTGTATGCATGTGTGTATATGTGTGTGTGTGTGAACTGAAGGTCAGTAGAGCAGTTTTAGAGTGGAAAACTACAGCCCGCCTACAGAGGGAAGGGATTTCTTTTTGTATGACGTATGAGTATAAAAGATGGACTCTGAAATTGTGATGGCAGAATTCTCAATGAATAAATATCTCTGACCATGCAGACCGGGACTCTGGCCGTTACTTAAATCCCAAAAGACTTACAACCTTTTGGGAGACGCACAGAGACACTAAAATAGTTTGTTAAATAATTCACTTAACAGCTTGGTCCTTCTGAGCCGGACTCCAATACCCTGTTTCTGTCATTCCAGGTAACTCTGAAAACCGTCGACGGGCGAATGATACATTCGTAAATAGAAAGTCCTGCCCTTTGACATTAAGGGTTAAAACAGGCCAGAGGACACCTGATTAATGACAGAGACGGTGACGGAATCCAAACCTACATTGAATCTCGGCTGCAAGGATAAGGTCAGTAGTCTTTATTCATTAACTTGGTGAAATTGATTTGAGGACTTGCTAAAATATTGAAAAGTAGCAAATTGATCAATGCGTAGCCATTTTAAGTGACTGTCAGGAATTATCAAGATTACATTGTGAGGATAGACTCCTCCGTAAAGTATGAGATAATTCTGGGGGACTAGTCAACCTGGTGGTGGGTCCGTAATGATTCACGGTAATAGGCCATTACCAAAAGAAACTACCCGGTGTTGAAATAGAAGGAACTATTAAAAGTACACCTATGGGATGTAACCTGTAAGAGATTATTGAGCAGTCAACAAATAATCCGGGTTAAACAAATACAAAAAGTACACCAGAAGGAATTAAAATAGCATGTGTGAGAAATAGAATATTAGTTAAGTCAAAAGTCACAAACAACTGTAGATTTTGCTGTAACTCTATCCGTTCTGGAGCCTTATAAACTCCAGGTTACCGATACAACACCAATAATCATGTAAGGTTGTATACGTGTGAGACCTAATGTTTGCTCAAAAGTCACATGAATAATTCCAGGTGGTTGTATAGAGGAGGGAGAACCCATTCCTGTTGTATGAGACTGTCAGGAATTATCAAGATTACATTGTGGGGATCAATCCCTCTGTAAAAGTATGAGATAATTCTGGGGGACTAGTCAAGACTACATATACAGGGAGAGGTGGTTGTATAGAGGAGGGAGAACCCATTCCTGTTGTATGAGACTGTCAGGAATTATCAAGATTACATTGTGGGGATCAATCCCTCTGTAAAAGTATGAGATAATTCTGGGGGACTAGTCAAGATAACATATACAGGAAGGGGTGATTCAAGGTGTTGTTGTGTGAAGCTATTTTGAATTACTTGTTAAATTGACTTGTTATATAGAAGAGGTGGCTAAGGGATTTTTAACAGTACCAACCATGGGGGGGGGCAAATCCTCACAAGAGGTCCCAGAATTTACTGGGGACGAGAAATACTTGATGTAATTAAAATGGAATCCAGGGATAGAAGAAATGTCCATTATGTAACCAGGTGGAGGGAGAGGTATGGTTTTGAGGGACGTCTAGACGCAGATAAACTCGAATCCATGCTTAAACAGATACATAAGGTGTGTAAAGGAGAAATAAGCAGTGAGAGAGAGAGAGAGTAGGAGGGGGCCAGTACCCACTGATAGCCTTACCTAATCTATTGGCGGGGAATGAAAGGGGCCCCAGCAACCTTAGATGTATACAGTAATAATAATAATATGCCATTTAGCAGACAGGCCATGAACACAGAGGACGTGGCCAGAGCGGTAGAAGGAATAACCCACCCCGAAACAGGAATAGTAAGGTTTGGGCTGCCGTTAGAGGGCAGTGGGTTTCAGGGGATGCCCAGAGGACACTTTTGCCATGGGCCGATTACGGAGAGTATGTTGGGAAAATAACTGAATTGTGTAATAGCCTCAGAGAGACATGCAATCCATCATGAGCAGAATAACAGACAGGACAGAGCCAAGAAAGAAGAGGAAGATGCAGAGTAACTAATTGCCACTCTGGGAGAGATGGCGGGTAGAACTAGAAACTTAGGAGAGAGAGGAGATAAGGCAGGAAGAAAAGAGAAGTGAGTGAGAGGGAAAGAGAAGTGAAGGTTGAGGTCTCCGTGCCTCCCCCAGAGCAGAGGGCAGAAAGGTTATATCCAAACTTGGCAGACCAGGCATGGAGAGAAAATCCAGATGATGAATACGTAGGGAGGAGAAGGAGAGTGCAGGGGAATAATGTTGCCCCCAACCGGCCCCACCTCCCTATGAGGAAGAAGGGGCTGGAGGAGGAAGGGAAGATGAAGGTGAGGAAGAGCCAGAGGTAGAGGAGTACCAGACAAGGGCAGAGAAAGTCAGACAGGAGAGAAAAGAGAGAAAAGAGAGAAGAGAGGGAGAGAGAAGTCCATCCCCCAGCTTTGAGCGTGAGGAAGAGGAAGATAAGGCATGACTAGTCCTTGAGGGAGAAATAGTAGACTCTAGTGGGGGGAAGACTAAGGAACCCTTTGATCCAAATTGTGAGGTGTTTGAATTGGCTACTATTGACTTAGCACTTCAACAGGAACAGAAACCTTATTTGACATTGACAGTAATGGGTATGAAAATTAAATTCCTTTGTGATACGGGAGCCTGCAGGACAGCAACCTGTGCAACAGACAAGCCAGATGGAGTCAGGATTGATGGGGAGAAAATCATAGTGCGATCTGCCTCTGGTCATCAATTTATTGAAAGGTTATCAGCCCCAATAACCCTAAAACATGACCAATCAGGATGAGAGGCAACCATACCCATCCTGATATCTAAGCTGTGTCGGGTAAATTTACTAGGACGTGATGTAATGACTAAATTGAATGTGGCTGTCATTTCCGCTGAGAGGGGAATGAAAGTACACATAGTCAGAGACAATATGGTGGTCTGTGGGGAAGGGGAGCCATGTTATTGGGATAGGCAAGATTTGTTTAGGGTGGGAATAACTGATATTCCCCGAACCTTGATGGAACTTGCTGATGATGTAGTACCAGGCCCCACTAAAATGTCCCCCGATGACCTACACTGTACTCTCTGGTATAACAAACACCCAGGTCCAGATGCAATCTATGAGAAAGCATTATTTAAAACCACAGAAAGGACTATAGCCTTGAAATGGTTTCACTATGACAACACCCACGCAGTAGTGGAGGTGGAAATAGGGCCCCAAAGTCAGAGACTGTTCAGGGAAAGATGGAGCCCACATGTGTCCCTAGCAAAGGAGCCAGCAGAGGACTGGAAAGACATGGGCCAGTGGGTATCCAAGGGTAAGAGGATCACTGATTGGGTCAATATTGTGAGTGGCGATCAACACAGCCCATCCACAGATAGTACATTTAGATGAGAATAGCAGATGCTGAGGAGAGGAATACCTGTTGACAGAACAACAGGAGTCAGACTTAAAAGAAGTTCCAGAGCATTTGTGGTCCCGGGGTCCAGCAGACGTAGGATTAATAAAAGGGGTAATTCCAGTACAGGTGATACCCAAATCTAATCATAGGCCATATCAGAAGCAATACCCTATGTAACCAGAAGCAATACAAGGTTTGCAGTTTACCAAGAGCAGATTGGGAGGGACCTTGAGGGAGGGCCAATTCCCGGGGAGATAGTGAGGCCAGAAACAAAGGTGCAGTGTCCTGGAAATCACAGTCTGTTTTGTTTTTTTCAGTTCTGCTGGGAGTACATTGGATGATGGGGTTTTGTGTTGAATTAGAGACAGTGAGACTATTAGTCAATAGCTAGGAGAGAAGAGAGGTTACGGTAGCAAAGACAGACAAGAAGGAAATGGTAATAGTGGAGACAGGAGTGAGTGGAAGTGTTACAATTGTGACAAAACGGGACATTTTGCTAGAGAATGTGAGGAACCGTGTAGTTACTGTGCAAGGAAAGGGCACCAGTTAAGAAACTGTAGGCAGAAGGGGAAGAGAGAAATCAGGAGTCCTCATGACCTGGCTGTTTGGTTGTTGTTTTTTAATTGGGGTTTTCAAATAAAAAACAACACACCTAGTATGATGTTTATAAAGCCTTGTTGTTTAAATTTTGGGGGGTTTTCAGCAGGTCAAGGGTGATAGGTCTTAGAGGAGCACACAGTGAATTATATGGAGTTTTTTAGGTTTTTGCTGAGTTTGGGGTATATATGATTTCTTATGAGAATGAATGTCATGAGGATTAATGAACACTTGGGATAAGTAACATTTATTAAATATTTAGAATAATGGTAATGTTTGGTATACTATGGGATGGAATTTCAATTGCCTCTGAACTCTGTTTTAACTTTCTGGTGTTAATTAATCATCCACACTGTTAAATTCTAAAGGCATGAGAGGAGGACTTTAAGATAGTTTATTTTACCAATAAATAAAAAGAAGGGATGGCAATTGGATGATAAATTACCAATATTACCTAAGTGATTGTTAGGTAGGTGATAATATTGACACATGGGCAGTGACATGTGTCAAAAGGAGGGATGGATGGTAGAACAGATTAGACAACACTTTGTTGCACATGGGATTACTAATTATAAAAAAAAAAAGATGTGTTATCTGTGCTCAAAATAATCACCAGGACAGACAAAGGGCACCTCAGGGTGAGTATCCTCCGGCTAAATACCCTTTCCAGCAATTGGAAATGGATTTTATAGAGTTATCACGGAGTGAAGGGAAGAAATTTAGAGTAACCCCAGATAAAGATGGGTTATCCCCCTTTGAGAAAGTGTTTGGAAGACCTTACAGAATGCCACAGTTGGCAGGACCAGACAGGCAGACATAGAACTAGAGAGCACCCTAGCAGAACACGTGAGAAGGTCGTTTATTAACCACACCTGTATGTCAGAGGTTTTGTGCCCCCACAGGTGAATTAAAGGAGAAGGTGACCCACTCTATCTAACCAGGAGACTGAAGCAGGCCTGGCGGGAAGGGCCCTACCAAGTACTGCCTTTGCCAGCAGAATAGCTGAGAGATCCATCTGGGTGCATGTCACACACTGTAAAAAGGTAAAACCAGCTACACCTGACGAACAAACACAGAGTTAGGAGAAAGATCCGATCACCACTAGGGCTCTGGGGTTGGCTCCTTAACGAAGATTCCCTTACCCTGTCTGATCATCCCTGTGTGAGTTCGATAGAAGGTAAAGCAATGGGTTGGCCTCTGGCATCTGACATGTTCTCAGGGCGAGGGTGGGGATTCACAGGTCTCCCGACGGTAGGTAGCTGTCTGATTGTGGGGGCCATAGTCCTAACACACACGGACCCTCCTGTTTCAGCCAGAAGTGGTAGTTAACCTAACACAAGTTGAAAAGGCATAGGAGACAGCTAGATGTAGGGAAAGGGGAAATACTAGGGACTTTAGGGAAGGACATCACCAATCTCCCTACACAGTTTAGGGACAGGTGGAGTATTGTGAAAGTAGGGAATTATCAGAAATGGCAGTGCGACCCATATGAGGGTAGGTACTGTCTGAAAGTCTGAATTATGCTAAAACAGATTACAGACCTGACAGGTGAGTTATCCTCTTCAACTGGGGCACCCTATAGAGTAAACCTCTCTGAGGGAGGTAGTGAGACAGTGCAAACTATAGACCTGAATGAAGTAGTACAGATGGAGATGGAGTAGATAGATTTTAACCTGTGGTTGGAATGGATTCAGTATATGGTCTAAAGAGGACTGTTATGCCTGTAGGACAGCCAAACCAAGGTTAACAACTACTCCGTTCCCCTTGACAGGCTTTGACTCTCTGTAAGGTTTATCCTTTATGCAAGCCACCTGGGAATGTGGTGAAAGAGTCTTATGGTAACTTGCACTATCTGTTTCCCCCGATAAACAAAGTCATCCCGACCTGGGTTGCCTCAGTTTGAAGTCACAGGGGATTCTTATTGTTTTTCTATGACTAATAAGATAGGATACAGGGTAAGGCATCTTAGCTCCTGCTCCCACACAGAGAATATCACAACTAAAAGAGACCATGACTAATCTCTCCTCTTTGTTGCAGCCAGAGGATTTTAGGAACCAAAACCAGGCCCGTGCTGACATCTGATGGTTGTGTGGTGATAACTGATTGTGAACTCACCTACATACGCAAACAATCAAACGTGTCAGAGACTGGTGAGTTGTCACGTAGAAAGTAGAACCTCCTCCCGGGATCCTTTATGGGATAGGAGTACCTCGAGGGGTTCCAGAACAATTCAAAGCTAGGAATCAGATCGCAGCTGGGTTTGAATCAAGTATTTTCTGGTGGTCAACAATTAATAAAAACGTAGATTGGATGAATTATGTTTACTATAACCAGCAAAGATTTATAAACCACACTTGTGATGCAATAAAGGGATTAGCTGAGCAGACAGCGGCAACTAGCTTAATGACATGGCAGAATAGAATAGCTTTAGATATGCTTTTGGCTGAGCGGGACGGGGTTTGTGTTCTGTTTGGATCTATGTGCTGTACTTTCATCCCCAAACAATACAGCACCGGACGGGTCCGTGACCAAAGCGCTTCAGGGACTCACCACGCTGGCGAACGAACTGGCTGAGAACTCTGGTATTGATAGCTCCCTAAACGGTTAGTTTGATAACATATTTGGTAAATGGAAAACTATTGTTGTAACTATTCTGGGTGAAGTTATAGCTTCTATGGGTATACTTGTTCTTTGTGGATGTTGTCTTATTCCCTGTGTCTGAGGGTTGGTGAGCAAGGCGGTTTCCCAACAGATGGTGAGATACGGCCCAATCCCGGACTCCGACTGAAGGATATGACCTACCAGGCTTGGTGGAGGACGACGACGATCCAGATAATTTGGGACTGGATGTTTTCCTAGAACTATAAATCTCTAGTTTAAAAGTTATTGTAATGATCTTTTGTGTATTAAAGTCTCGTTTTAAGTATGATGTACTAGTTACCATTGCTAAAAAGTAACGTTATGCTTTTAATCATGGGGTAACCCTGATGAACCTGTAATGTTTTAATATGCAAACCAACTTATATACTTCAATGAGTGTGATTCATTTCTATAACAACATATATTTTGTATGTGTGTAATATTTAGTCAAAGGGTGGAATTGATAGATTAATTATTAATGACTAATTATTACACCCTGAAACTGTGTATAATGTGTGAGTGTAGGACCAGTAAAGGCTATGGCATTGAGCCACTATTTAGCAATGTGAGTAAGAGTCAGGCCAGACAACAAAGACAACTGAGAAACTAAGATAAAGAGGCCTCCCAATTTAGGGAGGGGAGAAACTGTTATGAAAACATGGTGCAGAATATTGTGAGAACGGCAATAACTGAGTAAAGCAGGGAGTAGGATATGTGTGTGTGTGTGTGTATGTATGTGTGTATGCATGTGTGTATACGTGTGTGTGTGTGAACTGAAGGTCAGTAGAGCAGTTTTAGAGTGGAAAACTACAGCCCGCCTACAGAGGGAAGGGATTTCTTTTTGTATGACGTATGAGTATAAAAGATGGACTCTGAAATTGTGATGGCAGAATTCTCAATGAATAAATATCTCTGACCATGCAGACCGGGACTCTGGCCGTTACTTAAATCCCAAAAGACTTACAACCTTTTGGGAGACGCACAGAGACACTAAAATAGTTTGTTAAATAATTCACTTAACACTCTCTTCCTTGCTCGGGCAGGCTTCGGCGTTCGTCGTCTCCGGAATACTAGCTGCCACCGTTGCATGTTTCTATGTTCGTTTGCTTTTGTCTGATTGTTGTTACACCTGTTATCGTTTAGTGTAATTAGTGTCCTATATAGTTCTCGTTGTGTTTGTCTAGTGTTGTGTGTGATTGTTTTCACTGTCGTGCGTTTAGCTTATGTATTTACTGTTTGCTCGGTTGAGCTGCTCTCCATTCTGTGTTTGGAGTATTTTTGTCGCATGTGTTTTGTGCGCCCGCTTTATTCCGCCTGCGTGCGGAGTTTCTTGCCTCAGGGCATTTGTTTCGTGCTGTGTTTGCTGCAAACTACTAATGTCTTTTGGACTTACTTTGTGCGTCCTGCGCCTGATTCCACCACCACACCCACCTACAGCTACACTGACAGAATCACACACCATACTCGATGGAATCAGCAGGAGCCGCAGCAGCACAGGCGACGTTGGAGGACAGGGTCCGCGAACAGAATGACCAGATCCTGCGGATGGGGTCCGCACTGCAGGAGGTGATCACCACCATCCGAGGCTGGGAGACCCGAGGGACACCTCCACCGCCATCCTCCCTGCCCGCACCATCGGCAAGTCAGCCCATTCCCGCTCCGGAACCCAGAGGAGTTCGACTCTCGCTCCCGAGGGCCTACGATGGGACCGCGGCCGGGTGTCAGGGATTCCTTCTCCAGGTGGAGCTTTACCTGGCCACCGTGCACCCGGCGCCCTCGGGACACGAGAGCGTGTCCGCCCTGATCTCCTGCCTTTCCGGTAAGGCGTTGGAATGGGCCAACGCAGAGTGGAGGAGAATCGACGCTAACACCATCACCTACGACGAGTTCTCCCGCCGCTTCAGGGCGGTGTTTGACCATCCCCCGGAGGGGAAAGCGGCGGGGGAGCGTCTGGTCTGCCTCCGGCAGGGGAAGAGGAGTGCCCAGGAGTTCGCCTTGGAATTCCGTACTCTAGCGGCGGATGCAGGGTGGAATGAGCGGGCTCTCATCGATCACTACCGATGTAGTCTATGCGAGGACGTCCGTAGGGAGCTGGCCTGTAGGGACACCAGCCTCTCGTTCGACCAGTTGGTCGACATGTCCATCAGGCTGGATACCCTGCTAGCTACCCGCGGACGTCCCGAAGGGGGTCCGTCCATTTCACCCTCCAGCGCCTCTGAGCCGTGCCCCATGGAGCTCGGGGGCGCTGGCGCTAGAGAGAGGAGGGGTCGGCTTACGAGGGGGTCCATCTCCTGCACCAACTGTGGTCGGGGAGGACACACCGCGGCTAGGTGCTGGGGATGGCCTCCTAGGGGAGAGGACGACAGGTCCCGCACTGGGGAGTCCTTCCAGGTGAGTAGGCGCCCCACTCACCCAGAGCTCTCTGTTGCACATTTCTGTATCCCTGTGCGTTTTCCACAGGTAGCACCTCATTCCCAGCATAAGGCGCTGGTAGATTCAGGCGCGGCTGGGAATTTAGTTGATAAGAAGTTTTGTTTAGCCTTAGGGATTCCCCTTCTCCCTGTTGACGTCCCCTTCCCCGTTCATGCCCTAGATAGCCGTCCGTTGGGTGCGGGCTTGATCAGGGAGGTCACTGCGCCACTTAGGATGTGTGCGCAGGGGGGTCATCAGGAGATGATCCAGCTATTTCTGATCGACTCGCCTGCGTATCCGGTGGTGCTGGGCATGCCCTGGTTGAGTACCCATAACCCATCTATTTCGTGGCAGGAGAGGGCTCTGATGGAGTGGTCTGCCCAGTGTGTGGGTCGATGTTTAGGCGTTTCCATAGGGGCTACCTCGGTGGAGAGTCCAAACCAGGTGCCCGCATTGCACGTTCCCCCTGAGTATGGGGATTTGGCTATTGTGTTCAGTAAGTCGAGGGCGACGCAGTTGCCTCCCCATAGGCAGGGAGATTGTGCGATAGACCTCCAGGCAGGAGCTGCGCTCCCACGGAGCCATGTGTATCCTCTGTCTCAGGAGGAGAAGAGAGCTATGGAGACATACATAGACGAATCTCTGAGACAAGGATACATACGGCCCTCCACTTCCCCTGCGTCCTCGAGTTTCTTTTTTGTGAAGAAAAAGGATGGAGGATTACGCCCGTGCATTGATTACCGTGGTCTCAATCAGATCACGGTGAAGTACAGTTATCCACTCCCGCTGATTGCGACCATGACGGAGTCATTGCACAGGGCGCGTTTCTTCACTAAATTAGATCTCAGGAGCGCGTACAACTTGGTGCGCATTAGGGGGGGCGATGAATGGACAGCCTTTAGTACCACCTCGGGCCATTACGAGTATCTTGTCAAGCCATACGGGTTGATGAACGCTCCTTCAGTTTTCCAATCATTCGTGGATGAGATCTTCAGGGACATGCAGGGGCAGGGGGTGGTCGTGTACATCGATGACATTCTCGTGTACTCGCCTACCCGAGTCGAGCATGTGGCCCTGGTGCGCCGAGTGTTGCGGAGGCTGTTGGAGCACGACCTGTATGTCAAGGCAGAGAAGTGTCTGTTCTTCCAGGAGTCGGTCTCCTTTTTGGGTTATCAGTTGTCTGCGTCAGGGGTGAAGATGGAGGTAGACCGGGTGTCAGCCGTGCGTAATTGGCAAACGCCAACCACTGTGAAGGAGGTGCAGCAGTTTTTGGGGTTTGCAAATTATTACCGGAGGTTTATCCGGGGTTTTGGACAGGTGGCAGCTCCCATAACGTCTCTTTTGAAGGGGGGTCCGGTGCGTCTGCAGTGGTCAGCCGAGGCGGACAGGGCGTTTGGGAGGCTGAAGGACCTGTTTACCTCGGCTCCGGTGCTGGCGCATCCGGATCCCTCTTTGCCATTTCAGGTAGAGGTGGACGCGTCAGAGGCCGGTATAGGAGCCGTGCTGTCGCAACGGTCCGGCGCGCCACCTAAACTCCGCCCCTGTGCTTTTTATTCCAAGAAGCTCAGTCCGGCGGAGCGAAACTATGACGTAGGGGACAGGGAGCTGTTAGCCGTGGTACAGGCCCTAAAGGTGTGGAGGCACTGGCTTGAGGGGGCTCAACACCCTTTCCTCATTTTGACGGACCACCGTAACCTGGAGTACATCCGGGCAGCGAGGAGGCTGAACCCTCGCCAGGCGAGGTGGAATATGTTTTTGACCCGGTTCACATTTAAGATCACGTACATCCCTGGGTCACAGAACGGTAAGGCAGACGCACTGTCTCGGCGGTATGACACGGAGGAGAGGTCCGTGGAGCCCACTCCCATACTGCCGGAGTCTTGTCTGGTGGCACCGGTAGTGTGGGAGGTCGATGCTGAACTCGAGTGGGCGTTACGCACCGACCCTAGTCCACCTCAATGCCCGGAGGGTCAGAAGTACGTTCCGCTCGAGGTTCGGGATCGATTGATTTATTGGGCTCACACGTCACCCTCCTCTGGACACCCTGGTATCGGCCGGACAGTGCACTGTCTTAGTGCCAAGTACTGGTGGCCCACGTTGGCGAGGGATGTGAGGGTTTATGTTTCCTCCTGCTCGGTGTGTGCCCAGTGTAAGGTGCCTAGACATCTGCCTAGGGGTAAGTTACTACCGCTGCCCGTTCCACAACGACCATGGTCTCACCTCTCGGTGGATTTCCTCACTGACCTTCCTCTGTCACAGGGAAATACCACTATACTGGTCGTTGTGGACCGGTTTTCTAAGGCCTGTCGTTTGCTCCCTATGCCGGGTCTTCCTACTGCCCTGCAAACCGCCGAAGCACTATTCACCCATGTGTTCCGGCACTACGGGGTACCCGAGGATATTGTGTCTGATCGAGGTCCCCAATTTACCTCCAGAGTCTGGAGAGCTTTTATGGAGTGGTTGGGGGTCTCAGTGAGCCTCACCTCGGGTTACCACCCGGAGAGTAATGGGCAGGTGGAACGCGTGAACCAGGATGTGGGTAGGTTTCTTAGAACATACTGCCAGGACCGGCCGGAGGAGTGGGCAAGGTACGTTCCCTGGGCCGAAATGGCCCAGAATTCCCTACGCCATTCTTCCACTAACCTAACCCCTTTCCAATGTGTGTTAGGTTACCAGCCGGTTCTGGCACCTTGGCAGCAGAGCCAGATCGAGGCTCCTGCGGTGGATGAGTGGGCGCGGCGCTCGGAGGAGACATGGAACGCTGCACACGTCCACCTGCAGCGGGCCCTCCGTCGTCATAAGGCGAGCGCCGATCTCCACCGCAGTGAGGGACCGGTGTACGCACCTGGTGATCGAGTCTGGCTCTCTACCAGAAACCTGCCCCTCCGCCTGCCCTGTCGGAAACTGGGTCGGCGGTTTGTAGGGCCATTTAAAGTCCTGAGAAGGTTGAACGAGGTGTGTTACAAATTACAACTACCTGTTGAGTATAAAAGTATTAACCCCTCGTTCCATGTGTCTCTTCTCAGGCCGGTGGTAGCTGGCCCACTCCAAGAAAGTGAGATCAGGGAGACTCCTCCGCCCCCATTGGACATCGAGGGGGCACCGGCGTACTCCGTGCGGTCCATCTTGGATTCGAGACGTCGGATGGGGGGTCTCCAATATCTAGTGGAGTGGGAGGGGTACGGCCCGGAGGAACGGTGCTGGGTGCCGAGGAGAGACATTTTGGACCCGTCTCTCCTGACGGAATTCCATCGTGGGCACCCGACACACCCTGCTCCGCGTCCTCCTGGTCGTCCCCGAGGCCGGAGTCGGCGCACGTCTGGAGCCGCGCGTCAAGGGGGGGGTACTGTCACGGTTTCGGCCCGAGGCTGCCTCTCTTCCTTGCTCGGGCAGGCTTCGGCGTTCGTCGTCTCCGGAATACTAGCTGCCACCGTTGCATGTTTCTATGTTCGTTTGCTTTTGTCTGATTGTTGTTACACCTGTTATCGTTTAGTGTAATTAGTGTCCTATATAGTTGTGTTTGTCTAGTGTTGTGTGTGATTGTTTTCACTGTCGTGCGTTTAGCTTATGTATTTACTGTTTGCTCGGTTGAGCTGCTCTCCATTCTGTGTTTGGAGTATTTTTGTCGCACGTGTTTTGTGCGCCCGCTTTATTTCGCCTGCGTGCGGAGTTTCTTGCCTCAGGGCATTTGTTTCGTGCTGTGTTTGCTGCAAACTACTAAAGTCTTTTGGACTTACTTTGTGCGTCCTGCGCCTGATTCCACCACCACACCCACCTACAGCTACACTGACACTAGGCCACTCCAGGACCTTGAAATGCTTCTTACGAAGCCACTCCTTCGTTGCCCGGGCGGTGTGTTTGGGATCATTGTCATGCTGAAAGACCCAGCCACGTTTCATCTTCAATGCCCTTGCTGATGGAAGGAGGTTTTCACTCAAAATCTCACGATACATGGCCCCATTCATTCTTTCCTTTACACGGATCAGTCGTCCTGGTCCCTTTGCAGAAAAACAGCCCCATAGCATGATGTTTCCACCCCCATGCTTCACAGTAGGTATGGTGTTCTTTGGATGCAACTCAGCATTCTTTGTCCTCCAAACACGACGAGTTGAGTTTTTACCAAAAAGTTATATTTTGGTTTCATCTGACCATATGACATTCTCCCAATCCTCTTCTGGATCATCCAAATGCACTCTAGCAAACTTCAGACGGGCCTGGACATGTACTGGCTTAAGCAGTGGGACACGTCTGGCACTGCAGGATTTGAGTCCCTGGCGGCGTAGTGTGTTACTGATGGTAGGCTTTGTTACTTTGGTCCCAGCTCTCTGCAGGTCATTCACTAGGTCCCCCCGTGTGGTTCTGGGATTCTTTGCTCACCGATCATTTTTACCCCACGGGGTGAGATCTTGCGTGGAGCCCCAGATCGAGGGAGATTATCAGTGGTCTTGTATGTCTTCCATTTCCTAATAATTGCTCCCACAGTTGATTTCTTCAAACCAAGCTAATTACCTATTGCAGATTCAGTCTTCCCAGCCTGGTGCAGGTCTACAATTTTGTTTCTGGTGTCCTTTGACAGCTCTTTGGTCTTGGCCATAGTGGAGTTTGGAGTGTGACTGTTTGAGGTTGTGGACAGGTGTCTTTTATGCTGATAACAAGTTCAAACAGGTGCCATTAATACAGGTAACGAGTGGAGGACAGAGGAGCCTCTTAAAGAAGAAGTTACAGGTCTGTGAGAGCCAGAAATCTTGCTTGTTTGTAGGTGACCAAATACTTATTTTCCACCATAATTTGCAAATAAATTCATTAAAAATCCTACAACGTGATTTTCTGGAGAAAATAAATCTCAATTTGTCTGTCATAGTTGACGTGTACCTATGATGAAAATTACAGGCCTCTCTCATCTTTTTAAGTGGGAGAACTTGCACAATTGGTGGCTGACTAAATACTTTTTCCCCACTGTATGCTGAGCACTTGTTGGCTGCTTTTCCTTCACTCTGCGGTCCGACTCATCCCAAACATTCAATTGGGTTGAGGTAGGGGGATTGTGGAGGCCAGGTCATCTGATGCTGCACTCCATCACTCTCCTTCTTGGTAAAATAGCCCTTACACAGCCTGAAGGTGTGTTGGGTCATTGTCCTATTATAAAACAAATGATAGTCCCACTAAGCCCAAACCAGATGGGATGGCGTATCGCTGCAGAATGCTGTGGTAGCCATGCTGGTTAAGTGTGCCTTGAATTCTAAATAAATCACAGACAGTGTCACCAGCAAAGCACCCCCACACCATAACACCTCCTCCCCCATGATTTACGGTGGTAACTACACATGCGGAGATCATCCGTTCACCCACACCGCGTCTCACAAAGAGACATTTCCACTGGTTTAATGTCCATTGCTCGTGTTTCTTGGCCCAAGCAGGTCTCTTCTTATTATTGGTGTCTAGTAGTGGTTTCTTTGCAGCAATTCGACCATGAAGGCCTGATTCACACAGTCCCCTCTCAAATTGATGTTGAGAGGTGTTTGTGACTTGAACTCTGTGAAGCATTTATTTGGGCTGCAATTTCTGAGGCTGGTAACTCTAATGAACTTAGCCTCTTCAGCAGAGGTAACTCTGGGTCTTCCATTCCTGTGGCGGTCCTCATGAGAGCCAGTTTCATCATTGCGCTTGATGGTTTTTGCGACTGCACTTGAAGAAACTTTCAAAGTTCTTGAAATTTTTCGTATTGACTGACCTTCATGTCTTAAAGTAAGACTGTCGTTTCTCTTTGCTTATTTGAGCTGTTCTTGCCATAATATGGACTTGGTCTTTTACCAAATAGGGCTATCTTCTGTATACAACCCCTACCTTGTCACAACACAACTGATTGGCTCAAAGCCTTAAGAAGGAAAGAAATTCCACAAATTAACTTTTAAGAAGGCACACCTGTTAATTGAAATGCATTCCAAGAGACTACCTCATGAAGCTGGTTGAGAGAATGCCAAGGGTGTGCAAAGTTGTCATCAAGGCAAAAGGTGGCTATTTGAAGAATCTCCAATCTCAAATATATTTTGATTTTGTGGTGTCGAGAAAACGTTGCTAATTATGCTGTGAAAACAAGGAAATCCGCTGACGCTGTACTTTGATTATAAAGGTTTATTTATATCAAAGGGTTCCAGCTTCAATTTACAGATATCTGCAGAATATCTGGAGAATAACCGCCCAATCTCAAATATGATTATTCTGTCCTCCTTTGTTTTAACCAAGTATTTATATCCTATGCCCTATGTAACATAATATGGGTGTTTTCCCATACAGACCAATCCCAGGGTTCCTACATAGCAGACTCTCCTCTGTTTTAGGGGGCCCCTATAATAATGTTTTCCAGATGTTTCCGCAAGCAGAGCCATTTGCAAACGTCAGCAAATCATAAATTCCTTAGACACCACAATTTGTTTAAGACTTTTTTGTTTACTACATGATTCCATATGTGTTATTTCATAATTTTGATGTTTTCACTATTATTCTACAATGTAAAAAATTGTAAAAATAAAGAAAAACCCTGGAATGAGTAGGCCTGTCCAAACTTTTGACTGGTAGTGAATGTGCACAAAAGTTGAGAGAAACAAGCTTTTTGTGTATACGGAAAATTTCGGGGATCTTTTATTTCAGATCATGAAACATGGGACCAACACTTTATATGTTGCGTTTATATTTTTGTTCAGTGTAGTACACTTATCATAATTTGGTTGTAATCCATAGAGGTTAGAACAATTATCTAGATCCTCTATGAGGCTATGGAGGGATCCAAATTGTTGGTTTATAAAAAAACATGAATCATCAGTGACACCTTTGTTTTTAGCCCTGGATTTCTAGCCCCTTGGTATTATTGTTGGATCTGATTTTAATAGCTAACGTATCGATGGCCATAATAAATAGATATGCCGATAGTGGACAACCTTGTTTTACTCCTCTTGACAGTTTAATACTTTCTGAGAAGTAGCCATTATTAACTATTTTACATCTAGGGTTACTATACCTTTAACCCATTGTATAAGACATTCTCCAAAATTGAAATATTCCAGGCATTTATATATAAATTCCAGTCGTACTTTATCAAAAGCCTTTTTAAAGTCAGCTTTGGATACCAGGCCTGGTTTCCCAGATTTTTCATGGTGTTCTTTTGTTTCCAGTACTTGTCTTATATTATCTCCAATGTATCGTCCATGTGAAAAACCTGTCTGATTAGGATAAATAATATCCGACAATACCTTTTTAAATCTATACATTTGCTAGAATTTTTGCATCACAACACTGACGTGTAAGGGGCCTCCACTTTTTTTAATGGACTGCATATTTATATTTACCACCTGGGTCCTGTTTCAGTAATAGTGAAATCAGACTTTCTAGTTGAATATCTGATAATCTACCATTTATATGGGAGTGGTTAAAACATGCTAATATCGGTCCTCTGAGTACATCAAAAAAGGTTTGATATACCTCAACTGGTATGCCATCCAACCCTTTAGTTTTCCCGAACTTAAAGGCTTAAATTGCATCAAGAAGTTCCTCCTCTGTAATTTGGTCTTCACATGAGTCTTTCTGTGCAGCTGTTGATTTTACATTACTAATAGAAGAAAAAAAAACTTACAATTCACTTCTGTTAATTGGTGAATCCTTTTTGGTAGCATTTCTATGTTGAAGATTAAAACATTATTTGGTGCATTTTTCCCCATACTCCATCTAGGTCGCTTTATTTGTCTAATATATTACCCTTTCTTGAATAAGTTCCTCCAGTTCTTTTTGTTTTTCCTCTAACTTATTATTTATCTCTATGGTACAGTTTTTATTGCTATCTATCAGTACTGTTAGTCCCTCTATTTTCTTTGTTAATATGAACCCTTTTGACCTAAATTGCTTTTGTTTTAAAGACGAGTATTGAATTGCATGGCCTCTAAGGGCACATTTAAAAGTGCCCCATACAATAAGGGGATCTGCTATACCTATGTTATGTTGGAAAACGTCAGTTATAAATTATTCTGTCCTGGTTAAAAACAAGTTGTCATCCAATAGGTTTGATTACATTTCCAATATACTCGCCCAGGTGGAAATTCTGTCCCCTTTCAACACTTTTTAAACTTTTGGTGCCCGTGAGAATGTCATAAGAAAGTAGTCAAAACGACTAGCTTGATTAATCCTTCGCCCTGTATATCTCACTAGGTCAGGATATTTAAGTCTCCATTTATCCACTAGTTCCAATATATCCAAAATATTCGTGATTTCCTTAAGTGCATGAGGGTAATAGTTTGTAATGTGATTTCCTTTACGATCCATTGAGGTATTTAAAACTGTATTATAATCTCCCACCATAATAATAGAGTCTTGTATTGCTTGTAGGCTTGATAAATTATTATATATATTTTCAAAGAAGCGTGGATCATCATTATTTGGACCGTATAGATTAATGAGCCAATTCTGTTTATGGTCCAATAAAATATTTTAAAGAACCCATCTACCTTGCGGATCTGTTTGGACAATTTGCACATTTGGATCAAAATTATTGTTAATTAATATCATCACCCCTTTTGAGTTTCTTTGCCCAAGGGAGAAGTTATTTTCGCCCCCCCCCCCCCCCCCCCCCCCCCTGTCCTTTTTCCACACAATTTCATCCAAAATTGTTATCAAAACAGATATTATGTTCCTTCTCTTTTAGCATGGTAAATATTGATTGTCTTTTCTTAATATCTGCTAAGCCATTACAATTAAAAGTGGCTATACTTATTTCACCATTTACCATAATGAGATACAAGTTTCAATTCTATTTATCATAATATAATATGAAAGTTTGGACACACTTACTCATTCAAGGGTTTTTCTTTATTTTTACAATTTTTTACATTGTAGAATAATAGTGAAGACATCAAAACTATGAAATAACACACATGGAATCATGTAGTAAACAAAAAAGTGTTAAACAAATCAAAATATATTTTATATTTGAGATTCTTCAAATAGCCACCCTTTGCCTTGATGACAGCTTTGCACACTCTTAACCAGCTTCATGAGGTAGTCACCTGGAATGCATTTCAATTAACAGGGGTACTTTCTTAAAAGTTGATTTGTAGAATTTATTTCCTTCTTAGATTTTAGTCATTTAGCAGACGCTCTTACCCAGAGCGACTTACAGTTAGTGAGTGCATATATATTTTTTTTACTGGCCCCCCGTGGGAAACGAACCCACAACCCTGGCGTTGCAAGTGCCATGCTCTACCAACTGAGCTACAGGGGACTTCTTAATGTGTTTGAGCCAATCAGTTGTGTTGTGACAAGGTAGGGGGGTATACAGAAGATAGCCCTATTTGGTAAAAGACCAAGTCCATATTATGGCAAGAACAGCTCAAATAAGCTAAGAGAAACAACAGTCCATCATTACATTAAGACATGAAGTTCAACCAATACAGAACATTTCAAGAACTTTAAAAGTTTATTCAAGTGCAGTCGCAAAAACTATCAAGTGCTATGATGAAACTGGCTCTCATGAGGACCGCAACAGGAATGGAAGACCCAGAGTCACCTCTGCTGCAGAATTGTAGCCCAAATAAATGCTTCACAGAGTTCAAGTCACAGACACCTCTCAACATCAACTGTTCAGAGTTGATTGTGGGAATCAGGCCTTCATGGTCGAATTGCTGCAAAGAAACCACTACTAAAGGACACCAATAATAAGAAGAGAACTGCTTGGGCCAAGAAACACGAGCAATGTACATTAGACCGGTGGAAATCTGTCCTTTGGTCTGGAGTCTCTTTATGAGACGCGGTGTGGGTGAACGGATGATCTCCGCATGTGTAGTTACCACCGTAAAGTATGGAAGAGGAGGTGTTATTGTGTGGGGGTGCTTTGCTGGTGACACTGTCTGTGATTTATTTAGAATTCAAGGCACACTTAACCAGCATGGCTACCACAGCATTCTGCAGCGATACGCTATCCCATCTGGTTTGGGCTTAGTGGGACTGTCATTTGTTTTTCAACAGGGCAATGACCCAACACACCTCCAGGCTGTGTAAGGGATATTTTACCAAGAAGGAGAGTGATGGAGTACCGCATCAGATGACCTGGCGTCCACAATCCTCCGAATTCAACCCAATTGAGATGGTTTGGGATGAGTCGGACCGCAGAGTGAAGGAAAAGCAGCCAACAAGTGCTCAGCATATGTGGGAACTCCTTCAAGACTGTTGGAAAAGCATTCCAGCTGAAGGTGGTTGAGAGAATGCCAAGAGAGTGCAAAGCTGACATCAAGGCAAAGGGTGGCTATTTGAAGAATCTCTAATTTAAAATATATTTTGATTTGTTTAACACTTTTTTGGTTACTACATGATTCCATATGTGTTATTTCATAGTTTTGATGTGTTCACTATTATTCTACAATGTAGAAAATAGTAAAAGTAAAGAAAAACCCTTGAATGAGTAGGTTTGTCCAAACTTTTGACTGGTACTGTATGTTTGTAAACTTACCATTAAAAAGTACCATGATGATTGAGTGTCCATATAGCTCTACCAGGATATTTGCACTGCTACTGAGTAAACCTCCAATTGTTCTCCACTATTCCACCCGCTAAAACCTCCCCCTATCCCAAGTTGGGTTGTTGTCCCAGACCACCCCTGTCCACCTGGATCCAATGGCCTTTGAGAGATAGGGACCCATCCTTTAAAAAGAGCACACAGTGCCACCTACAGAACAGAAGCAGATTAACAGCCAAAAGCATTTCCAACTCCCTCACCTCAATTGTATTGTATACTGTTATAAAAAAATATATATATACAGTACCAGTCAAAAGTTTGGACACACCTACTCCTTCAAGGTTTTTTCTTTATTTTTCTATTTTCTACATTGTAGAATAATAGTGAAGACATCAAAACTATGAAATAACACATATGGAATCATGTAGTAAACAAAAAAGTGTTAAACAAATCCAAATATATTTTATATTTGAGATTCTTCAAATAGCCACCCTTTGCCTTGATGACAGCGTTGCGCACTCTTGACATTCTCTCAACCAGCTTCACCTGGAATGCTTTTCCAATTTTCTTAATTTAATTCCACAATTAACGAATAATATGCCTCCCCTTCAGCTTGGGAGAGGAGGAGGGCATCGACTCTTCACTCCACGCCCCCCTAAAAAGTGTAGTGGAGCTCAGCCACCTGAGGACAAACCATCCGTCTCCCTCAATGACGGTTTATAAATACCCACATCTGAACTAAAGGTGAGGAGCCTGCCTGCCTGCTGCCACCCATTGCTACAGTTAACTCCACTATCTCCAAAACAGGCGCCTCAACTAGAAGGACAACATAATAATAGAAATACATAGAGACAGAACAGGTTTTTATCTCTAATGTAGGCACTTCATACAAAGGATTGTTACCGATAACAAGGACTGGCATTACAAAAAGTACATTTTTTGGCAAGCAATTATTATTTTTGGGAACAATTATTGTTATTCATCCTATACAGTCCCTAACATCATTACCCCTTAGCAACAGATGTGGTATACATAAACACACTATCCCCACCCTTCCCCCACAAACAACCACAAGCTCAGATGTTCAACAGTTGTTCCATCCCCGAGTCCAACTCAAGAGAAGACTTGATGTGCGAATGCATATACAGTTGTAGCTGTTTGAGAAGGCATGCAAAATTTAAAAATTTCAAGTCCTAGCTGATGGAGCTCAGATACACCCCTTCCCCCCTGAAACACACACCCGCTGGTCCCCCATTGTGATATATTCCCCAAGCATCTCTGAGCAGTCAGACCTTTTGATTATTTTGTGCCGCCAGGGCCACAATAATTTGCCCCCTCTCTGATTGTCAGAGTGTGATCCCCTCCCCATTGGTTACTGCAGCTAGTGTTGCCAGCACTGCCACTACCTGGGTAGGAGTCTCCACCGGAATTCCCACCGGCTAGGTACAATGTCGTTAAGGTTCTCATTAGCAGCTTTGAGAAATTCCTTATATATTATGCTCACCCACCCGGGGGCTTTGGCTTTGTTGGACCAACCCTGCCAGGCAGGCTCAGACTCTTGAGGGGCCGGTGCTGCTCAGTGGGTCTCTGACCACGTTTATCTTTCTGTCTTGGCTGCGTATAGGCTACTTGCAGTAGGCCTATAAAACAGATAAGGACTTTCCCTTAGTGTGTGGGTCGCTCAGGTGGGTGTCTAGGGTATAGGGTTGGGGACCGTTCCATCATGATAGGACAATAAATAAATAGACTATATTTGTAATTTATTTAAAGATGTATATCCCATAACTGCACAAAATTGAAAACTCTCTCTGTCACAACTCCTGCTCGCAGACACACATGGGCTCTGGTATTTGCAACCATTTTCCTTTTTCACTCACTTAACTCACCACACTTTTCCAATCACAAAAACACACACACCATCTTCCATCACAACCACACTCCCCCCACATACTGTATATACCTGCACATACCCACATACTGTCCCTTCTATGTCCTCTGTTTGCTGTGTTTTTATCTCTACCATGTTGATTCCTACCTCATTTCGGGCTTTCTAGGGAGTTTTTCCTAGCCACCGTGCTTCTGCATTGCTTGCTCTTTGAGGTTTTAGGATCGGTTTCTGTATAAGCACTTTGTGACAACTGCTGATGTAAAAAGGAGTTTATAAATACATTTGATTGATTGATTGATTGAATTCAACCTATTCAGTGGAAGACCTGCCAAAAGCAAGTAGACGCATCATCAATTAACCAAATAACCTGATAGGTAAAAAACGAGTTACTCCATCAAAATGTACGTGCATTTCAGACTGTTTTATAGTTGAGCAGCAAAAAAA